>NC_056061.1:66793863-67096893 GCF_016772045.2 Ovis aries
ATAATTTTTCTTCCAAGGAGTAAGCGTCTTTTAATTTCATGGCTGCAGTCACCATCTGCAGTGATTTTGGAGCCCAAAAAAATAAAGTCTGACACTGTTTCCACTGTTTCCCCATCTATTTCCCATAAAGTGATGGGACCGGATGCCACGATCTTCGTTTTCTGAATGTTGAGCTTTAAGCCAACTTTTTCACTCTCCTCTTTCACTTTTATCAAGAGGCTTTTTAGTTCCTCTTCACTTTCTGCCATAAGGGTGGTGTCTTCTGCGTATCTGAGGTTATTGATATTTCTCCAGGCAATCTTGACTCCAGCTTGTGCTTCTTCCAGCCCAGAGTTTCAGCACTCCTCAAATAAGACTCAAGACTACTAGCATGTCTTTATGCCCTAAATACTCATCACTAACCTACAATATCCCTTGTGGGGCAGCTGGTAAGGAATCTGCCCGCGATGCGTGAGACCTGGGCTGGATCCCTGGGTTGGGAAGATCCCCTGGAGAAGGGAATGGCTACCCACTCCAGTATTCTAGCCTGGAGAGTTCCACGGACTCTGTAGCCCATGGTGTCGCAAAGAGTCGGACACAACTGAGCGACTTTGGGATCTTCCATGTAGCTCAGATGGTAAAGAATCTGCCTGCAATGCAGGAGACCCGGGTTCAATCGCTGGGTGGGGAAGATCCCCTGGAGAAGGAAACGGCAACCCACTCCAGCATTCTTGCCTGGAGAATCCCAGGGACAGAGGAGCCAGGCGGGCCACAGTCCATGGGGTCTCAAATAGTCAGACATGACTGAGCAACTAACACAACAGAAAAAAAAAAAAAAAAAAAAAAAAAACCACTATAACCTACAATGTATCTTAACTGGCAATTCAGTCAGTTCGGTTCATCCCAGTCACTCAGTTATGTCTGACTGTTTGCGACCCCATTGACTGCAGCACACCAGGCTTCCCTTTCCATTACCAATTCATATCCGTCCAGCCGGTGATACCATCCAACCATCTCATGTCATCCCCTTCTCCTACTGCCTTCAATCTTTCCTAGCATCAGAGTCTTTTCCAGTGAGTCAGTTCTTCGCATCAGGTGGCCAAAGTATGGGAGTTTCAGCTTCGGGATCAGTCCTTCCAGTGAATATTCAGGACTGATTTCCTTTAGGATGGACTGGTTTGAGTTGACAATTCAATATTTTATGTCTCATTAGCGCCACCTACTGAGTTCTGGTCACATTTCAGAAATCTCAGCTACAAGCAAATGTAAACGAAACCAAAGTAACAAAAGGATGATAATAGAAGGATCACATCTCCAGCATTTTCTTTTTATTAACGCTATTAGAATAGAGGTGAGGTAACCAGAGCAGTGGATGTCAAGTTAAAAAAATAATTAGCTTTAGATTTCATTTATATAACTGTGATACTTGATTAAGATATTTCACAAAAGCAAATAAGCCATGCCTATCATTAGACTTATAGCAAAAATTATATAAAATAATGCATGTGAAAAATCCTCCCAAAGCACAAAACAGTAAAAAAAATTTTTAATTCTATACAAGTTAACCCATAATGGAATGCCATTTTCAGTTTAACTTTTTTCAAAAAATTTCAAAATGCCACAATTAAGCATATGATCTAAGCTAGTCTACTACTTTAACTTGATTAATCAAAGCATTTAGGAAAGCTCAAATATTTCATTTTACTGGAAAGATATTTCTATACTTGACATTTAAATCTTTTTATTGGTATTTTCTCGTTCCTAAAAATAAAGGGCCTAAAGTCACATTTTATTTTTCAGTTCTGAAAATGTTTTGAATCATATACACTGAACAAGGCGTATAGAGACGCAAATGAAAAAAAATGAGGGTAATTCAAACTTCTGACCTTGCTGAAATTACTGAAATGAAGAACTGAATGTGGTTAAGTATCAAGTTTATAGTATTCACTGTTAGTAAGCTTTATAAAAACAGAATGATTCTGTTTAGAAAAAGTTCTCCTCACAAACTTTAGCTCTTTCACTACCTTCCTGTAGAGCTTGTCTGAAGTAATAAAATAACAATAAATAATTTAAAAATAAAAATTAAGTTAAACAACTTCATAGATCTGATTAAGTACATTTATCACACTTATTTTTTTCTGCCATGTACAGAATGCAGGTACAACACCAGGATTGAGGAATCAAACAGTGCTCCTATTACAGGTTTTCTCATCCACAGTCACCAATCATATAATAAGCAGCTAACTAAATTTGGAAGCATCTAAATATCTGTAAACATTTCAATATTTGCCACTTTTTCCTGGACTTTCAGTTTTGTCTGAATGCTTCCTTTTCACATAGAGTCTTTGATGTTTTGAAAATATAAACATAGCCAAAATATTGAAGTCACTCATACTGTCCAAATGCAAACATGAATGTTTAGCAGAAATCTTCCTGTGGCCCAATTCCTTCCTATATTCACATTTTCCTGGCTGTAAATCTCTGGTGATGCCCCTGAGGTTTCTCAGCATGAAGAGCCCAATTATAAAATAAGAAAAGCTCCACCCAAAGCCAATGCATGCAGTTACAAAGTGCTCTGGAGAGGTTAAAAGAGTGACATGAATTCGGTCCACTGAATATAACCTGCAGCGATATTGCCAGAGAAGACAAGAATTTGAATGAGAGTAGGTTGGAAAATAAATTACCTTGTCGCCTTGAAGGCCATCTCCTTGGGTCAAGGCTAAGGGTCTTTTCTTTGGTGTTATGTGGAGATATCATCTCTATCATTATTTTTTTTCCCACACAACTAGTCTGTGGTCAGTAATCTGCTATTTTTTTGCACAAATTGTCTTTCAGAGAAGGGAAAGTGTTTTCATTCATTGAATGGGAATGATTAATCATGCTAACAACCATCTTTCTCAAAATCCATCATAACTTTAAATCAAGGTGAGGGTATTAATAAGACTTTGTATTTATTTTCTCTTTCTAGGTTTGTACATCAGTATGTGTCTAGCTAATGTCAACAGCAGAAGAAAATAACATCATGCTTCAAAAAATGCAGTCTTGTTAATATTTAGTTAAGATCTACTGACCTGATAAGGACCATCAGTAAACATTTCAGTCAAAACAAAACAAAATGCACTTACATCTACAAATACTTTTAATTTCCATAGCAGAAACTTTAATTCAAGGCTAAATAGACTAATCCTGAGACTAAGGATGGTGGCATAAAATATAATTATCATAAAGGTCAATACTTACTGATTAGGGTTTCTATGCCAAATATCCAGCTAGACGATTTACATTTATCATCTCATGTCATATTCTTACCAACGCTATGAACATACTATTATGACTGTTTCACAAGGAAGAAAACTAAATCTAGAGCGGTAAACTAATATATGTATATATATTAGTATAATATATATATCT
This sequence comes from Ovis aries, assembly GCF_016772045.2. Taxonomy (NCBI): domain Eukaryota; kingdom Metazoa; phylum Chordata; class Mammalia; order Artiodactyla; family Bovidae; genus Ovis; species Ovis aries. Next base: position 66,797,254 of record NC_056061.1, read on the forward strand.
ATCTCCCAGGTCATTCAGCTAGACGGTGACAGAAAAGAGAACTGAAAACTAGTGCATCTCCAATCACTAGGAAAAATGTGTCCTGGCAAGGAGCTACATAGGCTAGGATTAAGAGGCACTCTTTTCTAACTCACTTAGAATCAGAGTTGGATCACCAGGCTGTGTGCCTGTGGGGCTGTCTACCCAAATTCAGTGTGTTCTTCCCATTCATACAAAGATGTCAAGTAATCTACTTGACTTGACATCCTGTGTATTGCCAAATGTTCTAAAAATTCAGGGAGAGAAGTCTGCTGTTAGCTCAGTTGACCAGAAATGGGATCATAACACATATATTAAAATTTAGCCAGAAGAAAGTACAGAATTTGAACTAGGAATATGAAAAGGAGAAGGGCAAACTAAGACATTCTTGGAAAATGCAAAGGATTCAGATGTAGGAAAAAATAAGGCATGGGCGAGGTACAGGAGCCAGTCTGAGTAACAAAAACATAGATTTTTTTCAGAAGGATGGGAGATCAGACTGGAAAAAAACCAACTTGTGGAATTCTCAAAATGTTAAAATAAGATGTGGGATCTGTGGTCATAAAAATCTGGGGAACAGTAGAGGATTTAGGGGAGACACAACAAAGACGTACAAAAATGATTTTTCTAGCATGGGGTATGGAGCAGTGGCTGTGTGGTGCTGGAACAACTGTGAGGATATACCCCACATCCAAAGGCAAAGAAGAAGCCCCAGCAAGACAATAGGAAGGGAGAAATCACATTTAGAATCAAACCCCATACCCACCAGAGACGCTCAGAGGGCTCAAACAAACCTTGTGTGCACCAGGACCTAGAGACCCCACAGAGACTGAGACAGAACTGTGTTTGGTGTCTCCTGAGGAGGTGCGGGCAGCAGTGGACTGCTGTGAGGACAGGGGCTCTGGGTGCAGTAGGCCTGGGTGCCAGGGTCCAGCCCCGGTGGATCCAGGGTGATTCGAAGGTGGAGACGGAGTTGGCGTCCTGGAAAAAACTTATTTAATTACAGATATAGAGGGAGATTAGAAACAGATAGTGTAGTAGGAGAATTAGTGGAGAAAAGAGGCTGAACAACTGGTTTACAAGAATACCAATCACCACCTCCATAGGCCACAGGCGTCTTTCCATTCTCCCAAAGGAGAGGAGGCACTGAGGCCTCCCCGGTCCGATCTCAGAAGCCCAGGCAGAATTAGCAGGCTTGGTGAGTACCCACATTTCAGATGGGAATTCAGCCAGGAAAGTGGATAGCGAGAACGAAACGACACGGGGGAATCAGTCTTTCCAGAAACTGATCCGATTTCTTTATTTTTCAGGTTTGTTTATATACTTTTTTGTTATACATAGGGATGAATACAGAGTCACGTAGGGGTCAGCAGACCTGACCCTTGTCACAATCAGGTGCTTCATATAAAATTATACAAAGGTCTTATGAGTTTCATCATCTTTTGGCCATGAGGTCTGCTAACATTTTATGGCCCTTTCTGATACCGGTCAGTTAACCAGAAAACTTATTTTTTCCAGGGGTGATTTTTTCTTAAATCAGGAGCCACCCTCCAAATAAAGTTGCATTCCTATAGGGTGAGGGTGTAGTGAGTTACAATCAAGAAAGGAATTTACTTAACCTAAGGTTTAACATGATTAATCTTAAAGGTTAATACTTATTTCTCCTATACGCTAGTTATATTCATTATAAGGACAGGAATATGGCGATTTAGCAAGTATTGGCTCAAAAAATGTAAACCCTTCATCAATGTTCCCCTTAAGATCTATTTTGTTTTAAGATAAAGATAAAGTTACATTTTTGCATAGCAAGGACACAGTGATTTATAGTGATTTATAACAAAGTACAGTGATCTATAACAAAAGAGAAGATTCATTAACTCAAAAAGTCTAGTGTTGCTAACATCAAAAACTACTATATTTCCTTTTCTATATTCCAAATACACTGATTAATATATTCCCAGGTGCCTAAGGATATGGAGGCCTGATGGCAATCATTGACTCATCAATGAAAAAAGCCCTATGCTAATACTCCAAACTCTCTGTGCTGTTTATGGCTGAGAGGCTGTCACACAAGCTAGTCTGTCAGCAGAGAGGTTTGACCTGAGACATCCTTGTCACACCCAGGGCAGGAAATCAGCAGTAATTATTAGCAGGATAAATGAAAAAACCCTTCACCAATATAATTCCTAATCATTTTACTAATACTATACTAATGATCTTCTAACTTCTCAAAAGAGTCTGTTTTTAGAAAGTTTTAAAACATCCCATGCCTCTCACAGTTGGGAGGCTGTAAACAATCACATGTGGCCAGATGAGCCTGATCAGGCAGGCCAGAGAACCTCCAGAGTTCGTAAGTTGAAACACTCTTATCACGCCCAGGAATTTTTATTAACTGGAGCTGCAAGTTAACTCCTTCTCTGAGAGAAATGGTTATGGGGAGAGCTCCCCATAAAGTACTCTGGTTTTGGGGGTAGATGCTCGGGAACAGGGGGTTTCCTGAGGCTTGATCATGCCTTTGCGTATGCCAAGCTTCCTTCCTCATGACCTTTGCCATGGGCGGAGTTCCTCCTGCTGGCTCCCAACACCTGGGTATGGCACAAGCCTTCGTGGAGGAGGCTGCCATTAACCCCCCATAGAGCCACCAGAGCTTACACAAGATGGGGAAACAGACTCTGCGAGGGCTCAAACAGAAACGTGAGCACACCAGGACACAGGGGAAAGGAGCAATGACCCCACGAGAGACTGACCCAGACTTGCCCGTGAGTGTCCAGGAGTCTCTGGCAGAGGCGTGGGTCAGGGGTGGCATACTGCAGAATTGGGGGCCCTGAGTGTAGCAGTGCGTGCATGTGACCTTTTGAAGGAGGTCGCCATTATCTTCATTGCCTCCACCATAGTTTGGCTTCAGGTCAAACACAGCCCCACCCTTCAACAGATAATTGGATTAAAGATTTACTGAGCATGGCCCCACTCATCAGAACAAGACCCAGTTTCCCCCTCAGTCAGTCTCCCCCATCAGGAAGCTTCCATAAGCCTCTTATCCTTCTCCATCAGAGGGCAGACAGACTGAAAACCACAATCACAAAAAACTAACCAATCTGATCACATGGACCACAGCCTTGTCTAACTCAATGAGACTTTGAGCCATGCCATGTAGGGACACCCAAGACAGGTCATGATGAAGAGTTCTAACAAAAAGTGGTCCACTGGAGAAGGGAATGGCAAACCACTTCAGTATTCTTGCCTTGAGAACCTACGAATAGTATGAAAAGGCAAAAGATAGGACACTGAAAGATGAACTCCCCAGGTCAGTAGGTGCCCAATATGCTACTTTCTGGAGAACTAACTCCAGAAAGAATGAAGAGATGGAGCCAAAGCAAAAACAGCACCCAGTTGTGTATGTGATAGATGATGGATGTTAAGTCCGATGCTGTAAAGAGTAATACTGCATAAGAACCTAGAATGCTGGGTCCATGAATCAAGGCAAATTGGAAGTGGTCAAACAGGAGATGGCAAGAATGAACATCGGCATTTTAGGAATCAGTGAACTAAAATGGACTGGAATAGGTGAATTTAACTCAGATGACCATTATATCTACTACTGTGGGCAAGAATCCCTTAGAAGAAATGGAGTAGCCATCATAGTCAACAAGAGTCCAAAATGCAGTACTTGGATGCAGTCTCAAAAACAGCACAATGATCTCTGTTCATTTCCAAGGCAAACCATTCAATATCACAGTAATCCAAGTCTATGCCCTGACCAATAATGCTGAAGAAGCTGAAGTTAAATGGTTCTATGAAGACCTACAAGACTTTTTAGGACTAACACCCAAAAAAGACATCCTTTTCATTATAGGGGACTGGAATGCAAAAGTAGGAAGTTAAGAAATACCTGGAGTAACAGGCAAATTTGGCCTTGGAGTACAGAATGAAGCAGGGCAAAGGCTAACAGAGTTTTGCCAGGAGAACACACTGGTCATAGCAAACATTCTCTTCCAACAACACAAGAGAAGACTCCACACATGGACGTCACCAGATGGTCAACACCGAAATCAGACTGATTATATTCTTTGCAGCCAAAGATGGAGCAGCTCTATACAGTCAGCAAAAACAGGACCAGGAGATGACTGTGGCTCAGATCATAAATTCCTTATCACCAAATTCAGACTTAGATTGAAGAAAGTGGGGAAAACCGCTAGACCATTCAGGTATGACCTAAATCAAATCCCTTATGACTATAAAGTGGAAGTGACAAATAGATTCAAGGGATTAGATCTGATAGAGTGCCTAAAGAACTACGGATGGAGGTTCATGACATTCTACAGGAGGCAGTGATCAAGACCATCTCCAAGAAAAAGTAATCCAAAAAGGCAAAATGATTGTCTGAGGAGTCCTTACAAATAGCTATGAAAGGAAGAGAAGCAAAAGGCAAAGGAGAAAAGGAAAGATATACCCATTTGAATGCAGAGTTCCAAAGAATAGCAAGGGGAGATAAGAAAGACTTCCTCAGTGATCAATGTAAAGAGAGGAAAACAATAGAATGGGAAAGACTAGAGATCTCTTTAAGAAAATTAAAGATACCAAGGGAACATTTCATGCAAAGATGGGCTCAATAAAGAACAGAAATGGTATGGACCTAACAGAAGCAGAAGATATTAAGAAGAGGTGGCAAGAATACACAGAACTATACAAAAAAGATCTTCATGACCCAGATAACCACGATGGTGTGATCACTCACCTAGACTAGACATCCTAGAATGCCAAGTCAAGTGGGCCTTACGAAGCATTACTACGAACAAAGCTAGTGAAGGTGACTGAATTCCAGTTGAATTATTTCAAATCCTAAATTCTAGATGATGCTGTGAAAGTGCTGAACTCAATATGCCAGCAAATTTGGAAAATTCAGCAGTGGAGAAGGAAATGGCAACCCACTCCAGTGTTTTTGCCTGGAGAATCCCAGGCACGGGGAGCCTGGTGGGCTACCATCTATGGGGTCGCACAGAGTCAGATACGACTGAAGTGACTTAGCAGCAGCAGTAGCAGTGGCCACAGCACTGGAAAAGGTCAGTTTTCATTGCAACCCCAAAGAAAGGCAATGCCAAATTATGCTCAAACTACCATACTATTGCACTCATCTCACATGCTAGTAAAGTAATGCTCAATATTCTCCAAGCCAGGCTTCAACAGTATATGAACCATGAACTTCCGGATGTTCAAGTTGGATTTAGAAAAGGCAGGGGAATCAGAAAACAAATCGCCAACATCTGTTGGATCATTGAAAAGGCAAGAGAGTTCCAGGAAAACATCTACTTCTACTTTATTGACTATGCCAAGCCTTTGACTGTGTGGATCACAACAAACTATGGAAAATTCTGAGAGAGATGGGAGTACCAGACCACCTTACCTGCCTCCTGAGAAATCTGTATGCAGGTCAGGAAGCAACAGCTAGAACTGGATATGGAAAGACAGACTGGGTCCAAATCAGGAAAGGAGTACCTTAAGGCTGTATATTGTCACCCTGCTTATTTAAGTTATATGCAGAGTACATCATGAGAAATGCTGGGCTAGATGAAGCACAAGCTGGAATTAATATTGCCTACAGAAATATCAATAACCTAAGATATGCAGATGACACCACCCTTATGGCAGAAAGTGAAGAACTAAAGAGCCTCTTAATGAAAGTGAAAGAAGAGAGTGAAAAAGTTGGCTTAAAACTCAACATTCAAAAAGCTAAGATCATGGCATCTTGTTTCATCACTTCATGGTGAATAGATAGGGAAACAGTAGAAACAGTGACAGACTTTATTTTGGGGGGCTCCCAAATCACTGCAGATGGTGACTGCAGCCATGAAATTCAAAGATGCTTGCTCCTTGGAAAAAAAGTTATGACCAACCTAGATAGCATATCCAAAAGCAGAGATATTACTTTGCCAACAAAGGTCCATCTAGTCAAAGCTATGGTTTTTCCAGTGGTCATGTATGGATGTGAGAGTTGAACTATAAAGAAAGCTGAGTGCCAAAGAATTGATGCTTTTGAACCTGTGGTGTTGGAGACAACTCTTGAGAGTCCCTTCAATGGCAAGGAAGTCCAACCAGTCCATCCTAATGGAAATCAGTCCTGAATATTCATTGGAAGGACTGATGCTGAAGCTGAAACTCCAATACTTTGGCCACCTGATGTGAAGAACTGACTCATAAGAAAAAACCGTGATGCTGGGAAACATTGAAGGCGGGAGGAGAAAGGGACGACAGAGGATAAGATGGTTGGATGGCATCACCGACTCAATGGAGTTGGTGATGGACAGGGAGGCCTGGCATGCTACAGTCCATGGGGTCACAAAGAATCAGACATGACTGAGCGACTGAACTGAACTAAATATGGCAACAAGAAGACAATTGAGAAACTATTAACATCAGAACTGAACTACAGTAGAAACAGAGAGGAGGGATAATCTGTCACTAGAAATGGCAACACTGATTCTTCCTCACTATGAATGGTAGTTTTAAAAAATTCCTAGATGTAATATTTGTCCATGTGGGCAAGTTAAAACACCAAGATCTTTTGGAATTGGACATAGGGATAATGGTCAAGAAAGACTGTACAGTTATTAAGATATCAAATAGTGATTTCATAGAAATACTAAATCAAAGAAAGAACTCCAACATTCATTGCTCTGCATATTCTTTAACTCACAAAAACTTACACCAACCCAAACACATACTCCCACACCTACACAAAAAGATATCTTCAGCCTGTAATTACCACAGGAAGTTGTGCATAGAATAGTTGGCTCGAAGGGAGTGTGTAGCATTATTAAAGTTCTGCTTGAACACAGATAAGGTCTCCCAGGGGATCTATTTTTAGAATCTTTTATGAAGGACTTGTGCTCAAACCGTACTTCCACTGTCTTGAAATCTGAGCAGCTTGCTCTTGTTTTGAGTTGTGACATACCCAGAATCGGGGAACAGTCTCTATATCATATGTGATATCACTCGATTCCAATTGCTCCACCAACTTTGAGGTTTTGTTTTTTCACAGATCTCATTGTGTCATTTGACAATAGATAAGCAATTTGCAGCCAGGTAGTACTTAGGCATTCTTCTATTTTCTTATCCATCAAATGTCTATTCATAACTGTTACATAATTTTAACAGATCTTTTGACATAAAGTCATCTTTTAGATTATCATTATTATAAATTTTATCCAGTTAGCCAAAGAACCCCATAATTATCTTTGCTATTAATATAATTGCTTCTAACAAATTGACTTCTGATATCATCATTAGAAACCTGCCATCTCACCCAAAGTAAGTCCTATATACATTTTAGAGATAAAAAGTGTTATTAGGAACTTGCAGCCCACAGACTCACCTTAAATTGTTTTATCTCAGTAACATAAATGCTGGGACTGGTTTCCATTTGCTGCCATGTACAAGCATGCTTGTGATGATAAGGACAGTAAAGGTCACTACACATTCAAAAACCTTTCACTGCATCTTGAAAAGTATGTACCCTGAACATATATAGGTGGAAGAATCATTCCTTCTAAAACTATCTGTGTGATGGTTTTAGTTCATCTGACTCATAAAACTTGAGTAATTATAGTCAGTAGCACATTTATATAATCATCTCACATATGGTTTCATATTTTACCAGCTCTGGTACATTTGCATCCTGAGATATATATTAACATTTTAAAGATAAATTAACATTTCCTAATACTTAATAAGTAGGAATTCATAGAAAAATGGATATTAAAATTTGTTTCTAAAGGGGAGCAAAAGTGGTTTATGTATCAGGTGTTCACAACAGGGAAAGACATTAATCAGCTTTCAAAAGCTAAATTTGTCTCAAGCTCATTATTATTCAAAGCAATGAATTTTCCCTGGTAACATGTCACAAAGGGAATAAAGAAAGGAAGTTCTAATGATAGCCCAGCAATTTAACACAGGATTTTAATTCAGTAATCTGGAGTTTATGCACATAAGACTGATTACATGCATAAAAGTTTGATTCTACAAGCACTTCATAAATTAAAGGAAAGCCATGTATTTCAATAATACAAAATATGTTTCAACATATACTGGAATTAAGAAGCATTTGGAATATACTGCTTCACCAAACATAAAACAATTGTTAATTTTCTTCACACTAAAGCATGCAACAAAAGCATTTACAATTTCTCATTATGTCCAACATTAAAAAATTACAAAGAACTGATCACTTGTAGAACCTATATTGATGAACATTAGGGTACAATAGGGATAAGCATTAACAAAGGAATATTAAGATTGGGCTCCTGAGTTTGACTTTGTAGCAAATAATTTCACAAAAATCATTGATTGTCAGATGCTTGCATGCATGCTCAGTCACTTCAGTCATCTCCAACTCTTTGCTACAGTATGGATTGTAGCCCACCAGACTCCTCTGTTCATGGGATTCTCCAGGCAAGAACACTGGAATGGGCTGCATGCCCTCCTCCAGGGGAATCTTCCCGACCCAGGGATCGAACTCGCCTCCACCTTCATCTTCTGCATTGCAGGCAGATTCTTTACCCACTAAGCCACCTGGAAAGCCTGTCAGCTGCTTAATTCCCTGCAGATACTTGGTACTCAGTTGACTTCTTAATTTTAAATATAAAGTTAGAACCACTGTGCTGCAAAGATTGCAAAATTGACATTATACTTATTCAAAGGTCATATGATCTTAACTCTTTGGAACATTGTCAGCCAAGAAACAGTGTGAAGGGGTTTTATGTTCAGAAAGAGTTGGATACGACTGAGCGATTGAACTGAACTGAGGCGTCCTTTTCTGCTTTCTGCTTAACAACAACTAGAAAATTGGATTAAAAAAAGTTAGCCATCATTGTAAAAGAAGAGACAGACAATGGAAAACAAGCAGCTCAAGACTGTAATCCCAGAGAGAGAAGTGATCCATTGGAAGCTCGATTGTTAGAACTCATTACCCTACAGGCAGTTTTCAGGCCACCGGTCAGAAAGTGAAAACCTTAACAGAGCAGTGAATTGAGGAACCAGAGTCAGTGTTTGAGGAGGCAAAGATGACTAGAATTTGGAGGACAGAGTATTATCAAGGCAGGAGCTAAATAGAGAGAACTCCAGAGATCTGCAGGGGGGCTCCCCTTAAGGCTTTGACCAAGTTGTTCAGTCGCTCAGTTGTGTCCAACTCTTTGTGACCTCATGGAATGCAGCACACCAGGCTTCCCTGTCCTTTATCATCTCCTGGAGTTTGTTCAAACTCATGTCCATTAAGCCAATGATGCCATCCAGCCATCTCATCCTCTGTAATCCCCTTCTCCTCCTGTCTTCAATCTTTCCCAACAACAGGTTCTTTTCCAATGAATTGGCTCTTCACATTAGGTGGCCAAAGTATTGGAGCTTCAAGTTTAGCATCTGTCCTTCCAATGAATATTCATGGTTGATTTCCTTTAGGATTGACTGATTTGATGTCTTTGCTGCCCAAGGGACTCTCAGGAGTCTTCTCCAGCACCACAATTCGAAGGCATCAATTCTTCGGCACTCAGCCTCTTTTATTGTCCAGCTCTCACATCAGTACATGACTACTGGAAAAACCATAGCTTTGTCTATACAGACCTTTACCTGCTCATACATAAGAATAAACTTCCCGTTGCCAGAGAAAAGAAATACAAACCAGGCTGAAAGTACCTTGTGTCTCCATAGCCAGACCCAAATTAAATTTCCTGAGCAGGGTTGGCTCCACAAAGATTGGCAATTTTCTTCTTAAAGGCCTGGATAGTAAATATTTTAGGCTTACAGGCCATATGATGTTTGTTGCAAACATTCAATTCTCACAAAAGCAACCACAGACAGTACATAAGTGAATAAGTATGACTATGCTGCAATAAAACCTTATTTCACAAAAGGAGTGGCTGATCCATGGACAATAAATAGTTCACTGACCACTGTCCTAGAGATAAAAAATATTGGAAATGAAAAGTGCTCTTAACAGGCTTAACTTCAGATGAGATTCTGTACAAGATCATTGTTAGCATAGTGACTATTCATGATGAAACACAATGAGAAAAAGGATTTATAGAGTGAATCAGGTATGTTTGGCAACCTTTCAAGCATAAAGCATAATAATATCAAACATATTCCACATAAATTAATATGTATTTATTCTTAGTCCCAGAACAAGAGGTGAAGGAGAAGCCAAAAATACTTGAAGAAATAATGGCTTAATTTTTTCCAAATGTGTTGAAAACAAATCCATAGATTCAAAGCATTCAACAAATTTCAAGGAAATGAGGAAACCAAGGTTTAGACTTGTTAGGTGAAACTCAGCGTTAACATGGAATGTTTAAACAGCCAGTAATGGAAGAAAAAGATAGGAACTCAGATCTTCTGGATTTACAGGCTGTGTTCTCCTACAGAGCTTGGTTATATGGATGGAGTAGCTGAAGAAGAAATAAGGGATGTGTATTATATAACTAGAAACCATGCAGTTTAGGAATATTTAAAATATAAACTTGTTGATAAACAAGGAGAGCAATACCTTTGATCTAACCATTAGGTCAAACAATTACTGGCATCACACAAATTATTGACAGTAAATCTCAGAGTTAGTACAATAACTCCGAGCGGTCATAAAACTTAAAATCAAAAAGTCATACATAGAAATTATTTCCAAATCATAGAATTCACTCTTTTCATTTTGTCGAAATGGGAACATACCCCAGAAAGTTAAATAACTTGCCTAAAATCACGCCATTGGTTATAGACCCTTTCTTTTAAGCTATCCCCAACATCATTCCAGAAAATATAAATTATTCATACAGAAAGACAAACCCAATTTTGGCAGGTCAGAGATTTCAGTGAGATGTGAATTGGTTAAGGATTGTGATTTATGAATTGAGGCATCTATCCAGATTGCCTTCTCTCAGCTGTCCTGTGAAGCACACTGTTGCAAGCACCTAAATTGACCTCTATTTCATCCCATTCAACAGTCATTCCATAGCTCCTGCGGAGGAGGGTAAATTACTGTAACAGTTCAAAACTTATATAGAGATCATTTCTCTTTGTTTGCCAGATATAAAATAAGCCAAGATAGATTGTGACTCTACTCTGAAGGATTTAACAACATAAGTCATGCCTCATTTTAAGCAAGTTCTCTGCAGTGTCCAGTATACGGTTTCCTAGGTGGCGCTAGTGGTAAAGAACCTGCCTGCCAAAGCAGCTTAGACGTAAGAAACGTGGGCTCAGTCCCAGGACCGGGAAGATCCCCTGGAGGAGGGCGTGGCAATACACTCCAGTATTTTTTCCAGGGGGGCTGCAACACACAGGGTCACACAGAGTCTGACACGATGCACACGTGCTGCAGTATACATGTCTACATACATATGTACAAATGTATACATATACATACAACACAAGCACACGTGCTCTTATCTAACCTTCATGAAGGCAGGGGTCACATCGTTCTCACACATTCCCAGTACCTTACCTTACACAGAAGTTGATACTGTAGGTGTTCAATATTTACTGAATGAATGAAAAAAGGGTAAATAAGCACAAACACATAGAAAAGCATACCTCTAGAGCAATACATATAATTTGATTTTTAAGTACTAATTTAGAACAGATTATTAAATAATAATAATAAATAATACCCAGGGATTAATTTCCATGCATAAGTTGCCATGAATAGTGCTTTTCAGCACTTTTATTTTAGCCAGTCTTGTCTTGAGATCTGCACAAAATTAGAGGTTTATCCCCTTTCTGAGTTAGACCACAAAGGTCTTAAATGTTTTTAGTATCAGAAATTTTTAGGACACCAAGAATATCTGTCAAAAGATTGTCCATGACTTCTAGGGCTTAGATTAGTACTGGAACATAGCAGTGATCGATTAATGCCAGAAATTTCTGTATATGTGTATGTGTGTGTAATAGCGACAGTAGTAGTGGTAGCAGCAGTGCTAAATCTGGGCTTGCCTTCCATCCGAAGTTGAAAGCTTTAAGCAAGATTGAGCAAGCAAGTTGATATAGTTGTCTCAAATTTTAGGCCATTTACTCAGGAAATCCATTGAGGTGCCCTAATCACTTGTAAAGTCTTTGAGGCTGGGAGACCAGAGAGAGATCTTAATAATTAAATTTACTCAAAGCCCACTGGGGTTCAATCCCACTAATCCTTGGTGAGCAAAAGTCCATGTCTCGGCATCTGCGTAACAGACTCTGATGGAAAAGACATTCCTCCCACATAGATTAAATGGACATGAACAGGAAGAGAGATGCTGAAAATAGACACGTATATATTTGGGCTTCCCAGGTGGGTCAGGTGGTAAAGAATCTGCCTGCAATGCAGGAGACTCAGGTTTGATCCCCAAGTCGGGAACATCCCCTGGAAAAGGGAATGGCAACCCACTCCAGTATTCTTGCCTGGGAAATCCCATGGACAGAGGAGCCTGGTGGGCCACAATCCACGGAGTCACAAAAGAGTCAGACATGACTTAGCAACTAAACAGTAACAAACAATAGCTATCATAACCTGCTTTACAATTGCTTAAATTTCCCAGAAGTCAGGTTTTTTTTCAGACTTTCAACTTTTTATTTTGTATTGAGGTATCAGTTCAGTTCAGTCACTCAGTCGTGTCCAACTCTTTGCAACCTCATGAATCACAGCACGCCAGGCCTCCATGTTCATCACCAACTCCCAGAGTTTACCCAAACTCATGTCCATTGAGTCGGTGATGCCATCCAGCCATCTCATCTTCTGTCATCCCCTTTTCCTCCTGTCCCCAATCCCTCCCAGCATCAGGATATTTTCCAATGAGTCAACTCTTCACATTAGGTGGCCAAAGTATTGGAGTTTCAGCTTCAGCATCAGTCCTTCCAGTGAACACCAAGGACTGGTCTCCTTTAGGATGGATTGGTGGGATCTCCTTGCAGTCCAAGGGACGTTCAAGAGTCTTCTCCAACATCACAGTTCAAAAGCATCAATTCTTCAGCTCTCAGCTTTTTCACAGTCCAACTCTCACATCCATACATGACCACTAGAAAATGTATTGAGGTATAACTGATTATTAAAAGACGCTTACTCCTTGGAAGGAAAGTTATGACCAACCTAGACAGCATATTAAAAAGCACACACATTACTTTGTCGACAAAGGTCTGTCTAGTCAAGGCTATGGTTTTTCCAGGAGTCATGTATGGTTGTGAGAGTTGGACTCTCAAGAAAGCTGAGCACAGAAGAACTGATGCTTTTGATCTGTGGAATTGGAAGGACTGATGTTGAAACTGAAACTCCAATACTTTGGCTACCTGATGCAAAGAACTGGCTCATTTGAAAAGACCCTGATGCTGGGAAAGATTGAAAGCAGGAGGAGAAGGGGATGACACAGGATGAGATGGTTGGATGACATCACAGACTCAATGGGCATGAGTTTGGGTAAACTCCGGTAGTTGGTGATGGACAGGGAGGCCTGGCGTGGTGCAGTTCATGGGATCTCAAAGAGTTGGACACGACTGAGCGACTAAACTGAACTGAACTGATAGCTGATTAACAATCTTGTGGCAGTTTCAGGTGAACAGTGAAGGAACTCAGCCATATATATATATACATTCTCCCCCAAACCCCTCTCCCAACCAGGCTGCCACATAACATTGAATAGAGTTCCATGTACTATACAGTAGGTCCTTGTTGGTTATCCATCATTTTGAATATAGCAGTATGTATATGACCTTCCCTAACTCCCTAACTATCCCTCCCAGAAATCAGTTTTATTCTGTACAAGTAAACAAGAAAACATGGAACTAAACAAGAAAGGATGAATACATGGGAAGTTTCCCATGTACTTACCTTTTCAGACTTACCTAACAGGAAGACCCCACCCCCCAAAAAAAGATCACTCAATATTTCAGAGAAAGCTCTAGACTGGAATCCACTGATTTACACACAGGCAATTCTTAGGTAACTGAGAGGCAGTGTGTGTCAGAGCCCTTACTGGGCTGGCCTCCTGCTTTGCTGGCATGCCTGGGTGAGTGTTGGCTGTGCTGACAGTGTAGGTCAGGGGATTATTAGGTCGACTACATACCCCAGGCTCTTTGTTTTTGTTTTGTTTTGTTTTGGGAGGGAGAGAGGAAAGTTGACTGGGGCCCCAGAGATCTATGAAAAAAAAAGAAAAGGAGGAGGGGAGAGAAATGTGCAGTGATAAGTGCTTTCTGTTGTAAAAGTCACGACAGGAAATAAGAGTTTGATTCTGGCAGAAGCAAACTGGCAATGTGAGTCAAGGATTAACCCTCAGAGATGCCAGGATAACATCTCCTGAGACATGTCTCTAAATTACATCAAAAACTTCTATGAAGGATGTGTGAGTATTAAACAGCAATGATTGTATGAGTCCTCTCTGTGTATTTTAACCTGATTCGCATGAGTGCTGATAAATAGGGTTCTCTACGTACATGGACAGTCATACAGATATCAACCATTTACTTCAAAATATTCTGAATCTAAATAACTGTAGCTAGAATAATTCAGGAAGTACTTCTAGCTGTTGGTGCTTTAAAGCAGCTTGCTCTCTCAATTTGATAGTTGAAGAAGTAGGAAAGAAGACGTAATGACAACCAGATAGACACTATTTGGTTGTTAAGAAAGTGCATATACTAATGAGTCTAATGTTGGATTTGTTACCCAATTATTTTAATAGGTACTAGATATACTAAGATTATCTTGATTGTATTGCAAAAGGGATATTGATTGAATTCAAAGCTTTCTGCAAATTTCCAAAATTAGTTATTTCATTAGCAACAAGGTCCCAGTTGACTGTTGCACTTCATATTTTCAGAGTGAAAAGCATTAAGAAATCTCATAACACATGATTTAAAGAGGACTTGATGATCTTTAAGGTTCTTTCTTCAAAATTTCATAAATCTTAAATTTTTAAAAAATGTGATGGTGAATACATACTTTAAAATGTCCTCCTTTAATTTTTGTTTTCAAAAGATTTTTTTTTTCTCCTAAAACTGTAACAGATGAAGCCTCCCACCGTGATTGGCCAATTTCACACCCTTTTCTTTGGATCGGTTCGAATGTTCTTCCTCGGGGTCTTAGGCTTTGCAGTCTATGGGAACGAGGCTCTGCACTTCAGTTGTGATCCGGACAAGAGAGAAATAAACCTCTTCTGTTATAATCAGTTCAGACCAATCACTCCACAAGTAAGTTTTCCTGTGTGTACGTACATAAACCTTACTCTACACCCGATAAAACTGTTTCCTTTTTAAATGTAAATAATATGTAGACTATGCTAATGAGTATTATTTCTAGAATAATGTTTTTAAAAATTAATCATATATTTCAGGTAAATCAATTTAAGTAGATCAAGAGTTTCTTCCAAGTCCAGCATTCTATTATCTATTGATGTTAGAATTATACTCCAGGCTTGTGATTAGAAAATGCAGATAGGGTAGCTACTAAAATAAAGTATATCATCATTGTTAGTAATTGGTAAGTGATGACAGTAAAATGCAACTACTTTTTCACAATTATTAAGACATCTAAAGTTTTAAACTTTAAACATCTTGAAAATTAAATGAGATATGTCCAGCATTGCTACTTTCATTATATTATTTTTTATTCCTCATAAGACTTACAAAACTTAGAATTTTTAAGTTAGCCTCTATTGAGGGTCAGTACCTTTTGAAAGTGTATATTTTCATAACATGCTGATGGATTTTACTAAGATATTTCTGACACACTTTAGGTGTTCTGGGCATTACAACTAGTGATTGTCCTGGTTCCTGGAGCTATTTTCCATCTATATGCTGCATGTAAAAGCATCAATCAAGAATGCATTCTTCAAAAACCCATCTACACTGTGATCTACATCCTCTCTGTTTTGTTAAGAATTAGCCTAGAAGTGGTAGCATTTTGGCTTCAGATTCACCTTTTTGGTTTCCAAGTAAAACCTCTCTACCTGTGTGATGCTGTGTCTCTCGGGAAAAAATTTACTATTATAAAATGCATGGTGCCAGAACACTTTGAGAAGACCATTTTTCTCATTGCAATGTATACATTTACTGTCATTACAATAGTATTATGTGTTGCTGAAATTTGTGAGATAATATTTAGAAGATTATGCTTTCTAATTAGTCAATGACCAAAAGGATGATTAACTACTGTCATGCCACTATTATTTATCAACCATTTTTACTTAGTTTTATCAGTGAGTACCTCAACTTCAAACATAAATATTTGTTTTTTAAACTTACCTCACTGTGTCTGAAATTTATGTCTAGTATAAAATATAAGACTAAGTTCTAAGGCAGGGATTATTGAACAAACCTTTCATTCCATTTTGGGGTTTTTTTCCCACACATTAAGAAATATACATGGAACTAATGATAACTCATTTTTTAAATAGTACTTTTACAGAGCTCTTTCATACACAACAACTTAATCAATCACAGTATTTTGGCCAGAGAAATTTTTATCAGCTCTTTTACACTGGTGGAAAAGGTAGGCTCACGGAAGTTAATGTATGCATCCAAAGTCACACAACCAGACCAGGATTCAGCTTTCTTAACTAGAAAGTCATTTCCCTCCCCGTTTAAGTAAGCAGCATACATTTTGAGGATGTAATTATTGTTGCACTCATATAAAATATGACTTACTGAAGTACAGCAGTTTTCAGTTAATTATTAAAAGAGTCATTTTATAATTTGATCACTAACTTGAAGAAACGGAGCACTTACATTTTTAATATTCTATTCATACAGTTTTCTTGAAATTTTTAATATTAAAGTATATGGTAATATGGCCACTAAATAAATAAAAAATGCTATGTAAAATAATGTGCATGGTCTCTTTGCTTCTTGTTGGAGGAAAAAAAAATCCCTCTGTGCTCATAGATATTCTATAACTGTAGTTTCTATATACAAGATTACTGAGACAGAAAATTATATTTATATTGTTAGACTTCCTAAATCACTATGAAATGATTTCTAAGGTATTTTCATATTAATTCAGTGCATTTCTTTTAACTGCCTGTTTTACCAATAATCATGTCCATATAATATCATTTAAAAACTTTATGTACGACTGCCTTATACTAGCAGTTTATTAAGGAAATAAGTAGAGTCAGTAAAAAACAGGTTTTCAATTTTTTTCTTAAGCATTATTCAACCCATAGTTGATATCATGAATTTTTGCATTTAAGGATTTTTAAATCATTGATGCTTTCTCCACATGACAGCTCAAGAGACATCTGACAAATAGCTGCTTAGTATCTATTATTAAACACATACCACATTAAAAGTTCAAACACAAAGATAAATAAGGCTTAGCACCTTTATAAGCCCAAGAATCCACCTGCTAATGCAGGAGACAGAAGTTCAATCCCTGGGTCACGAAGATCCCCTGGAGAAGGAAATGACAATCTATTCCAGTATTCTTGCCTAGAAAACCCCATGGGTAGAGGAGCCTGGTGGGCTACAGTCCATGGGATCACAAAGAGTCAGACACGACTGACTGACTAACACGCACGCGCGCACGCACACACACACACACACACACACACACACACACAAATTATTGGTGTGTTAGTTGCTCAGTCATGTCCAATTCTTCAAAACCCCACAGACTGTAGCCTAACAAGCTCCTCTTCCATGGGATTCTCCAGGCAAGAATACTAGAGTGGCTTGCCATTCCCTTCTCCAAAGGATCTTCCTGAGCTAGGGATCAAACCCTGATCTCCTGCATTACAGGCAGGTTCTTTATCATTTGAGCTACCGGGAAGTCCTTACATAAATAATTCTTAAGTTCTATTCTGGGGCACAGTGAAATGACTTGAAAACAGTTGTTCCTTGGTGCTTCCTTTTAAGCTCTGTGAGATGGGAGCAGGGTAACCCTCACCAAAGGCCCAATTTTGCTCCATTACTAAGGCAAAACCTTTCTGAGTACCCTATGAGATACCCTTTTGATGCTTTGAAAACATTATTTTTTCACCGTTCTCAAATTCTTGAATTCCCTTCTCAGGCTGGTTGACTCACTGTCTTAGTCCAATTGGACTACTATTACAAAATATCTCAGCTGGATAGGTTATAAACAAAGGAAATTTATTTCTCATAGTTCTGGAAGATGGAAGTCTCAGATCAGGATGCAGGCATGTTCAGGTTCTGATGAGAGTCCTCCTCTGCATTATAGTCTTGTCATCACAGCCTCACATGGCGGAAAGACCAGAGGCCTCCCTAGGGTTCCTTTTACAAGCACACTAACCCCATTCATGAGGGTTCAATTCCCAAGACCTACTTACTTGACAAAGGTCCCACCTGCTAAAATCATCACACTGGAGGTTAGGATTTCCAAAATATGAATTTTGGGGGGAACACCAACATCTGGCCCATTGCACTCACAGTTGCCACAGAAATTACTGTAGCTACATGAAGCAGGTCTCTGCTGTGCCCAAGGAAAGAAGGGAGAGGGGTAAAAAGACTTTCTTCTTGATGGCCTCTTACAAATTTTCTAAGGGAAGATCATTTTAAAAAAAAACAAAATAGAATTCCATTTAATATCATTGCCCATTCAAAGATGAACGCTTTGATTTATTCTTATTCTGATTCATCCTAGGACATTTTCAAAGTAATGCCCCTTTTAAAGAGAATTTCTACCCTAGCTGTTGGGAAAAGTAACTATTCTCACTTCTATGTGACTCTTGGATATCGTTCCTTTTAATCCTTTCAGGTAGTTCTTTTCCTGCAAAGATGTTACATTGATCAGGACTCAGTCAAAGACCCTTTACAGATCTCTGGGCTCTCATGCTTTGCAACTTCTCCCCCTGGGGCAGTCTGTCCTGTCAATCTAGCCTCCTCAGCCCTGGACTCTCTCTCCTCAACTGAAAAGGAAGAAAGATAGCATTTCTAAGCCACTAGAGGAACTCTGGTCACCTCTGCTTCATTTAAGTAAATAGTGCATATGTGTAAAGATGCAGATTCTGTGTGAGTTTGTTTGGACAGTCTTTTTAATTCCTTAATGATATATATTATTCTATGATTTCATTTTGTTAGTAAGTATATCAGGATTGTTAGCACACAGCTATATGTTCCTGGATAATAAATGCTACAAGAAATATAGCATTTATAACATATAAATATCAGATATTTAATTATATAAAATATAAAAACTGATTTTTCTAACAACAGCAAATGTCGCCAAAATGAATAAGAATGTCAAAGCTAAACAAATAACTAACTAACCACTTGAAAATATATTTAAAGATATATTTAAAGTTATTGCATAAAAAGTTATTGGGTCAAATAAGATAATTTAAATTGAAGTTTTTCAGTCTGTTTATAAATGAAAAATGTTCAGGATACTACATATTAAATCCTATAAGATGTTGCCAAAATTGTAGTGCATGGCAAACTGACAGCAGAAAATACACTTCATATTTTAAAAAGAAACAATAAATGTAATTCAAGCAGCAAATATAAGAACTTCAAAATAAAACTAAGGAAAACAAAAACAATTTAATAAGGATAAAGACAGAAAGTAACAAATTATAAAATGAACAATATACAATAGATAGATCCAAAATTTGTCTTGAAAATAACAATTAGAAAAATGTAGCATATCAAATCATGTGTGCAAGTATATCCTTGTAAGATTTTATAATATATATGGAGTTATACATTGTCACTTGAAATACACTGTGATAATTTAAAGATGTATACTATGAAATACAAGACAACTAGGAAAACAAAAACAACAAAATTTTGTCTACTAAGCCTAAAAAGGAAATCAAAACATTCAACGAATCCAAAAGATGGCCAAAAAGACAAAAAGGAACGAAAACAGAAGGGACAAATTGAGCACAATGACAAGGTAGTAGAATTAGACCTAAAAATATCAAATTATAATAAATATAAAGGTCTACGCATTCCAAAGCAAAATGGGGATTGCTAACTACATTTTTTAAAATATACAGATCAAATTATTAACAGGAAGCTCACTTTAAAGATTTAAAGATTTAATATTTTAAAAATATTTTAATGAATATTAAATAGACAATAAAAAGTAGAAAAAGATATATCATGCAAACAGTAAGGATCAGAAAGCTGAATTGGCTGTATTAATATATGAGAAAACACAAGCAGATTTCAGGGTAAGGAATAGTGACAAGGATAAAACAGACATTTCATAATGATTAAAGTATAATTTCATTAGGAAGCATAACAGTTATAAATGTGTATGCCTCCAATTAGAAAGTGCCAAAATATAAGAAGCAAAGCCTGCTAGAGCTTAAAAGAGAAACAAATCCAATTATAATTAGATATTTCAACATCAGTAATCAACTGACAAAGTAGAATATCAGGAAGGAAATAGAACACACCAATAAATAACTGGAACTAATTAATATTTAGAGAACACTCTGCCAAGCAAAGCACAGAGTATATATATTTTGTCAAGTGCATGTGTACCATTCTTCAAGAGAGTACATTTTCTGAGTCATGATAGAGTCTCAAGAATTGAAATCACAATGGAATTGAACTAGAAATAAATATAAATAAGATATCTGAAATATGCTCAAATATTTTAGAAATGAACAATACATTTTTATGAACCTATTGATCAAAGAAAAAATTACATGGAAAATTTTAAACATAATTTATCAAAATTTGTAGAAAGCAATTAAAACAGTTATTGGCAGCATATAAAAAGCTCTAAATATTATGTTAGGAAAAAAGGAAGTTCCACCTCAAGAAATTATTTTAAAAAACAGTTTAAATACTAATTAAATAGTAGGTAAATAAAAATAAGAGCACAAAACATTGAAATAGAAAACTGAAAGATAATAGAAAAATTAATGAAATGAAAAGATGGTCTTTGAAGAGACTAGTAAAATTGATCGATTTCTAGTTAGCCAAACTGAGATAAATTAGAGAAAGATATTCTTTCAGAATAAAAGAGAAAATGAAAATTACTCATATCATAAATGAAAAAAAAGGGACATCAAAACAGAACATTTAAATGATTATAAGGAAACGCCATGAACAATGTTACACCAGTGAGTTTGATACTTATGTGAAATGGAAAAATTCCTTGAAAGAAACATATTACTAAAAGCTGACTCAACAATAATCAGAATATATGAACATCTCTATACATATTAAAGAAATTAAATTTAAAAATCAAAAGCTTTCTCAGAAAGAAAATATCAGGCCCAGATAAAGCTTTCTCAGAAAGGAAATATCAGGCCCAGATATCTTCAGTGGTGAATTCCATCAAATGTTTAAGGAAAAAAAAAATACAATCTCTTTTAGGAAGGACTATTTGCCATGTCATTAAATGAAACCAGTATAACCTTGATATCAAAAATGCTTAGCAAAAACAGTCTAGCATATATAATCCAGCAAAATACATAAAAGATTAGACATCATGTTCAAATGGGATTTATCCCAGGAATGAAAGTTTGCTTTAACATTCGAAAACCAATTAATGCAATTCAACTAGATTAATGGAATAAAGGAAAAAACTCACCTAGTCATCTTAATAGATGCAGATAAAGCACTGGATTACATAACCATTTATTAACATAATGAAATAAATTAAAACCCATATCCCTCACTGTCAGAGAGTTAACTAAGCTTGATAAAAAGCATCTAAAAATACCTACAGGAAATATCCCACTTAATAATAATGGAAGAATAAATAATTTCCCCTTTAGTCAGGTAAAAAGATAAGGCTGTATACTTTTACCACTTTCGTCTAGCCCTGAACTGGAGGCCAATAAGACTAAACAAAACAAAAAATACATACTTAAATATATACTTACTCATTAATGTAGTAAGACAAAAAATAAAACATATACAGATTAGAAAAGAAGCAATATGGTCACAGACATAATCATGAAATAAAAAATTCTAAAGGACTTACTAAAAGTTACTAGAATTTGTAATTAAGTTATCAAGGTTAAATTTTCTGTAGAGTAATAAAAATGAAATTATAATTTTAAAATGTCATTTATGATAATATTCATAAACATGAAACAGATAAGAGATAAATTTTACAACAGACGTGCTAAAGCTGTACAATGAAAACTAAAAAATAATGTTGAAAGAAATTAAAACTGTTTTAAATAAGTGAGCTTTTGGTTTGGAAGCCTTAATCTTTTAAAACTCAGTCGCTCGAAACTGATATGTTGATCCAACACAATTTCAGTTAAAATCCCAGCAAGCTTCTGTAGAAATTAAGAAGCTGCTTTTAACATTTACATGGAATACAAAAGACCTAGAAGAGCCAACATAATTTTGAAAAAGTAAAATAAAAGTAGACAACTTACATTACGAACTCTTACGACTTGCTCTACAATACGGATGAATGCACGTGAATAATAGAAACAAACTCACAGGTACGGGGGGCTTCACTGCAGGCTCAGTGATGAAGAACCCACCTGCCAATGCAGGAGATGTGGGCTCAGTCCCTGGGTCAGGAAGACGCCCTGTAGAAGGAAATGGAAACTCACTCCAGTATTCTTGCCTGGAGTATGCCATGGACAGGGGAGACTGGTGGGTTATAGTCCACGGAGTCACAAAGAGTCAGACATGACTTAGTAACTAAACAGCAACAACACACCTTCCTACAAAGGTACAATAATCAAAAGAGTGTAGGGCTGGCATGCAGATAGGCATCGTGATTACAGGAATAATAGATCAAAAATAGTTCAACACATATATAGTTATGTATCTTTTAATTCTCCAATATAACTTAATGGTGCTAGAACAACCAGATATCCATGCTGCAAACATAAGTAGCCTTTTTGTTTAACCTTTATCCCTGTCTCAGCCATGGATGTGTAGATGGAACTGGCCAAGTCATTGGTCTTCTCTTTTAATCTTCTTTAGTAACTGTAAGAGGGAGGGAAAACAACTGAACTGAGGAGATGATAAACAATAAGAATGTGAGTCTCATATATTGGAAGCCAAATTTCTACCATAGAGAGTGTACCCTAAAGAAACAGCTATAGGTATATACCATCCTTATTACATTGGTGGCTGCTGCTGCTGCTGCTGCTAAGTCGCTTCAATCGTGTCCGACTCTGTGCGACCCCAGAGACGGCAGCCCACCAGGCTCCCCCATCCCTGGGATTCTCCAGGCAAGAACACTGGAGTGGGTTGCCATCTCCTTCTCCAGTGCATGAACGTGAAAAGTGAAAGTGAAGTCGCTCAGTCACGTCCAACTCCTCGCGACCACATGGACTGCAGCCCACCAGGCTCCTCCGTCCATGGGATTTTCCAGGCAAGAGTACTGGAGTGGGGTGCCATTGCCTTCTCCAATTACATTGGCTGAGCCCTGTCATTTTCCATAAAAATATGTGTGACCACAATCAGAACAGAAAGTTTTGCTGTGAGATGACCACCCTGGAGTAGTACACTGGAGTCCAGGGAATGGTGCAAAGCATTTAACTTTTTCCATCAAAACACCTGCAGGTCTAGTCTCTCTCCCTTTTCTTCTTTCTGTGGTTGCTCCTACCCCATATCTCTGCCTTCTCTAACTTGCAAAAATTCTACCCCAGCCTAGAAGGGGATATCAGATCCTTCAGCAGTTGATTAGGATTGGATGGAGAAGAGTTTAGGTCTTTCTTCATAGTAAAATATCAGTAAATTCTTAATAGAAAATCATCAACCACAAAATTCAACCTCATGTTTTTAGTATTTATTTCACAGCATAATTTCCATGTGCTGTTATGTTAACAATGTCTGTTCAGTTCAGTTCAGTTCAGTCGCTCAGTTGTGTCCAACTCTTTGTGACCCTATGGACTGCAGCACGCCAGTCCTCCCTGTCCATCACCAACTCCCAGAGCTTACTCAAACTCATGTCCATCGAGTCAGTGATGCCATTCAACCATCTCATCCTCTGTCATCCACTTCTCCTCCTGCCCTCAATCTTTCCCAGCATCAGAGTCTTTTCCAATGAGTCCATTCTTCACACCAGGTGGCCAAAGTATTGGAGCTTCAGCTTCGATATCAGTCCTTCCAATGAATATTCAGGACTGATTTTCTTTAGGATGGACTGGTTGGATCTCATTGCAGTTGAAGGGACTCTCAAGAGTCTTCTCCAACACCACAGTTCCAAAGCATCAATTCTTCAGCGCTCAGGTTTCTTTATAGTCCAACTCTCACATCCATACATGACTACGGGAAAAATCACAGCTTTGACTAGACAGACCTAAGTTCTCCAAAATATCAATTATCCTCTGGTGAAGGGAGTATAGTACTTAGAAAGAAGACAGCATATGTTGGCAGGTGGAGAAAAATCCCAGAACACTAATATTTAGGCTCCAAACCAGAACAATTATATCTGAAAGTCTGGGAGTCTGGGGGTAAGAAGGACACCTATATATGAGTTTTTTAAGAACTTCTACGGTGAACTTTAAGGAGAATCACAGATGAGATTCAAGAGGTAATAGAAAAAGAGTGCCTCAGAATTTATAAGGACAGAGAGACAATTCTGCTTTGCTTCATTAATTTATCTATGAATCTAGTAACTTCTGACTGGATAGTGTAAATAGAGGAGAAAGAAACCATACTATCGTTGCATGATCTGGCATGATTGCCAGACTGGGCAATTTATAAGCAACAGAAATCTATTTCCTACAGTTCTGAAAGTTGGATCGTCAAGATTAAGGTGCCAGCAGGATCAAGTTCAGGAAGGAGCCCTCTTTCAGGTTGTGGACTGCTGATCTCTTGTTGTATCTGCAAATAGTGAAAGAGCAAGCTAGCTCTTTAGGGTCTCTATTATAAGGGTATTAATCTCATTCACGAGGGCTCTGCCCACATGAGCTAATCATATGCCAAGGGCCCATCTCCTGATATCACCTCAAGCACTACCTTTAAACATAAAATTTGAAAAGTGAAAGTGAGAGTCACTGAGTCATGCCTGACTATTTGTGACCCCTTGGACTATACAGTCCATGGAATTCTCTAGGCCAGAATACTGGAGTGGGCAGCCTTTCTCTTCTCTAGGGGATCTTCCCAACCCAGGGATCGAACCCAGGTCTCCAGCATTGCAGGCGGATTCTTCACCAGCTGAACCACCAGGGAAGCCCAAGAACACTGGGGTGGGTAGCCTAGCCCTTCTCCAGGGGATCTTCCAGACCCAGGAATTGAACCAGGGTCTCCTGCATTGCAAGCGGATTCTTTACCAATTGAGCTATCAGGGAAGCCCATGAATTTGGGGGAGACACAAATATTCAGTATATAGTACATACATTCTTAAGAGGTAATAAATATGTTGCTCAAATTGGGGAGAACACAGAACTCAGTTCTTTGAAAAACAGGCAGCCCCCTGAGTAAGGTGATGTACTCTGCAAATAGCAGGGGAAAAAAGATAGATGTGCACTGGAGGTAATACAAGGACATTGAGCAGATTCTGCTGAGGTTTGGGTGAGGGTAGAGGGGAGTGTTGATTAGAAAATAGTAGGCAGAGGAAAATTTCAGAGTTTGAGATCTTGTTTCTTCAAGTGACATGATTTCAATGAAACCCAGCTTTAAGATGAACTCTCAAAACTGGGAACTGAGACAAAATGAAGATGAAGGTTACTGGAGGAAGTAAATAAAGTGTTACATCCTGACAGTATGCATGGAGAAAAAGAAAAAGGATTAATGGCACTGATGGTGGAAGGAAAAGTTGATGACTACCTACAATGGTATATACAATCGATATCACCAGTTGGTCAACACTGATATCAGACATTATATTCTTTGCAGCCAAAGATGGAGAAACTCTATACAGTCAGCAAAAACAAGACCAGGAGCTGACTGTGGCTCAGATCATGAATTCCTTATTGCCAAATTCAGACTGAAATTGAAGAGAGTGTAAAAAACCACCAGACCATTCAGGTGTGACCTAAATCAAATCTCTTATGATTATACAGTGGAAGTAGATTATACAGTGGACTAGATCTGATAGACAGACTGCCTGATGAACTATTCATGGAGGTTCATGACATTGTACAGGAGACAAGAATCAAAACCATCCCCAAGAAAAAGAAATGCAAAAAAGCAAAATGGCTGTCTGAGGAGGCCTTACAAATAGCTGTGAAAAGAAGAGAGGCAAAAGCAAAGGAGAAAAGGAAAGACACTCCCATTTGAATGCAGAGTTCCAAAGAATAGCAAAGAGAGATAAGAAAGCTTTCCTAAGTGGTCAATGCAAAGAAAGAGATGAAAACAATAGAATGGGGAAGACTAGAGATCTCTTCAAGAAAATTAGAGATACCAAGGGAACATTTCATGCAGACAGGCTCAATAAAGGACAGAAATGGTAGGGACCAAACAGAAGCAGAAGATATGCAGATGACACCACCCTTATGGCAGAAAGTGAAGAGGAGCTAAAGAGCCTCTTGATGAAAGTGAAAGAGGAGAGTGAAAAAGTTGGCTTAAAGCTCAATATTCAGAAAACTAAGGTCATGGCATCTGGTCCCATAGCTCCATGGGAAATAGATGGGGAAACAGTGGAAACAGTGGCTGACTTTATTTTGGGGGGGCTCCAAAATCACTGCAGATGGCAATTGCAGCCATGAAGCTAAAAGACGCTTACTCCCTGGAAGGAAAGCTATGACCAACCTAGACAGCATATTAAAAAGCAGAGACATTACCCTGCCAACAAAGGTCCATCTAGTCAAAGCTATGGTTTTTCCAGTAATCATGTATGGATGTGAGTTGCTGTTGCTGTTGCTAAGTCGCTTCAGTCGTGTCCGACTCTGTGCGGCCCCAGAGAGGGCAGCCCACCAAGCTCCCCCGTCCCTGGGATTCTCCAGGCAAGAACACTGGAGTGGGTTGCCATTTCCTTCTCCAGTGCATGAAAGTGAAAAGTGAAAGTGAAGTCGCTCAGTCGTGTCCGACTCTTCGAGACCCCGTGGACTGCAGCCCACCAGGCTCCTCTGTCCATGGGATTTCCCAGGCCAGAGTACTGGAGTGGGGTGCCACTGGATGTGAGAGTTGTACTATAAAGAAAGCTGAGCGCCGAAGAATTGACGCTTTTGAACTGTGGTGTTGGAGAAGACTCTTGAGAGTCCCTTGGACTGCAAGGAGATCCAACCAGTCCATCCTAAAGCAGATCAGTCCTGGGTGTTCATTGGAAGGGCTGATGTTGAAGCTGAAACTCCAATACTTTGGCCACCTGATGCGAAGAGCTGACTCATTTGGAAGGACCTTGATGCTGACAAATATTGAGGGCAGGAGGAGAAGGGGACAACAGAGGATAAGATGGTTGGGTGGCATCACCGACTCGATGGACATGGGTTTGAGTGGACTCAGGGAGTTGGTGATGGACAGGGAGGCCTGGTGTGCTGCGGTTCATGGTGCCGCAAAGAGTCGGACACGACTGAGCAACTGAACTGAACTGAATTGAAATATGGTATAAGTCGGCAGCGCTGAGCAAGAACTATTACGTGAATGCCTTATTTGTGCATTGACAAGATAGTAAGTATCAAAGAACTTTGCAAATTGTTCATTACTCTCCCAAAACAAGCTGTCTACAACCCAGCTTAGAACAAAGGCCAATTATCTTTAAGTTTAATGGTTCAGTATTCATGTTGAAAAACCATCTGGTTATTTTATCCAATGTGTCCATATAGAAGTGTAATTTAAAATTTTAAACACATCTCTCCTCTTATGCAAGAATTAAATTCAAAGTTTCTAAAGTCAGAGAGGCTTCTCTGGACGCTATTAATATAATGTGAGGAACTGGAAACGATAATTCCTGAAGGATGCCAAAGGCAATTCACCTCTTTACCTTTTCTCCCAATTAATAAATATCATTTTATTCCTGTTTTTCCCTTTCTACCAGTTCTTAACATCTTTCTGTTGCACCTGCGTCAGACATAGACTGGCGATTCAATTCTCTCCTCTGAGTCCAAAAGTCCGTTATACACATCTGTGTCTCTTTCCTGTCTTGCATATATGTGTTAGTATACTGTATTGGTGTTTTTCTTTCTGGCTTACTTCACTCTGTATAATCGGCTCCAGTTTCATCCATCTCATCAGAACTGATACAAATGAATTCTTTTTAACTGCTGAGTAATACTCCATTGTGTATATGTTTCTACCAGTTCTTAAGCCACAAAAGGGGGGTCGATGGCGAAACAAAGAGAAGTAAACCAAAATCTCTCGTCCCTCCTGCCAGGAGCCAGCAGAGGGCGCCGGTGCCATAGGCAGCGGGATGGCCGAGGCGCTCAGCCTCCTCT
This sequence comes from Ovis aries, assembly GCF_016772045.2. Lineage (NCBI taxonomy): Eukaryota > Metazoa > Chordata > Mammalia > Artiodactyla > Bovidae > Ovis > Ovis aries. Next base: position 66,825,483 of record NC_056061.1, read on the forward strand.
CGGCTGTAACCGCTACGTGCCAGGCGAACTGAGGTTGTCCCTGCTGCCAACCCGTAGTTGCCTCGCTGTCGCTGAGCAACGGGGAAATGGGTGGGATTTGCTGTGCGCGTTCGTGCGGGCACGCTCCCAGGCGGAAGCGGAAGTGTCGGCGGCAGGCGAGTAGGAAGTGGTGATTCCTGAAGAGGAGATGGCTGCTCTTGCTACACTCCCCCCGCTGCCCCCACAGTTTAAGAGCATACAGCATCATCTGAGGACGGCTCAGGAGCATGACAAGCGAGACCCTGTGGTGGCATATTACTGTGAGTCCTTCCGAGTCTCCGCGGTCCTCCTTGGCCTCCGCCCCCTGGTTCTTAAGGCCGTCCCCGCCTCTCTAGCTTTAGACCTGAGCTTTGGCCTCTGACCGGTCCCTTGGGGACAGAAGTCCCTGGGGGTCCCGCCCTCCTCAGGGATCCCCAAGTTCTCTGCCCCTCCAGGCCTCAGAAAGGCAAAACTTCGAAAGTACTTTAGCGTCCACCAACTAAATATTTTTAAACGGAATACATGGGCTCATGGACTCTGAAACACAGTGTTCTAAAGTTTTCTCCCTGTGTGTACACAAAGGAGCTTTCTGTCTCCACCAGGAAATCGTGAAATTAACCTGGGTAGTTAAGTAACTGAGTTGGAGCTAAAAGGAAGGTAAGTGTTCCAGAGACAGTAGCGATGTGGGCAAAAGGAAGAGACTAATTGAAAACATTGTCATGAGTGTGGGTTAATTATGACAACTTGCAGGCCTAATCATAAATAGAGAGTGGCTGCTGCAGATCAAACACTTGTATTTGCCCATTTCTCCTTTGGCATTTAAACTGCTGTCTTCTACCAATGAGAACTTTTAGCCTTGATTTTGAGTAATAAATTAGGTCGAGACATTTGGTGACATACTCTCACTTTGGTTGTGATACATACAATTACAGTTGATGAAAAACACAGATCACACTTGATCACACTTTTTCCTTTGTGCTAAGGAGAGTAGTTCCAGTATAGGTTATTTTATATTCCACATTCTAACTTTGCTGCAAATTAAACAAGTGACCAAGCAACTATAGTATGCTGAAAAGGATTTTTAACTTTGAGAAGCTCAGTATAATGTGTCCTCTCTAATAGACAATATAAGGTTAACCAAAATATGGTCCGCTGTCATCCTGGCCATAAACCAGGAGTACCCCATTTTCATTCCTCAGATGTGCAAGGCCCTTTCAAACCTCCGCATTCTTCCCTTTCTTGGAAATCTACCTTTTTCCCACTTGGCGAACTCCTTAATTCAGATTCTAACTCAAATTTCACCTCTCCTGTGGGCAGTAAAATGATTACTCTCAAGGCTTTACCTCCTCAGTTTGTTCAGATCATAACATTTTTGCGTTATACTTGTTTTTCAGGTTCCTCAAGCAGGGACCATTAGTCATTCATTCAGCTTGTATTTATTGAGATTTTACCTGTATGAGTATTACCAGGCACAGTGGCTACAGCATTCATGAAGCTTACATATTATGGGGTGGGGGGATTAAACAGTAAAATGCGTAAATCATATAGAATATTACAAGATTGTGAAGGAAATTAAAGCTGGGGAAGAACAGGGAGTACCAGGAGTAGGGTGGTAGGAAATGAGGGAGGGATTTCATTTTCAGAGTGGTCAGGGAAAGCCTCACTGAGTTCACATCTGAACAAACTTAACCGGAGTGAGAAGCAAGCTTTGCATCACCTGGGCAAGAGTGCTCTCCATAGAGGGGATAACAAGTGCAAAAGTCCTGAGGTAGGGGTTTGCTTAAAGGAGGATCAAAGTGACTTTTGTAACTAGAGTGAATAGAGCAAGCAGAAAAGCGATGTGATTAAAGTCAGAGAGATTATTTGTTGTAACAGTAAAGTGGGAACCCTTGATTCTGGCTAGAAGCAGTCCCTCCATGGGCGCTGTATTCTATACGTTTGTCACTGTCCTGGGACCCTTGATTTCCTGTGTCACTATCCTCCCTCTTTTGCTGTTTCTTCCTAAACTTGCCCGGTTTCCTTTATTTAAAAAATAAAAGGAGCTCTCACTGTGACATTCCCCTAGAGTTGCAGTCCTGTCTGCCCAACCTCAAAGCTAGGCTTGAAATAGTTGTCTGTAGTTGTCTTTAGATCCTTACCTCATAGATCTTTTTCAGCCCATTGCAGTCTGGTTTTCAATCCCATTATTTCACCGAAACTGCTCTCAGCAGGGTCAAGAACCAGGATTTTTATTGCTAAAACCAGGTGTCACTTAAAAAATATTTTTGTTATGAAGCACTGGAGAAGGAAATGGCAACCCACTCCAGTACTCTTGCCTGGAAAATTCCATGGACAGAGGAGCCAGGTAGGCTACAGTCCAAGGGGTCGCAAAGAGTCAGACATGACTGAGCCACTTCACTTTCTTTCTTTCTTTCTTATGTACATGTTAAAGAACATATATAATGTGTATATACAGTTCAAGGAACAGTAAAATGAATGCTAATATATCTACCATGGTTGCTGTTATTAGACTTTCAAATTTTTGCTGATCTGGTGAGTGTGAAATGATGTCTCACTGGAGTGAAATTTGCAATTCACTGAGTCTTAATAAGGTTGAGCATCTTTTCATATGGTAATTAACCATTTGTAATTTCCTATTGAAATACCTACTTATTGCCTTTGACCATTTTCTATTTCATTGTTTTAATCTAGCTACTGATCTTTTGGTATTGCAAATGTCTTCTCAAAGTTTATTTGAGAAGTTTGATTTTTGATTTTTCATTCTATTTATGAAATCCTTTGATGTGCAAAAGTTCTTAATTTTAAGATATGACCAATTGAGTAATTTCTTCCTTAGGATTTATGTTCCGATTTTCTAGGTCCTGATTTCTTTTTATGTACCTTATTTGAGATTTTGGCTTCCTGAGTTTGGGGTGTCATTCATCAAATCTAGAAAATTCTCTACTTTCAATGATTGTTTATCTGCTATCTCTGTTCATTTCTTCAATTTTAGTTAGACATGTGTTGCATTTTCCTCCTTTAGCTTCTTTGTCTCTTAATGCTTTGATAATTTGTGTCCATTTTCTTTCTATGCTGCGTTCTGTGTGATTTCTCTAGGTCAGTGTTCACCTTCATATATTCTATTGTATAACCCATCTGTTGCGTTTCTATTAATATTCTCATTTTTTATTTCTAGATGTTCTCTTACTTTGTTTTTAAATCAGCCTTGCCATTTCTGATAATCTTTTAACTGTTTTAAACGCACTCATTTCTTTAAGTGCTTTAAAAATATTTGCATTTATATTTGCTGTCTGATAATTACTGTATAGGTTATATTTTAGGTCTGATTCTGCTGTGTAACAAAAAATGGCTTATGACGGTTTTTTTCTTGTAACTTAGGCGCTAGAACTACTAAACTAGTACTCTTTAAACTTCAATATGCAAATAATTCTACAGGAATCATTTTCACATTTCGCAACTTCTGTGTTTCTTTCCTGACAAAGTTCCTTTGGTCAACGTGGCAAAGCAGTATGCTTCCCTTTATTTATTTATGTATTTATTACTTTATCTTGTTCTCAGTTGCCCTCTTCCTACTTTAAAGGGTAAAGGCAGACACTCCTGCATCATTAGAATTTTTATGGTGTATTGTTCTGGAGGAGAAGGTGGAAAATCCTCCAGGGTGTCCAGGAAAAAAAGGACAGTTCTAACAAATTACTGGTGTTAGTGAAACCTCCATTTATTAAGCTATTAGATAGAGCTTCCTGTCTTTATGTGTCTTATTTGGAAGAAAATCAGTCAGAGCACAGAATAAGCCTTTATTTAAAAATGCTGGGCATGGGAAAGAAAGGATGTCAAAGGAACATTCTAACATACAGCTTTTTATAAGGGGAGTCACCTGGAGTCATCTCCTTTCAGGAATAATTAGTCAAGAATAAATTTCAGAAGAAGGAGGAATTTTTCTTAGCTATTAGCAGCCATTGTTCAATCATTTTGGATTTTATCCAGAGGAGTGCAGAGGGGCAGTTTGCAGCCAAGGTCAAGTGCAAGATGGCATGGAGCATGCTGTCCTTGTTCTTGGGGAACATGGTAAGGCCATGTTCAAAACTAGCCTGTGTTGAAGTTTCGAAATGGTAAGAGTTTTCATTATATGATCCTAGCATTTCGTTCTCTGTTCCTTATTAAAGTGTCATTCCTGAAGTAAGTTCAGTTCAGTTCAGTCGTTCAGTCATGTCTGACTCTTTGCAACCCCATGAACCGCAGCACACCAGGCCTCCCTGTCCATCACCAACTCCCGGAGTCCACCCAGACCCATGTCCATCGAGTCGGTGATGCCGTCCAACCATCTCATCCTCTGTCGTCCCCTTCTCCTCCTGCTCTCAGTCTTTCCCAGCATCAGGGTCTTTTACAGTGAGTGAGCTCTTCGTGTCAGGAGGCCTCAGTATTGGAGCTTCAGCTTCAACATCAGTCCTTCCAATGAACACCCAGGACTGATCTCCTTTACGATGAACTGAGGTAAAAGCAAAAGGGAAATGCTGAAGTGGGAGTACCTTATTTCATTCAGGTGACAAGCTCATATCAAGGTCTGTAGGTTATCAAAATTTTAGTCTTAGAATCCAGAAATGAGAAAGAGTGTGTGGGAACATGTGTTAACATTTATTTGAATTAGAGAAGTCATATTTTTCTGAAAAAAGTAAGCCTCCAATGGCTGATTGGTTTGACTTTAGCAGTTAGTTTTGCCATTTATGTAGAATGGTGGACATTCTCCTCAAATGAGGTAAATCTTCAGCTCTGGAGTGTTTTGCCTTTTTCAGAAATACATTTAAAACAAGTGATAAGATGAAAATATTATAACTTTTTTTTTCCTGCCAGAGGATGTTGAAACAAACACTATTTCAGTTTTCCCAATCCTGTCTCACTCTTACAATAAAAAGAAGCCTTTGATTGAAAGCAAATGATGAGTCTTTGTAAGATCCTCTCTGTATCCTTCAGAGGAACTGAGATAACAAATACTCTGATGAGGGGGTGACACATTCTGTTCTAGTCTTAAAACAAATTTCGAGGCAAACCTAATTAGAATGTCAGCTGAGAAAGATTATTAAAAATGTTATTTGATGATAAGTGATGATGTGGTTTTTAGCCTATAACCCAGAAGGAATTTAAAGAATTTGGTGGTTTTGCTGTGACAAAGCTTCCATTCTCATCTGCTGCTTTATGTGAATGAATTTTCTCCCTTGTTAAATTCATAAAAATGAAAGCAGGAATAGAACCAATACTCTGGTTCATTATGAGAATAAATCACGTTAATTCATAGATAGGCAGTTTAACTCATGCATTTCCAAGAAAATTTTGCTTTTTATACTTAGTGATTATTAAAATAAATAAAATTCATATTGTTTTAAATGTTACATTGTTATATATAACAATTGCAAAAACTCAATCCCAGAAGAAACATTTTAACACATAGCACCTTCTCTCAGGAAATTTAATAAAAATTTAAATTTAATTTTTTATATACTTTTGTTGCAGAGCAGTGTGATAGGATAATCAAGTAACACCTTTGAGCATGCAGATACATTTTTATAATAAAATCCTATAAAGTAAGTACATAGAAATATGGGTTAAAAGAAAATAAGACTGTATTCTGACTCTTTAAAAAAATAATATTTTTTATCTGAAAAGATCGTAATAGATACCGAATTGCTATGGTGTTTGCAGTTGAAAGAGGGATAAAATTTTTAGATGTCAGTACTTGACATCTGTAGTACAGAAATTGCATTTTTTATCTGTTTAAACTTCAGATAAAAAGTAGTAAATGTCAACCTAAAAATGTGTGAAGGGATACATTTCTGTAAACTTAGAGCAAACAAAAATTTTCTAAATTCCTAGAGCAAGGAAGAATTTTTCGTGAGAAGAAAAACTAAAGGTTATTTTGCTACTTATTGATTTATAAAAGTTCCATATTCTCTTATATTTCCTCTCTGTATGTTGCTCTCTGCCTGGAATCCCCTATGACTCCTCTTAATCAAACTTTTATTGACTCAGTACTTTTTACTTTTTTTCCTTTTGAACTCTGTGTAGCTGGAGTAAGCTATGCATTGGAGGCATTATTCAGACACGTTGATAGACACTTCAATGAATAATCGGGGTTTTCCATCCTCTGGATCACTTTTCAGTATGCATTGTGTTTTAATTTTCAGATATTTGGTTGGTGTTTTTGTTTCTAGTATTTTGTTGATCTCTTAAGTTTGTGGGTTTTTTGTGGGTTTTTTTTGGTCATGCCTCATGGCTTACAGGATCTTAGTTCTCCAACCAGGAATTTAACCCAGGCCCTCAGCAGTGAGAGCTTGGATTCTTAACCACTGGACTACCAGGGAGTTCCCAACTCAGTATTTTTTGCAGATTGGTTTTCGTGAGCTCATATGATGTCTAGAAATGGTATCAAGTACATCCCTCCTCTTGATCCTCTTGACCTTTCAGTCTCCTGGATTCTCTTGGAAGACAGGGACTGATACCTTGTTTTCTCTCACCACCTGACACATAATTGGCATTCATAAATATTTAATGAATGTCATTGTTCTAAATATTATGAATATTCCAGCCTACTAAAATATTCACTCTGAGAGCAAGAAATAGGTCTTAAATTGATGATCATTGAATCTCTTAACTCCTAATACAGTACCTAAGCCATGGTAGATAATTGGAAATTATGTAGTTTACATGTAATATGTGTTGACTGAATAAATACAGGGTAATTCATAGTTTTTTCACATGCTCTTACTACAGTAAGGAAACGTAATGAAAAGAATCTCAAAGCACAGTATTTCATAGCTTGTGGCTATTAGATTGTCATAGATATGTCATAGGGTGTGCCCTTTGTGCTTCCTCATTTCCAGTATTTTGTGATTTCCAGAAATGATTTAGATCTGGCCTTAATGGGAATACTCTAGTGTTTTATCATTTTTTGTTACCTTAGTATTCCTATATTTCTAAGTTGTTTGAGCTTTTATTTTCTTTTTAAGTCAGGAATAAGTGTTAAAATATCATATATCAAATTACTTTTTGACTAATATGCTTAGAGTTTACTTCTTTGACCTTTTTAATTAGTAATAACAAATTATTGAATTTACTCTTACTTGGAACATCTCACTCCTGGAAAAAATTGTTACTTTTTTTTTTTTCATTAAATTATTTTGAAATAATTATAGATCCACAAACAGTTACAAGAAATAATACAAAGAGATCTGAGTGCCTTTTACTCATTGTGCCCAGTGGTAATATCTTGCAAAGTCATAGTACAGTATCACAGCCAGAATATTGATACTGACACAATCTGCCCATCTCTTTTAGACTTACCTAGTTTTCCGTGAATTCATTTGTGTATATGTCTGTATATAGCTCTAAATAGTTCTCTCAAGTGGAGGTTCTTGTATCCAACACCATAGTGAAGATAGAAGTTGTCTAAGAAGAATCCTTCATGTTAATCCTGTTACAGCCAGAAGTTTATACTTTGAGGACTTTCTTTTATATACTTATCAATTTCTCACATTTAAAAAATTTAACTTGAGCTAATGTCGATGCGTCAAAGTTTTCTAGAATATCTTTCATATCTGTCAGATTTTCAGATTTATTAGTTGAGAAATTACAGACTTAACCTTCCCTTCCTTTCTTCATACATGTCACAGTCAGCCCAGTTATCAAATGTTTGCATTTTTACTTAGCTTCGTAGTTTCTTTGCCATCATACCCTCACCTTACATCTAAGCTATTGAGATAGCTTCCTACCTTCTACTTCAAGCTAAATGAAAGTTGCTCAGTTGTGTTCAATTCTTTGTGATCTCACGAACTATAGCCTGCCAGGCTTCTCTGTCCATGGGGATTCTCCAGGCAAGAATACTGGAATGGGTAGCTGTTCTCTTCTCCAGGGGATCTTCCCAACCTAGGGATCAAACCCAGGCCTCGTGCATTGCAGGCAAATTCTTTATCGTCTGAGCCACCAGGGAAGCCCCTACTTCAAGCGGGTAGTACCTGTTGCTAATTGAAAGTTCTGCTTTAAATGTTTAGTGAAAACAACACAGAATAAAAGAAGGATAAAGTTAACTAAGCATTTAGAAACCCTGTGCTACACAAGCAGTACAATTAATTTATAAAAGCATTGCATTAGGAAAAGAATGTTTCCAATAGATGAAAGACAGAGGGCCAGTGTCCTTGATAGGGAAAACACTCATACAAATCCATTTTAAAAAATGAAAACTATGATCCCCATAAATGGACAGAAATGTGTATGTACTACTAGAAGTGAGCATACTAATTTTTAACATTCAGCTGAATTAGTAGCAAGTGTAAATTAAGATGGCATACCATTTTTTGACTAAAGTTATAACTTATACGAAATGAGTATGTGATGAAATTCTCCTTGACATGGCTGTGTGAATTGGTTCCAAGTTTTAGAAAGCATTTTATTGGAGTATATAGAATTGTAAAAGTATCTGATGTGCAGTAATTCCAGTTTTGAAAAGCTTCTGCCTAGGAAATAATCACTAATATATGAAAAACTTTAGGATTATGTGAACAATTATATACGTTTGTGGCAAGCTGCAAAACAGCCTAAACATATATCATAGTGGAAATGGTTAAGTTATGGTATATCCATTGCATAGAAGGTCATGTAATCATTTAGAAATTAGAAAGCATCTTTTGTAACGTGGGTAAAGATTGATATAAAAATTAAGGATATAAAATTATATATATATACTATGATTTGAACTTTTCACTGCAAATGGTGACTGCAGCCATGAAATTAAAAAATGCTTGCTCCCTGGAAGAAAAGCTATGAAAACCTAGACAGCATATTCAAAAGCAGAGATGTTACTTTGCAGACCAAGGTCCATCTAGTCAAAGCTATGGTTTTTCCAGTAGTCATGTATGGATGTGAGAGTTGGACCGTAAAGAAAGCTGAGCACCAAAGAATTGATGCTTTTGAACTGTGGTGTTGGAGAAGATTGTTGGGAGTCCCTTGGATAGCAAGGAGATCAAACCAGTTGATCCTAAAGGGAATCAGTCCTAAATATTCATTGGAAGGACTGATGCTGAAACTCTAGTACTTTGGCCACCTGATACTAAGAACTAACTCATTGAAAAAGACTCAGATGGTTGGAAAGACTGAAGGCAGGAGGAGAAGGGGACAACAGGATGAGATAGTTGGATGGCATCACTGACCAATGGACATGCATTTGAGCAAGCTCCCAGAGTTGGTGATGGACAGGGAAACCTGGTGTGCTGCAGTCCATGGGGTTGCAAAGAGTTGGACACGACTGAGCAACTGAACTGAACTTTTAAAAATGCATATATATATATGGAGAAGGCAGTGGCACCCCACTCCAGTACTCTTGCCTGGAAAATCCCATGGACCGAGGAGCCTGGAAGGCTGCAGTCCATGGGATCGCTGAGGTCAGACACGACTGAGCGACTTCACTTTCACTTTTCACTGTCATGCATTAGAGAAGGAAATGGCAACGCACTCCAGTGTTCTTGCCTGGAGAATCCCAGAGACGGGACCCTGGTGGGCTGCCGTCTCTGGGGTCGCACAGAATCGGACACGACTGAAGTGACTTAGTATATATATACATATATACATACATTCATACATAGACACACACACACATAATAAACTTGGAGGGAAAAATAGCAGCTTTAAGTTTCTGGATGGTTTTCTTTTGATTAGCTTTGATTGTCTTTTTAAAAATTTTCTCGTAAGTGGGCGTGTTTCATACCATCATTACTAAATAACAAAACCTTTACTTAAAGCAAAAATTTTTTTAAAACACCAATAGTAGCTCCATCTGACTATCAGAAAAAATATAAGTACCTTTAGTGATAAGGAGTACGTCAAGGCTGTATATTGTCACCCTGCTTATTTAACTTATATGCAGAGTACATCATGAGAAATGCTGGACTGGAAGAAACACAAGCTGGAATCAAGGTTGCCGGGAGAAATATCAATATGCAGATGACACCACCCTTATGGCAGAAAGTGAAGAGGAACTAAAAAGCCTCTTGGTGAAAGTGAAAGAGGAGAGCAAAAAAGTTGGCTTAAAGCTCAACATTCAGAAAACGAAGATCATGTCATCCGGTCCCATCACTTCATGGGAAATAGATGGGGAAACAGTAGAAACAGTGTCAGACTTTATTTTTCTGGGCTCCAAAATCACTGCAGATGGTGACTGCACCATGAAATTAAAAGACGCTTACTCTTTGGAAGAAAAGTTATGACCAACCTAGATAGTATATTCAAAAGCAGAGACATTATTTTGCCGACTAAGGTCCGTCCAGTCAAGGCTATGGTTTTTCCTATGATCATGTATGGATGTGAGAGTTGGGCTGTGAAGAAGGCTGAGCGCCGTAGAATTGATGCTTTTGAACTGTGGTGTTGGAGAAGACCCTTGAGAGTCCCTGGGACTGCAAGGAGATCCAACCAGTCCATTCTGAAGGAGATCAGTCCTGGGATTTCTTTGGAAGGAATGATGCTAAAGCTGAAACTCCAGTACTTTGGCCACCTCATGCGAAGAGTTGACTCATTGGAAAAGACTCTGATGCTGGGAGGGATTGGGGGCAGGAGGAGAAGGGGACGACAGAGGATGAGATGGCTGGATGGCATCACGGGCTCGATGGACGTGAGTCTGAGTGAACTCCGGGAGATGGTGATGGACAGGGAGGCCTGGTGTGCTGCGATTCATGGCGTCGCAAAGAGTCGGACATGACTGAGCAACTGAACTGAACTGAACTTAGTGATAACTCATGATTTGAACATGGCATCATCTTCTGTAATTTTAATCAAGCTGAATTTCACTCCATTTCTAGAACCTGACTGACTTTCTGTTGTCTCCAGACCTTCCAACATTGTTCTCTAGCCCTTGACACCTCTTGCCCTCCTTACCAAACCCACTCCATTTTTATCCTTAAGGTTCTAGCTCAAATGCCACTTTCTCTGGGAGGCCTTGTCTTAAACTCCCTCGTTTTAAGATGCATCGTCTCTCGGTCCTCATTGTACCTTGTATGGCTTTATCTGAATTGCTTTCCATATGCCTGTAGTCCCTTCTAGAGTGTAAACTTAAGGAGGCTGTACCCTGCTAGGGCCTCTTGATTCATTCACTGTACGAGGTAGTGCTCGGCCACTAAAGATACTTACCCAATAAGGAATAGGTACTCCAAAAATGGTGAATTGACCTGACTTTTGAGGCAGCCGTGGTCCCTATAGCTACACCTTATAGTTGTCATGGAATAAAGAGGCCAGATAACTAACATTCATGTAGCTTTTGGCATTCCTAACAATCCTTTTCTTCAGGGTATCTGATTTGAACCTTATAGTCATCCTGGTCCTTCTGTTAGTAAGTGATGGAACCAGGACCTGAATGACAGATGCTAGATGAGAAGTGGGTACATGAAAAATTGTTGAGAGTAGGTAGTAATTAGAATAGCAGTTACAGAGTGAAGGTAAAGGCACTTGTTAAATCAGTGGGAAAACAAAGGGAACCAGTGCAATAATCTGGAAGATTCCTGATAAGTGGAGAGTAAAAATGAGGACAGGCTTGATGTTACTGACATAACTTTCTGAGCTTTGTATCTCTCTCTCTCTCTCTTTTTTTTTTTTTCACCTTAATGAAGCCAGAAAATATTAGAGTTCCTACTAAACATAGGCACCATATGATAAATATTTTTATTCTGTGACATTTGATGTTGTAGATAAAGTGAAAACTAGAAAGATTCTTTCCCTTTAAACTATGTGTTGATATTTAGTATCGATATCAAATATCAACACATAAAGCTGGTATTAAATATCAACATACAAAGTTTCAGATTTGGTTTTTAAAAGTTTCCTCTAGGGGGTGGTATTGTACAATTAATGGACATTCAGTGAACATGTATAAATGTTCTTTGGGAGTCATTTCTTTATATGACCATAGGAAAATTAGATGTAGTTCAGGAAGTTGAAAATACATATGGTATGTTTCATATACAAGATGTCATAGGACACGAGTGTAAATGCTTAAAGGCTAAATAATAATGAATTTTTATTGATGGTGGTAAGCTACTTGGATATTAGGATTAATAATCAATTGCCTGTTATTTGCTGTTAATCACACAGAAATTGATTTAATGACTAATAAATTTAACTAAGCTTATTATCTTTAACCAATTAAACATAAGCAGTTTTTTTGTGCTGATTTCTGAATCTGTAGCAACTAATTTGAGCTCATAGTCCTTTTGTCTAAGTAGGTATCATTTCTTTATTGTAAGCTGACTCCGGATACTTTACTGTACCCATGACAGGTTAATAATAAAAACCTCAGAAAGTTGGACTGCTGACTTATCCATTAATATTCCATTTCTTTTTTTATTTTGCAGACATGAATTTTATATTGTACAATAGTTATTTTAATAATTACTCCTGTTTTCATAGGATTCTGTCAGCAAGATACTAGGGTGGGTTCCCATGCCCTCCTCCAAGGGATCTTCCTGACCCAGGGATCGAACATGCATCTCCTGCATTGGAGGCAAATTCTTTACCAACTGAGCCATCAGGGAACCCCTATCACAGTCAACTACTATATAAAATTGCATTTCACATATTAGTTTAGAACTTACTTTTCCCTTTTCCTGTCCTTTGGCTGTAGTTGTCATATATTTCAGTTATAAACCTGTAAACCCTAGAATGTTGTTATTTTTTAATTGTCCTTCTTACGATATGATGATATGTCCTTCTTATGATACGGGGAGGGTGGTGGGAGGGGGGTTCAGGGTTGGGAACTCATGTACACCTGTGGTGGATTCATGTCAATGTATGGCAAAACCAATGCAGTATTATAAAGTAAAAAAGAAAAGAAATTTATAAAATGAGGAAATAAAATTTTTAGTGTATTCCCGCATAATTACCATTTTCGGCATTCTTCATTCCTTTGTAGTTGGTTTTAAATGTGTCATTTTCTTGCCTGTTGAAAAGTTTATCATTCCCTTTATAGGATTGTCACCAATTCTATCAGCTTCTATGGTGTGAAACAAGCTTTTATTTTCATCCTTATTTTTGAAAGATATTTTTGCTGGGTAAAGAATTCATCAATCATTTTTGCCACTCCTCCCCACCTTTGAAGGGGTGGACTCCAGTTACATATATGTTAGCGCATTTGATGGTTCCCCATACCTCACTGAAACTCTGGTTTTGTGTTTTCCTTTTCAGTCTTTTTACTCCCTGCTTTATTTTAGGTATTTCTACTGCTATGTTCTGAAGTTCATTCATTTTTTCTTTTATGATATTTAAACTGTTAATCCTGTCCAGTAAAACTTTTCATTTCAGATACTCTTATATTTCATTTCTGGATGGCCCTTTTGTGTTCCTTTGTGTATGTTCTATCTCCTCATTTTATTCATGGCTTCCATAAAATACTTCAAAATGATTTCCCAGTATTTTAATGTCATCATCTGCTATTTCCATTATTTTGTCATTGTTTTATTGTTTCATGTTCACATTCTTCTACTATTGCCATCATTAGTGATTTTTGATTGATTGTGGGACAGAGTGAATTTTAAGTTCTTGAATGTCTATTCTTTGAAGGGATTAAATGCAGCCAGCAATTAATTGCTGTTCAGTTTAATTCTTTGGTGCCTTGTTTTGTTTTTAGCTTTAGAGGGCAGTTCTAAAGTACTCCTTGCTGTAGGGACAGGTTAACCCTATTACTTAGTTGGGGCCTGTCTACAGAATATCCTGGGTAAACCTCTGGGGCTCTCTGCTCCTTTTGGTTGGAACTGTAATGCATCCCAGCCCTATGTGTGCACTGGGGATAGTCCAGCTCACAGCGTCTGTTCATTCTCTGGCCTTGTAGAGTTTTCTCCTTCACATGCACATGGCAGTGTTCACCTGAGCCTCCAGATAAACTCCTATACAGATTTTGGGGTTTCTTTTCTGTGTAGTTTCATACTCTTCAGAATTCTGCCCCTCAATTTACAGCTGCCTCAGTCTCCCTGAACTCCAGTCCATTTTCTCAACTCAGAGGACTGTGTTCTGTTTAGGATTCCCTTCCTACTCCTTAGACTGGAATGTTCCTCCAGGCAGAATGCTAGATTGATATTGGTGTCATCTCATATGTTTCCTTTCTTCAGATGTCTTCATCTTCCCGTGTCTGTTTCCATTGTCCAAAAACCTCTTTTATATATTTTGTCTAGTTTTCTTTGATTGTTCACAGTAGGATGGCAAATATTACTCCTTGTGGCCAGAGTTAGAATCTGTGTTCTTATTTTAGTAATCAAATCATCACTATTATTTACTAAGTACCAGCACAGTCTTTTAGTAGGAATTCAGAAGGAGCTAACTTTTCTTAAAGCTATCACATTATGACAGAAGCTCTAAAAATACTTCATGAAGGAATGAGTGTAGTATATGCCCTTTATTAGGATATTTTCATTCATACTTTGTTTTTAGTTTATTTTTCTCCCTTCACAAAGACAATACTAACCATAGAGCAGGTATTTATAATATACTTATGAGTAGAGTAATAGATTTGGTTCTATTTACTGGAATAAAATGTGGCTTTATACATCAGTGTATGTCATAATGATACCTACTTGAGTGCTATATTCATTTAACCCACTAGTACATCACTCTTAACAATTACTTTTATGTGCCTTTTGTGTCTTTATATCATGCATTTCATATTTTTAGATTTCTCATGTATAAATGAGGATGTGATAGAATGTTAATGTTTAGATTTAATGAAACTTTGAAGTATACATGCCTTGAGGATTAGTAAATATTTGTCTTCTAAATGCTTCACATTAAAGTTAGGTTGGAAAGTATTTAATCCTTTTCCAAATATGCCTCATTACTCATCTTTAAAAAATATTTATTCATAAAAATGAACACATTTTCTTGATGAAATAAATATATTTCCCTATAGGTGATTCTAGCTACATGTTTATTCTGTTTTACTAGGTAATTTTCCATGTTGTACATCAATTTTTCTTCATACTGCTGCTTCTACAATGAATTACTTGTCCTGAACAGAGTTTTATATGAAAGTAGTCCTTTTTCCCATCCGTATGACTAGAAGATCTTTTGGTGTATAAATTTTCATAAGATTTAACATCTTTTCACTGTATTAATATTAGAAAATGTGTCTTGTTGTACAAGTTACGAATTGTAAACCATGTAAGATACTCAGAAATATAGAAGCTAGGCAAATTTGTACTTAAATCTTTTCAATTTTGAGATGATTCTTTCCAGTCCTTCAATTAAAGGTGTTACTTTGTAATAATGTCCTTGTAATTGCAAAGATTGAATATGCATGTAAGCCAAGAAGAAAATGGGTATAAGTGAAACCATTAAACTGTGTTGTCACTGCACTGTATTTCAAGTATCAGCCACTTGTATTAAGGTTAGCTTTTAGAGGGTAAGAAGCTTATATTATATTTGTGTTGAGAGGAAAATTGATGATGGTTGTGGTGGTAGTGAATTGGGAATAAATCTGATTCTCACTTCAAAGGAGATACCGATAATCTTGATTTTTATTATGAGCAATGTTGGAAGTAGTTAAAAGTAACAAATCAGAAACAAAATTGTACTTTTTACATAGGAATAAATAACTTTCTCTTGATAACAAGAAAATACTGATTAGTTTTCTGTGTGTTTGCTTAATGGACTTTTACCGTTGCTGGATAGCCATTTATTTCCACGGTTGCTCTATTAAGTAGTTCACTACACTCCATAGATGGTATAATTCATATACTGTCCACTTGATAATAAAATAAGAAGAAAGACCTCCCACGGAAATGAAGCTCACTCCTCTATTTCCTTACATTGTGTTACTGTGTTGACTAATAGTATATATAGACAGTAAATAATTAACTGATGTCTGTTTAATTTTCTGTGTGTGTGTTTGGGTGAGGGTTTGCTTGAAATATGCTTGAAATAGTCATTTGAGAAGTTGAGAAGATAAGGAAATCAGTCTTTACACAATTAATATAAAATGTCTTCAGAGAATGCCAAAACAGGAAAGAAGATGGGAAACAAAACAGAGAGCTTTAAGATTAGTTTCAAACCAGATGTTTCACACAGGACATAAAATGTTGGCATGTCATAAAAATATGTATGTTTAAAGAACTGTAGCTTTCTCAGTTTGTAGTGATGGAAAGTGTATTTTACCTGCTCAAATAAATAATACTGGAATATTCAATATGAAGAAGTATTAAGCTCTTTTGAGGTTGATAATTCTAATATTTATAGTGATGCTGATCTGTCTGTGGTCTGTGTTGCTGGTATGTAGATGCAGGGAGAGAGGATTGTTGAGCTTATATATATATGAGTGTACATTTGCCAGAGGAGTATAATAAAAAGATTCAGGGTTTAGACATAGGGCAATAAAATCCTAGAAAAATCTATCATAAAATCAAAGCTAGTTACAGAAGGAAGTTAAAGGAGAAAAGACTGATTGTAATGAAGAAGTAAGGAGACACCAATGAACTGGAAGCCTATTGTAACACACAGAGTTTAAAGTTGGAAGAAAAGCAGTTATGTTTAGATTGAGTACATGATATACTGATATTAACAGTACAGCAGTTTGAAATGGTAATTTAGTTATGAGGTTACTGGCATATAAGGGAGAGTCTGTACAGTTATGGAGATCAGAACTGATAAGAATTGAGAGCACAGCACTAGGTATGCATTAGAAATAGATTTGCTTTCTTATTGCAGAAAATTCAGAATTACAATGCATAAGTAAAATAAGGATTTATTTCCTCATTTAAAAGAAAGTCTGATATCGGCAGTACCCAGTACCAATTCCATGAAGCCATCAGGGACCCAGGCTTTTTCTGATTTCAAATGTATAAACCAGCACATGATTACCAAAGTCGCCTTGTGGTCCAAGCTACCTACTAGAGTTTCAGTCATCCCATTTCTGTTCTAGGCAGCAGGGAGGAGAAAAGGGAATGAGTCATTTCCTTTCCCCAGCTGTCATTCCCGTTTTACAGTCCTTCCATAAGTCTCAGCCACTTCTGGTTATATAATATTTGTCTTAGGTAATAGCATGGCCATATTTTGCTTTGAGGAATACAGGGAAATGTACTGTTTTGGCTAGCTATATTACAACTCCCTAATAATATAGGAATCTTGTTAGTAAAGAAGACAGGGAGAAAGGATGCAGGTAATCCATGTGAACAGCGAAATTTTTAAGATAGTGGAAAGATAAGGAAAGACCCTAAGGTACGTGAGCAATTACAAGCATAACAGTCCAGTGGAAGAGAATGGATGAGCGCTAGACCCGTGTATTTAGAACGCCTTGAGAGAATATTGTAACAGTGGGATGCAAAAAGAAAACCAGTCATACTTACCAACTCTTCTCTTAAATGCTAGAAAGAATGTAAGAGAATTAAAACTTATTACTTGAGAGAACTGCAAAGAAAATGATTTCTTAAGTGACATTTAGGTTTTGATTAAGACAAAGAGGAAGAAGGCATCTGAGGAGAGGTAAGACAGTTTGCTGATTCTTCAGAACTGTTTCAATAGTAGTTCCAGGGAGTATGGTGGAAGGAGTAGGGCTGTGTGGAGAAACATGGACTTGGTTGGGGCAAAAAGTATAGTTTACAGTTGAGAGGAGTAAGGATGCAATGAGCAGTGATGCTCAGCCTTTTGCTTATCTACTCTCAAGTTTAAAATGATTAAACATGAATATTATGTAACTTAATAAATAATTTTTCTGTATTGATATATTTAATATATTTAAATATATATTTATTGTAAAAATACTACATGTGCCTGACTCTTTGTGGCCCCATGAACTGTGGTCTGCCAGGCTGTTCTGTTGATGGGATTTTTGAAGCAAAAATACTGGAGTGATTTGCCATTTCCATCTCTAGGGGATCTTCCCAACCCAGGGATCAAACCCTGGACTCCTGCACTGCAGGCAGATTCTTTATCTGCTGAGCTACCAGGGAAGCATATAAAAGAAAAGTATAAAGGATGAGATAAACATATCAATAAAAGGCTAATATTTTCTTCCCACACTCCAGCCATTCCCTGGACTCTTATGGATTTCAAAGTCTGCAGCCTCAGTATAGCTTAGGGTGAAAACTGTTAGGGGAAATAGAAGCAGCCTGGCACAGAACTGATCCCTATGCTCAGCCAAAAGCCTTGCCCTTGAAAATAAGAGCAAGAACACTTAAAAGTCTTCAGAAAAAAATTGGTAATACATTAAGAAATACAAAGATTAAATTTCAAGGAAGAAGAAGCATATTATCAGTTACAGGTATTATCATATGAGGAGATGACATTTGATCTGTAATCGCAGTAAAATCAAATAGCCAAGACATATAAAAAGTAAAAACATACTAAAGATGAACCACAAATGATTAGAGAAGGAAAGGATTTTTTACCACTTGCATTTGGGACAGATACCAGTAACTGAGGTAGATGCAAGTTATCAAAGAGTTAAATTTGAAAAACCAGAGGAAAAACTGAAAAAATCATGTAGCTGAATATCCAGTTTCTTGGCGATAAAGAGCTTGCCAAGCGTAGAATTGATAGAAAAATCACTCTGGGTACATAAATATTTTAAGTTTCTGTATTTTAAAACAACATTCAAAAATTGAAAGATGGCCTAATTTCCATCCAAAATGTTTATTTTCCAAAGAGCTCATGTGATGTACTTTTAATAAAAGAAATACAGCAAGAGTGCTAGAAGAAAAGACCTGGACAGCTCACTAAGAGGATGTGTTGGGGAGTTCTGTCACAGTTATGACAAAAGAAGAGCTGACTGAGATAGATATGAAGCTTGAACAACTCAGGAGATGACTGCTTTAAAAAGGGGAGGGTGATCAGCCATGCTTTTAAATGGGGAGAGGTGATTCAAGCCTAGTTCTCAAACGACCTGGGCATGTTATTAAATATGACTGGTTAGAAAAAGAGAAAAAGGAAATTTTGTCACATTGTGATCAAAGCAGTGAATATAATAAGTGGGTTTTATTTTTGCTTCCAAATTAGATTTTTTTTGTCAGATTAGTATCCAGTGCTGGATATTGTACAGTAAAAATGAAAGTATCATGCTTTTTACATTGTGAGTCAGTATAAATCAGTACAGGTCTTTAAGAAACTCCATTTTTGTTTCTCATTGATAACTGGATGAATCAAACCCCTGCATTTGATACAGAAATAAATATATTAATAAATTAAACTTCAAGCTCTGTGAGATAACCCTAAAAGCCTAAGCCTTTAAAAGTAGTTCCTTCAGATACAGATATTGAATTTAAACACACGCAGAATACACGATTGTATTAGTATATTAACATGTCTTTAAAGAAGGTGTGAATTGGAAATCGGAAGTGTAACTAACAGCTTGCCATGTTCTAAAGCTGTAGTAAATAAAGCTACGATAGATAGTAGACTAACAAGTAACAAAGCAGGATAGACAATATACAAAGTTGGGGCCTT
Source organism: Ovis aries (assembly GCF_016772045.2). Taxonomy (NCBI): domain Eukaryota; kingdom Metazoa; phylum Chordata; class Mammalia; order Artiodactyla; family Bovidae; genus Ovis; species Ovis aries. The sequence goes on from NC_056061.1 coordinate 66,844,950, forward strand.
TTGTCCCATGAAAACTTAATATATGATAATGAATGACAAAAGTGGCATTTAAAGCCATCAGGCAGAATGAACTGTTCTTTCATTCATGTATTTTATCTATTCAGAAAATGTTTATCGAAGGCCAAGGACTGTTGCAGATGCCAGGGATCCATCAGCAAACCAAGTAGACTACAATTGCCATTATCATGGAGTTTAAGTTGGAGTTGCAGAATCTGGGAAGAAATAGGTTGAATGATTCCCTGCTGAGGAGAAAAGACTAGAGCAGGAAAGGCGATAGTGTTCACAAGATTCCACTTGGGGGTGAGAGGGCCCTCTTTCCTACTGTATAAAGAACAGTTTGTTAAAAAGCAAGCAACCAAACAGAAAATTTGATGAAATTTTTGTTTTGATAGCTATTCTGCATTCATAAAAGAGGATATAAAGGTCTTCAGTACATTTCTAAGATCTTTTGAGTAATGAAAATGCAAAATCAAAAGTGAGATAACACAGTCCTGAGATTGATAGGAAGTTTAATACCAGTTTTTAATTTAATGTCAGCTTTTTGTGAGTTTGGGAGAAATGACTGCTTGCATGTGGTGTTGTAGCTATAACTGCATAGTGGTCATTTGTTTTGAAGGACAGTTGAAGAGTAGCTCTTCAGGTGAAAAAGGTACACATACTACAAGCCAGCAGTTCTCCTTGGTGTCTCCCACCGGACACTCATGCATGTGCACTCAAGAAGGCCTGGTAGTGCAGCATGGCTTGTAATGATGAAAATCTGGGAATACCTCATTGTGCTTTAGTTCAAATGTCGTGTCCATACTGTGGAGCCCTGTAGGGCTACGCAAATCTTCAGAGCATGTTATTGAAACTAAGAGGAAAATTACAGGCAATATGTGTACACACCAGTGGTAATAATTGCCACCAAACTTCACAGCTCTCATCACTGAGAAAGCTGTTTAGGGTTGTGGTTTCAGAGAATTTTTTAGCTTCAGCCTTATCTGTATTATTTTTATTATTTTTTTCAAGAGATGGTATTATTGTAGCCACACGTTCCAAGAGATAGTATTATTGTAGCCAAACAAACTCACTCAGAAGGACGATGCAGATAGTGGAGTGCAGTTTATTACACCGGTGGGCCCAAGGCAGTCTCCTCTTAGCCAAGGAACCCAACCAGTTTTTGTGAAAACCTTATATACCCTAAGTGTACATGCTCAAACCCACCTCCCCAAATTCTCTGAAACTAGTCTGAACAAAGGAAAAGAAGGATACAATCAAAGTTAACCCGTGAGTGATTCGTATGCCTTAAACCCATGATTCATATGCCTTAAGCCTAGGTAGTTAACAGTGGACAATTATCAATAGACCTGTGGCCTTACCTCAATAAGCATAATAAAATTTATGATTCTATTCAGTTACACAGATAATTAGGGTATTCTTTTAGGCGATGGAGACTCTAGGTACGAGCCCTGGGGCTCTTCCATCCGGGGGTCTGGTTTTCCAGTTGGTATGTCGTTTCCATAGATACTGGGCATAGAGCTCAGAGTCCACAATCTGGCCCAAGATGGAGTCTTGCTTTCAAGATAGAGCCTGTTTTGTCTGTTTCCTCCTTCAGTATGTTTGTTTTTACATGTATACATAAAAATGACCAAAACAATTCTCCCCATTAACCTCAGCTCAAGTGGCATTTCCTCTCTCCCAACACATATTGTGTATTTTATCAGTTATCACATATCTGGCCCTTGGCAAGTGCTCCTATACACAAGGGTTTTTTTTCTGAATGCCCTCATTTACCTACTAAATTTAAACTGCAGGTTCTTTTGACAGCCTCAAACTGGTCCTTTTATTTTAAATATAATGTCAAAAGAGAAGGCCTTCCTTCATAGAAATTTGTTATCATCATCATGAATCTTGTATTCTTTGGATAGTGTTTTGCGTTTTTTATATTTGTGAATAAGATCCACAGTAAATCAAAGTTTTATTTCTAAATTCACTAAATTTTAAATTATTTATTAGAGACAACATATTTTAAACATTCAGTCCTGGAAATTATTCACATCATTGTATTTTTCTTTATAGGTCGATTGTATGCAATGCAAACTGGAATGAAGATTGATAGTAAAACTCCTGAATGTCGTAAATTTCTATCAAGGCTAATGGATCAGTTAGAAGCTGTAAGTTGAACACGGAACATTTTTCTGATTAATGTTTATAATGCCATTTTATTTCATTTGTGTGTGTTTGTTATTGTAGCTCTAACTGTTGGTGGCAATCAGCAGTGTCATTATAGCTGAGGAAAAATTAGACAGTTTTTTTTTACATTTACATTATAGTGCTTAGGGAGTTGTAAGTAAAAGTTGGTTTCAGTATCTTTGCCTATACATTATTTCTTGTTCCAGGTTATTGTAGACTTTTGAATCATTATTTCATAAGTAACAAATCATTTCTAACCTTCCTTCATGCACTCACATGGATGATTGATTTAGAAATTCTTAAATAGCTCTTATAATAATAAAATGGGGGACCTCCCTGGCAGTCAAGTGGTTAAGACTTTGCTCTTCTACTGCATGAGGATGGGTTTGATCCCTGGTAAGGGAACTGAGATCCCACATGCCACAAGGCACATCAAAAAAGAAAGAAAAGAAATGGGCTGTTTATTTAGTGAAAAAGACAAGTGAAAAAAGTGAAAAAAGGCAAGTTTCCTATTGTCTCTCCTCCCACTTTTAGTCCTGTGACAGGATACTCTTACGGTCCAGGCATTCTCCTCTGCTAACAGAAATGTGGTAGGTGACTAATGAATCATCTTGAACTATGATATAACATCACAGATTGTGTAGAAGCACCAATCCAGGGAAAACTGAATGGATTTGACTGGGTATCAATATATCAGGAAGGCAATGCTAAACTACAGTAACCTCACTTAGTAATAGGGGCTCCACCCTGTGCCCCAGACTCTTTTCTAACAATGTCAAGGTCTACTCATTACTTAATCTCCTCCCTGGGTTGGGAAGATCCCCTGGGGGAGAGCATGGCAACCCACTCCAGTATTCTTGCCTGGAGAGTACCTTGGACAGGGGAGCCTGGTGGGCTACAATCCATGGGGTCACAAAGATTCAGACATGACTGAGTGCCTAACAAGAGAATTAGAAACCTAAATATTTATTTGACCAGTTGCATTATTTCGTTTAGAGAAACAAAACTTAAACATTAAAAATCAAAACACTTACACCAGTCAATCCAGAACCTTTTATAAATGTTGAAAGTTATTCAGATCAAAGTGTTAGTTGTATGAAGCAGCCATGGATAAGAGTGTTCTCTTTAACCTTGTATGGGTGTCTGACCTTCAGAGCCAGAACCCTGTCATCTTCTGCTATTATCCACCCAAGGTAGGCCTGGTGGCACTACTGATGACCACTCAGCTGCCCTTGGAACCTGTCTGGCCTTCTGCTTCTAACACTGCTTCTGTGAATGCAAGAAAGGTTTGAGTACTCTTTTTGAGAGTGAGGTTAGGAGGTGGATGAAACAGTATTGCTGATAGGTAGCAATACTTTGTAAAATACCATCTCTTACAGACATTAATATAGAATAAACCTCTATTAATTTTACAGCTTAACAATAATAGGTGAAATAACAATAGCTTATGGATAAGGCAAAACTTAAATGGTTCTTTATAATACAGAAAATGCAAAATCACATTTATAAAGGGACTTACCAGGAATTTTTTATTATCTACATTAAATAACAAGGAAGTTTATTCCATGGCGAGAACATATCTGCTTGTATTATAATGTTTATATTTATATTTGGTTCACTTCAGGTATGCTATGTTTTTGCTGAGAGATATTTTATGTTAAGGATGAGATTAAATGGCTTACTCCCACTAAATTTTTCTAGAAATAAATTGCCTCTCCAATTAAATTATTTCACAATGGGGTACAGTAAACTAGTGTTACATGTGGGACTTTTTTTTTCTACTTTTGTTGGGGGTAAGGATGCCCAGATGTCTTTAAATTCCAATATTCAGTCTCTTCTGGGCCTTAATTATGAGAGTACTTACTTTGCTGATTTATGAAAAATTCTGTGGCTTTTTCTAAATTTAATTCTTTACTTTATAATGTTCTTTACAATTGTGTGATAATTCAGATCTAATATTCTAGAAGGTCATGTAAGTCCAATATGACAGTCTCAGTAAAATATAGTAATTTAATTTGTTGTTTTTAAAATACTTTTTCTGTGTGTAGGGAAGGGATATACTGACTGGAAATTTACATCGGTGTAAATTGTGTTGATTTGAGGTGTATATTTGGCTAAATTTAACAGTGTGCTCTGAGAAATACTTTTTAGGATATAATGATCCTTCTCATTGTATTTTTCTATATTTGAGATATTGAAATAGGAGTAAATTAAAAATTTAAATTATATGGCTAAGAAATAATTTCTTAACTCCATTTTTTTTGTACATTTGAAATTTTTGTCTGATGCTATACATAGATAGTTGGGCATGTTATCTCTTTTTTTGCTCTTTATTATTTTGATATTTTGGCTTCAGAGGTGGCTCAATGGTAAAGAATTCACCTCCCAATGCAGGAGACACAGGAGATGGAATTTTGATCCCTCGGTCAGGAAGATCCCCTGGAGAAGGAAATAGCAACCCACTCTAGTATTCTTGCCTGGAGAATCCCACGGGTGGAGGAGCCTGGTGGGCTGTAGTCCATAAGATGGCAAAGAGGCGAACACAACTAAGCATGCTCATACATGTTTTGCTATTTAGGACTAAATTATACTTTCAGGTTATCATGAGTAACTTTCTTCAAATTTTTGTAAACTTTGGATTTGATTATTAGGATTTCTTATACTTGGTATACGCTTCTCTGAGTCCAGAATCATAAGTTCTATATCTCATTTCATTTTAGCTTAAGAAACAGTTGGGTGATAATGAAGCTATTACTCAAGAAATAGTTGGTTCTGCACATTTGGAGAATTACGCTTTGAAAATGTTTTTGTATGCAGATAATGAAGATCGTGCTGGGAGATTTCACAAGTAAGTAAAGAGAGATCAAATAAAAGTGACAAGTTTTATTACTGTATAACCAGAATTTATCCAGTTTTTTTCTTAAAAAGTACCAGGATTCCTGATTAATTATTTAGGTGTTTGTTTTATTCTGTTTTTTTTTGAATCTTAGAATAGGTCTGGGTTATAAGAGTGATCCTGGCTTTTTAGATAACATGGCTGAAAGACAAGTACCCAGAGCAGATTCATTTCCTCAGTAAATACACTCTAACTAGCCATTCTTTAGCAGTTAAGTAAAATCTGAGTTACTATTAGCCAAAACATCCTGGTTCAGTGATACTGATTTTAAAAATTTCCAACCCCACAGATTCAAATGATTTGTCGTTATAGTAAAACTTAAATACTAAGAAATACACATAGCATAATATCAACTCAGATAATATTGTCACTACACTTTCTAAAGAGAAAAGCATACTGTGAAAACCTTATTGTACCATATTCACCTGTAATATGTGTTGTCACTTCCTCCTAATACAGATTACAGAAGGAGCTCCATTGTGTTCCTAAAATCTGATTTTATTGAAAACGTGAACTTCAGAGTGTTTTTTAAAACATTGGAAGTTTTTTTCTCGTAGCTACAAGACTAATTCTGCATCTTACATTTTTCATTTCAATTAGACAAACTCTCTTTTCTCTTCCAGAAACATGATCAAGTCCTTCTATACTGCAAGTCTTTTAATAGATGTCATAACAGTGTTTGGAGAACTCACTGATGAAGTGAGTGTATATTCTTTATTGCCTTATTAGCTAGAAATCAGTATTGTTGCTTTTTATTAGTTTTGTTATTGCATTGTTTATTTAGAGCACTTGTCCATCAGAAATGTAGTAAAAGCAAAACGTGTAATTTTAAATTATCTACTAGCTACATTTTAAAAAGTTAAAGACAAAAGGTGAAATTATTTTTTAACAATAAATGTTCTCTTTTTGTAGTAGGTTCTTTAAATGCAGCATGTATTTAACACTTCAGTGAGTGCATGGCTACTATATTGGTCTCTGAACCCCAGGTTCATAGTTTTATTTTATTGAGTTTTTGAATAGTACCGATCCTTGATGCTGTTAAATTTATTTATTGTTATTTGGTAAACATTACTGGAGAGAGAAACTTTTTAGGACTGGGTTTTGGTGTTTTTTTTTCCTATTTTATTTCTTGCCAGAAATACTGTTGTTAGAGATTTGTTTCTATTGTAAAATGCATATACAACTTGATATTTTATGAGGTGCTTCCTATCCATTTTATCAGTTTGTTTCTCAAAACCACTCTGAAATAAGTTGAGCACATATTCATTTTATGTATGAGCAAATTGCGGCTAAGTGATGAACTTATTGCCATTAGTTCCAGTGTTGTTTTTTTTACTATAGTGGGCTTTACCATTCACCTGGAAAAATTGTTTTCTGAGAGGAGAGAGATTAATTTAGAAAAAGAAGAAAAGGGAGTTACAAATGAGACTGATAGAGGAATGTCTTATTAGTGATATGAAATCTCTGGAGAGATTGCTTTTCATGAAAAATGATTTTTTTCAAAATGGTTAGCTGTTCAGAGTAAAATTCCAAACAAAACAGTCTATGAGATAGTTTACATTTTCATAAAACAGTGTATCAAAACTGCGCAAAATATTCTTTGTTTATATCTAAAATGAAGTGAAGCTGTAGGGTTGATGATCATAAGCTGTTTTTGAGTTGGCAGAAATGTGCAGTACAGTTCAAAACTGCTAAATGAAGGACACCTTTTTACTGAGTGTGACTGTCCCCTTTATTTCAAAGCATCCCTGACCCTTGCCCACAGAGCATTCCTCCATCAGTCAGATGACTGGAAAACACCAGCAGATATTTCCAAACACCCTCTAGGATATGGGGCAGTGCCCATTGAGGACCACTTCTGTCAGATTTTCTTGAAATAGAGAAGTACTGAATATAAGAGAAAACTGAGACCTGGAGTGTGAAAATCAGAGATGCTTCTCACTCACTTATATTTTAAAGGTTCTATAAATCTAATATTTGGCTCTGTTTCTGCTCCCATCTCCTGTTACTATTTATCTAGATTTTTTTTCCTGTTTTACCAGTATGCGTTGTTGTTGTCTAGTTGCTCAATCATGTCTGACTCTTTTGTGACCCCCATGGACTGTAGACCACCAGGCTCCTCTGTCCATGGGATTTTTTTGGAGAGTACCAGGTGGGTGAAGGAGAAAAAGAGACCTGATTAGAAAAGTAAGTCATAAGCGAGATTCAGTTCAGTTCAGTTCAGTCATTCAATCGTGTCCGACTCTTTGCGACCCCATGAATCGCAGCACGCCAGGCCTCCCTGTCCATCACCATCTCCCAGAGTTCACTCAGACTCACGTCCATCGAGTCCGTGATGCCATCCAGCCATCTCATCCTCTGTCGTCCCCTTCTCCTGCCCCCAATCCCTCCCAGCATCAAAGTCTTTTCCAATGAATCAACTCTTAACATGAGGTGGCCAAAGTACTGGAGTTTCAGCTTTTGCATCATTCCTTCCAAAGAAATCCCAGGGCTGATCTCCTTCAGAATGAACTGGTTGGATCTCCTTGCAGTCCAAGGGACTCTCAAGGGTCTTCTCCAACACCACAGTTCAAAAGCATCAGTTCTTTGGCACTCTGCCTTCTTCACAGTCCGACTCTCACATCCATACATGACCACTGGAAAACCATAGCCTTGACTAGACGGACCTTTGTTGGCAAAGTAATGTCTCTGCTTTTGAACATACTATCTAGGTTGGTCATAACTTTTCTTCCAAGGAGTAAGCGTCTTTTAATTTCATGGCTGCAATCACCATCTGCAGTGATTTTGGAGCCCAAAAAAATAAAGTCAGATTAGACAGATGATAAAAAGACTGGCATCTTCAGTAAGGGGACTTTTTTGAATAAAGAGCTATACTTTGAGCAAAAGAACTAGCTAATGATTACTGTGGAACTTCATACAAAGTGGGTTGTCTTTGACCTGAGAAATAATAATATGTTTAAACTTAGATTTAAAATTTTAAGTGCAGGTATATCAACCAAAAATAAATTGCCACAAGACTCTTGAAAGTCAAAAGACAAGAAATATGCAAAAGAGAGGGGAAAATTCGAGTTAGGAGAGTAGACAAACTCTCAGGTTAAGAAGATAGTTTTAAAAGAGAATATAGTTAGATAAACATCCTGATAAACACCTGCATGTAAAAGGCTAGAGGAAGAAGTGAATAAAGAAACACAATTAGAGAAGAGGATGGAAATGTCAGATGTCAGAAGAGAACGTCATAATGAGGCAAAGTAGCAGATCGGTTTGCCATATCGTTCTGAGTGTCTCTTCCTTCTGAGAGGCGTCTCCTACTTCTTACTTGGAGGAACTGCTTTTGCTCACATATCTCAGAAGCACGCACACAGTTCCATGAAGTTATAACTGCCAACAGTGGGGAACCCAGACAATAGGTAAAGTGACAGATACAGGAAAGAGAACAAAATGTTCACAAATCTTAAGTGAGTAATGGAGATTTTGTTTTGTTTTTGTTTTAATTAATGGACATATAAATTCTCTATTTAGCATGTAATTCATCTGTATTTCAAAAGAAAAAAGAATCTAAGTTTACATTTAGGTACTAGAGCCAGACATCCTGGAATGCAAGGTCAAGTGGGCCTTAGAAAGCTCACTATGAACAAAGCTAGTGAAGGTTATGGAATTACGGTTAAGCTCTTTCAGATCCTAAAAGATGATGCTGTGAAAGTGCTGCAGTCAATATGCCAGCAAATTTGGAAAACTCAGCAGTGGCCATAGACTGGAAAAGGTCAGTTTTCATACCAGTCTCAAAGAAAGGCAATGCCAGAGAATGCTGCACTCATTTCACACGCTAGCAAGGTAATGCTCAAAATTCTCCATGCCAGGCTTCAAAAGTACATGAACCGTGAACTTCCAGATGTTCAGGCTGGATTTAGAAAAGGCAGAGGATGAGAGATCAAATTGCCAACATCCATTGGATCATTGAAAAAGCAAGGGAGTTTCAGAAAAACATCTACTTCTGCTTTATTGACTATGCCAAAGCCTTTGACTGTGTGGATCACAACAGACTGTGGAAATTTTTTTAAGATAAGGGAATACCAGACCACCTTACCTGCCTCCTAAGGTGTATGAAGGTCAAGAAGCAACATTTAGAACCGGACATGAAACAACGAACTGGTTCCAAATCAGGAAAAAGTACGTCAAGGCTGTATATTGTCACCCTGCTTATTTAACTTATATGCAGAGTACATCATGAGAAACGCTGGGCTGGATGAAGCATAAGCTGGAATCAAGATTGCTGGGAGAAATATCATTAACCTCAGATACGCAGATGACACGACCCTAAGGGCAGAAAGTGAAGAAAAACTAAAGAGCGTCTTGATGAAAGTGAAAGAGGAGAGTGAAAAAGTTGGCTTAAAACTCAACATTTAGGAAACTAAGATCATGGCATCAGTCCCATCACTTCATGGCAAATAGATGGGGAAACAATGGAAACAGTAACAGACTTTTTTTGGAGGGGGCTCCAAAATCACTGCAGATGGTGACTGCAGCCGTGAAATTAAAAGACACTTCCTCCTTGGAAGAAAAGTTACGACCAACCTAGACAGCATATTAAAAAAGCAGAGACATTACTTTGCCAACAAAGGTCCATCTAGTCAAAGCTATGGTTTTTCCAGTAGTCATGTATCGGTGTGAGAGTTGAACTCTAAAGAAGCTGAGCACTAAAGAACTGATGCTTTTGAACTGTGATTTTGGAGAAGACTCTTAAGAGTCCCATAGACAGCAAGGAGATCCAACCATTCCATCCTAAAGGAAATCAGTCCTGAATATTCTTTGGAAGGACTGATACTGAAGCTGAAACTCCAATACTTTGGCCACCTGATATGAAGAACTGACTTACTTGAAAAGACCCTGATGCTGGGAATGATTGAAGGCAAGAGGAAAAGGGGACAAAAGAGGATGAGATGGTTGGATCACATCACTGACTCAATAGACATGAATTTAAACAAGCTCTAGGAGTTGGTGATGGACAGGGAAACCTGGCGTATTGGAGTCCATGGGGTCACAAAGAGTCGGATACGACTGAGTGACTAAACTGTAGAACCCTTAACAAGGAACTGCTTCCTTAGTTATTTGAACATAGTAGCTAAAGCCAGAGAAGGCAGTGGCAACCCACTCCAGTACTCTTGCCTGGAAAATCCCATGGGTGGAGGAGCCTGGTAGGCTGCAGTCCATGGAGTTGGGAAGAATCGGACATGACTGAGAAACTTCACTTTCACTTTTCACTTTCATCCATTGGAGAAGGAAATGGCAACCCACTCCAGTGTTCTTGCCTAGAGAATCCCAGAGACGGGGGAGCCTGGTGGGCTGCCCTCTATGGGGTCGCACAGAGTTGGACGTGACTGAAGTGACTTAGCAGCAGCAGCAGTAGCAGCTAAAGCCAGGACTACCTAATAGGACAAACGATAGGACTTCAAGAGGAGTTGGGGGAGATTTGTTTAGATACTGAGGATACTAAAGAATGTATGTAGTATAAGCATGAAAGCGACATTTTCCCAAAGTGTTTATACTATTTTCTTTCCCTATCTCATCACCTAACCTGCTACATAATTTTTTTGCCTTGCATATGCACTAAAGTAGGAAATCAGCATCTGTTTTGGTGGTTAAAGGATCAAGAAATCAGGAGTGGTCTGAAGTAGTATAGAGAAAATTAGGCATTGTAGGGACGGCGTGGAAAGGAAGTCCCTGAAGTTATTTTATTGGGCTGAGATTTATTCTTTGGGTCTTCATGTAAATCCTGCATTTTAAATTAGAAAAGGAATGTACACACAATTAATGTGTCAGTGTAAGTAGGTAGTTTTCACTGCCTTACATATGTTTGTTACAGCATGCAAAATTTGTATATCCAGTGAAAGTTGTATATATCAAAAATTTCTTTGGCATACAGTACTGACATTTCTCATATCCATTATTACACAGCGATCTTATCCTTGCATGACTAGTGAATGGGTTTTTGGCCATGATTGAAGATTGACTAAATAAAGGCAACTGACAAGGAAAGTAAAATACTGGCAAGATTGTCCATGCATCAGTAACATAATCCCCCAGCCAACTGGTTTGATCACCCTAGTTTCAAATTCTACTTTCTCTTACTTTTAATGTTGTTTTGTTCAATCATTTTCCATTTCTAGAAATGGCATCTCCATCATTATCACTGAGGTAATAGCTTTTTCAAAACAATTATTTAAAGTGTTAAACAGTTTTAAACAGTGCTCCACTTTAGCAGCTGCTACCAAAACAGATAAATAAGGTGATCATCGGCATTAACTCTCTGTTGTAGGTTCTCACTGTTGTCTGAGGAAATCTAAGCCTTGTATTTATTAACTTATGATTTAAGTACTCAATGCCCAAATCAAGATGCAAACTGTTGGAACATTTCTTATTTCAGAATAACTATTAATCCCATGAGATGTTTTAAAAACTGGGTATATAACTGGTTACTTATAACAGTTGTAACTCATTCCCTTCTTTCAACTTTCACTTCAGTTCATTCTGTACTTTAAAAACACTAGCAGAGACAAAGACAGGAAACAGATGGGGAAAGAATGAGTTTAAGGATTTCAGGTAGGCAGATTTTTTTTTTCTTAATATATACTCCTGTAGGTAGATTTCAGGACTTGATATATTTTATTTGTTCATTTATAAAGGAAATGTAGTGGTTATTAACTGCATAGTATCCCATAGTTTTTTGATAAAACTGAAACTCTTCAAAAAGATTTGTTTCTCTTGCTTCTCAAAGAATGCTAGTTGAGAAACATTAAAGCCTACAATAACAAAAAATAGGGAAGGGAAAGTCATGATTATCTTATAATTTTTATTTGTATATTTAAAAATAATCTTTTAATTTTGTCATCTTTATAATCAAGATAATGATTTAATTAGCATTAAATTTTTAATGCTGTCTTTAAACATTTTAATTATATTTTCTAAAGTTTAAAAAATAGTATTTCTTTTTTCCTATCAACAGAAAGGTAGTTATCAGAGCCAAGCCTTACTGAACTCCCAACCAAGAGGTCATTTTACCTCTCTGGAATTGGTTTTTCCTCTGTAAATAAAATGGGAAGCATGGTTGAGCAGATCTCTGAGGTCCTTTGCAGCTATCCAAATCTATGATTATATGTGCCAAGCATACAAGAAGAGACGGGAGAGGGCAAATAAAAAACAGAAATGAGAAAGGAAACAAAAAGGGAGAGGAGAGAAGCAAATATCGTTTTTGATTAAAAGCTCCAAAAGGAGGGATGAGAAATTACCCATATAAGTTGTATAAATGATAATGAAAAGTAAAGCCACCAGAAATGATGACAGCAAAGAACTAATCTCTAGTAATAAAAAAGGAGAAGAAACCTGACATGGCATTGTGGGGGTTATCAGTATAGGAGATAATAGGGTGAACATCTGGGGCATCTGTATGGCATTTGTACATAAAGATGTGAAATCTTCTAATTAAATTTATTTAACATTTCAGCCTTTTTTTTAAAGGTCAGTCGTTCACAAGCTATGTTACTACAGAAAACCTAATGAATTTTCCTATTTTAGGCTCTTTTTCCATGCTCTCCCCAATCGTTGTTTTAGTGAAGAACCTAAAAGAGACTTTTCCTCTCCTGGTATTGCAAGTCCAGGCTCCTTCTTGGTAATTCTTACCAGTCCCTTTTTACGTTTGTCAGACCAATCTGCTTACCGCCATCTCTGCTTTCACTGTTGTAAACTGGGGTTTTTTTAGCCTGCTTTGTCTAGGTCTTGCCTTCTCTACAAGTCTTAGCTACATTATTCTAGCACTTATGTGCATTTTTCCATTCTCTCAAATTTTCCATGATTGAGATTATATGATTGTTAAACTATAAGTGCATTAACTTAAGGTTTATATATTGTATTTTGGAATAAATGATACTGCACATCCTCAAAGGAGGGACTTTTTCTCATTCTACTCTTACATCTTTTTTGGCAGTAACTATAAATTTGCACATTGGTTAAAATCTCAGAGTGCAAACAGTAGCTATTCAGTAGCTGTTTAGCTATAGCTGTTTCAAAAGTTGCTATAGTTTCGCTTTTCATTTTTTTATCTATAGATGAAGATAAGGTTCAGACTTGTTTACACAGAACTTCTTTCATAGTTCTTATAAAATGCAACAGATATAATTTTTCTTGATCTATTTTCTGACTTTTTTTCCTTTTAATTTCATGTCAATATTCATAGTTGCCCAAAATTTTAAAAGTCTACATTTTCTTTAGTCTTTAGCTTTAAAAAAATAAAATGGTTTATCTGTTGCTATTCTGTTTCTGAACTCTCCTATCTGTTTGGTAGACCCGGGTTCAGTTACAGGGTCAGGAAGATCCCCTGGAAAAGGGAAAGGCTGCCCACTCCAGTATTCTGGCCTGGAGAATTCCATGAACTGTATAGTCCATGGAGTCCCAAAGAGTCAGACATGACTGAGCAACTTTCATTTAACTCTTTTAACTGTGCTTTATATAATTCCATCTCAGAATTTGATTAAATTTATACTCATGTAAACTTTTACCATTCCTATAGCTGTCTTGGAATCAGTGTCCCAGTTTTAGGTGTAGAGTCACCAGAGTATATGTTAAATTTTTTACTTTTCTCTTTTGAAGCAAGAAATGTTCAAACCATAAACAGGTTATATTCCTACTGGAACATCTTGTGTTAACTACTTATGGCCAGTGTTGATAAACTTCCTTTTATTGTATTTTAGGTTTATTTCACTTCTAGCAATGTTTGAGGAGCAGATACCATTTTGCCTTTATCTGTTGAGTTTCTGCTAATTTGAGGGAATCAAATGGTATGTTTTCCTGCCCTCATGGGGTTTGTGTTCCAACTTGGAAAGAGAAGCAGAATAACTGATTGTGATGATATATGGTGTAGTAAGAGCAAAATACAGTAAAGGGATATACTCCTACCGTTGATCTGGCACTGTACTTAGACACTTTTTTCACTTTTACAACCCTGAATTACAGTTCGAAAACAGACTCAGAAAATATAAGTTCCTTAAGCCCAGATGCTATGCCCCAGTACAGTATTCACAAACTCTCTGTGATAAAGGTCCAGCCTCTTTTTTTGTTTCCCTCTTAATAGCCATTCTGTTGCAGACTGATTGTTTTGTAAAATACAAGTTATGATTATCTAGAAAAATAACACTTAAAGAAGACATATAAGATACAAGCCAGATTTGTTTTGTCTGCTAAATGCTCTCAATTTTTATACTATCTTGTCACAAAACTGGTAAACAGTTTGCCAGCCAGCTCTGGTTCTCAGACCATATTTTGATTGGCGCTAATCTACATTTCCTCTATTGGAGCTCCTAGAGAATCCTGTTTATATTTTAATCTGGAACTCTTCCTACTTAAAAAACAGAGCTGCAACATAACTGGAATGATCATGTACATGAATAGCTGGCTTCAAAGGAGATGGTCTGTTTAAGGTATTCATTTGCACTGGAAAGTTCGGAATTAAGTAAAATCTTATTGCTAGCCTGGAAAACCATGGTAGATCAGGAGAAATGCATCTCCTTACAAAATCATGAGTTTTTCTTTTTTTGTTTTTATTGGCTATGTTGGGTCTTCATTGCTGCATGCAGGCTTTCTCTACTTGAGGAGAGGTAGGGTTACTCTTCATTGCCATGCTGGGCTTCTCATGGCAGAGCCTTCTTGCCTTGTTGCATAGCACGGGCTCTAAGCACTTGGGCTCAGTAGTTGTGGTACACGGGCTTGGTTGACCTGTGGCATATAGATCTTCATATGACGGATCTTTGTGGCACATGACAGACTTTATTTTCTGGGCTCCAGAATCACTGCAGATGGTGACTGCGGCCATGAAATTAAAAGACGCTTACTCCTCGGAGGAAAAGTTATGACCAGCCTAGACAGAATATTAAAAAGCAGAGACGTCCCTTTGCCAACAAAGGTCCGTCTAGTCAAAACTATGGTTCTTCCGGTAGTCATGTATGGATCTGAGAGTTGGACTCTAAAGAAAGCTGAGCGCTGAAGAACTGATGCTTTTGAACTATGGTGTTGGAGAAGACTCTTGAGAGTCCCTTCAACTGCAAGGAGATCCAACCAGTCCATCCTAAAGGAGATCAGTCCTGAGTGTACATTAGAAGGACTGATGCTGAAGCTGAAGCTCCAATACTTTGGCTACCTAATGTGAAGAACTAACTCATTTGAAAAAACCCTGATGCTGGGAAAGATTGAAGGCAGGAAGAGAAGGGGACCACAGGGGATGAGATGGTTGGATGGTATAACCAACTCAGTGGACATGAGTTTGAGTAAACTACTGGAGTTGGTGATGGACAGAGAGGTCTAGCGTGCTGCAGACCATGGGGTCTCAAAGAATTGGACATGACGGAGCAACTGAACTGACAGTGAACTAATATGGATCTTCCCAGGCCAAGGATCAAACCTGTGTCCCCTGCATTAACAGGCAGATTCTTAATCACTGGACCACCAGGGAAGTCCCCAAATCATGTGTTTTGTACATATACCATACCATATGTTTTCATGCTCTCACTATATACTGAAAGTCTCATTCTTAGTAATTATAATAATAAATAGATCTATGAGGGTAGTATTGTCTCTCTTGCTAGAGTAGAAATTTCTCTTTTATTCACCTCTGCATAATAATTGCCAAGAACAGTGGCAGATACAAGCCACTGTTCTTCAATTAACTCTAAGTGAATGGAGTAGCTTTGCATGCAGTATTAGTATAATGTGGTTAAGAGTACTGCAGGCATTGACCTCAAAATTCCATATGCCATTTTGTAACTGAGTGACTTTGGGTAATTTATTTGAGTTAGGTAAACCTGTTCCCGCATCTGTAAGAGGAAGAAAAGTATAAAGCCTGCTTCATGAAGTTGTCCTGGATTTTAAATGAGAAAATTCATGTAAAGCCTTTAACAAAGTACCTAGCGTATAGTAAATGCTCAACAAACATTAGTTTTTTTCTTTTCTTAGTTGGTGGATAATCTTCTAGTGCCCTGTATTTAGAAAGGATATCCTTATCTACTCAATCTTATATATTAAGGTATATTTATTCAGAAATAAGCATTATGTATTATTACTTTATATTTGGATGTCCAACATATACAGTTGGAATTACAAAACAGACTAGAAAGAAAGTGCTGAAGAAATAATGGCCATAGACTTTCTAAACTGGGTGAAAAAATACTTACGGATCCAAGAAGCTCAGTGAATCTCTACTAAAATAAACACAAAGAAACCATACCCAAGAGCATCATGGTCCAACCTGTAAATATCAGTGATGGAATTCGAAAGAAATCTTGAAGGAGCAGTCTTGGGAAATAACAGATTACACACAAGGTAATAGTGCTTTGAAAGATGGTTGATTTCTCTTTTTCTTTTAAACATTCTGGCAAGAAGATAATGAAATTGGCATATTTAAAGTACTAAATATACTTTGGCCACCTGATGCAAAGAACTAACTCAGTGGAAAAGACCTTGATGCTGGGAAAGATTGAAGGCAGGAGGAGAAGGGGACAACAGAGGATGAGATGGTTGGATGGCATCACCAACTCAATGGACATGAGTTTGAGTAAGCTCCAGGAGTTGGTGATAGACAGGGAAGCCTGGCATGCTGCAGTCTGTGGGGTCACAGTCGGACATGACTGAGTGACTGAACTGAAAGTACTGAAAGAAAAAACAAATGAGCAAAAAACCGTGACAACTCAGAATTCTGTGTAGAGCAAAGCAAATAATGAAGGTACTACTCCAAATAGGAAAAGGAGTATGTCAAGGCTGTATATTGTCACCCTGCTTATTTAACTTATATGCAGAGTACATCATGAGAAACACTGGGCTGGAAGAAGCACAAGCTGGAATCAAGATTAAAGTGAAGTGAAGTCGCTCAGTCATGTCCGACTCTTGGCGACCCCATGGACTGTAGCCTACCAGGCTCCTCTGTCCATGGGATTTTCCAGGCAATAGTCCTGGAGTGGATTGCCATTTCCTTCTCCAGGGGATCTTCCCAACCCAGGGATCGAACCCAGGTCTCCCGCATTGTAGACAGACACTTTACCGTCTGAGCCACCAAGATTGCTGGGAGAAATATCAATAACCTCAGATATGTACCACCATTATGGCAGAAAGTGAAGAGGAACTAAAGAGCCTCTTGATGAAACTGAAAGAGGAGAGTGAAAAAGTTGGCTTAAAGCTCAACATTCAGAAACGAAGATCATGGCATCTGGTCCCATCACTTCATGGGAAATAGATGGGGAAACAGTGTCAGACTTTATTTTGGGGGGCTCCAAAATCACTGCAGATGGTGACTGCAGCCATGAAATTCAAAGTCGCTTACTCCTTGGAAGGAAAGTTATGACCGTCCCAGATAGCATATTCAAAAGCAGAGACATTACTTTGCCAACAAAGGTCCATCTAGTTAAGGCTATGGTTTTTCCAGTGGTCATGTATGGATGTGAGAGTTGGCCTGTGAAGAAAGCTGAGTGCCGAAGAATTGATGCTTTTGAACTGTGGTGTTGGAGAAGACTCTTGAGAGTCCCTTGGACTGCAAGGAGATCCAACCAGTCCATCCTAAAGGAGATCAGTCCTGGGTGTTCATTGGAAGGACTGATGCTGAAGCTGAAACTCCAATACTTTGGCCACCTCATGCAAAGAGTTGATTCATTGGAAAAGACCCTGTTGCTAGGAGAGATTGAGGGCAGGAGGAGAAGGGGACGACCAAGGATGAGATGGCTGGATGGCATCACCAACTTGATGGACATGAGTTTGAGTAAACTACTGGAGTTGGTGATGGACAGGGAGGCCTGACGTGCTGCGATTCATGGGGTCGCAAAGAGTCGGACACAACTGAGCGACTGAACTGAACTGAATACTTTCAAATAATGAAGGTAAAATAAAAGGCATTTTTAAATCAATTAATTCATGACTAGATGTTCTGCAATAAAGAACTAAAGAACAGCAGAAAGGAAGCTTTTCAGGATGAAAGAAAATGATTCCAGATAACAACTTGAATTTATAGGAAGGAGTAAAGTATAATGATATGGTGTATAATATTGATACATTTAAAACTATATATTTTTTGTTCATTTCTTTAAATAAATATATGCCTGTTTAAGTAAAAATTATTATAACTATACATATATATTGGTAAACCCAGAAGAGAGCAGAGAAAGGGAATAGAGAGAAACAGGAATAGATAGAACTAATATAAAACAAATGGCAAATTTTAAGCCTACATACAGGTGTATGAGTACATACTAGAAACATAAATAAAATAACACTCCAAATTAAAAGTAGAGATTTATAAAAGAGCAAGCCTTAACTTTATACTATTTATAAGAGTCACCCTTATTTTGAAAATGAAATGATAAAATAATAATCAATGTAAATACACTAAGTTAGATTGGAAGTGGTCATATTATGTTAGATAAGGTAAATTTTAAGGTGTTTTACCAAAGGTAAAATGGGACATTTTGTTCATCAGTTGTTATAGTTCATTAAGAAGATACCAGTTATAAATGCCTATATATCTAGTAAGACTTTAAAACTTTATGGGAAAAAAAAGGTGATAGACATAAAGAAGATATATAAAAAATCCAAATTATAGTTGGAGATTTTAACATGCTCCTCTCAGTCATTGGTGGATAAATAATTTTAAAACAGATTAACTAAAATGAATAAAGACTGGCCACATCTCAAATATTGACTAGAAAGTGCAAACAAGAGCTTTCATACATTGCTTGGTGAAAATGTTAGATGTAATAACCACTTTGGGAAAAGATTTGGCTGATTTTTATAAAGTTAAACATCCACCTACCTTTTATCCAGCCATTCCTCGGTGTTTATCCAAGAGAAATGAAAACATGTCCAGAAAAGACTTGTTCAAGAGTGCTCATAGGAACTTTATTCAAAATAGCCCAAAGCTGGAGACAGCCCAAACGTCCACCAACAGAGGAACTGATAAATAAATTGTGCTGTTATTAAGGTATAAAAAGGTGCTACTGATATACCCTAAAACATGCTTCAATTTTGTAGATGTTATGCTGAGCAAAAAAAAAGACAGAATACAAACTATATGATTCCCTTCATATAAAGTATTACAATAGATAATTTTATTCTAGTGAAGAAAATTAGTATTTTGGTGTGTGGCAAGGGGAAGTTGGACAGGGAGGACTGGCATGCTGTGATTCATGGGGTCACAAAGAGTCGGACACAACTGAGCAACTGAACGGAACTGAACTGAACTGAAGGGGAAGTTGAAAGTTGATCTGGAAAGGGATATAAAAGAACTTTCTAGAAAAGTAGAAATGTTGTGTTTTGATAAGAATGCATTTTACACTTATGAATCTTTTTGGGAAAACTCAGCAAACTATATACACTTAAGATTTGTACATATCAAGGTATATCAATTTTACTATACAAAAAAAATGCTGAATATTGAACTATTATTAGTAGGTTTGGTTTTTCTTGATGGTATTTGGTTAGCAGTTCTAAAACTGCTTACTCTGTATTCAAGAATTGTGCAATTGAGTAAATATATTGAGGGAGCCAGGTTTCTTACTTCTGGGAAAGGAAGGTACATTGGGGGATGGGAGAAGACTAGATTGTGTTATAGTGTTGGGTTCAAACTGGCTATGTCCATATTAACTCATGCTTTTAAATATACAAATAAGGCAAACTAGATATATGTATATAAATAGTTATATATGTATAAATATGTGTATAGACAATAAATGCATGTATTTATGTACATGCAGTGTATATACATAGATTTGTGTACACATGCACATAAAACATAATACCCATATCTCTGTACTGAAAGGACCTAGAAGCAATGATGCATCAATAACAGTGAGCACCTGTAGTGCCTGAGTTTGGGTTCTAAATACCCTTCGGGTCTCACAGGACTGAATTTCTTGGGCTGGGTCAGGGAAAGTCCTAGATGAAGCTGGGCCTTCTTATTCTGCCAGAAAATAAAGAAGTGGTTCACATAATCACAAGCACATATCAGAAAGATCCAGAAGCCAACTTGAAAGTGTTCCTACTGTCTGTATCAGGGACAATTTGACTATCAAAATATGGCATTAATAGGTAACCCATTGAAAAGAATTCATGGCTCCCTACTGAAGGATACAATGAAATAAATAAATAATGGAAGGATAGAGAAAGCTTCTTACAGTAGAGTTCTGACTAATAAGTAAGAAGTAGAGAAATGACAATTAAGTTAGAAATCATTCATGGGGTTTAAAACTAGTGGGTAGAAAATTTGGTGAAGAGCGAGATATTTACATTAGTATCTAAATATCTCCCCTCAAATTATTTATTAAGTTTAAAAGGAAAAATATTAAGCTAGCAATGAAGAAACCTGTCTGATACCACTTTAACCAAGTCGTCAGACTTAATACAACCAGTAATGGGACCAGCTAATACTATGCGTCTCTTAATGAGTTGAAATAAGAAAGACAAACATCTCACAACCTGAACCTAATCATAAGGAAACATCAGACAAATCCAAACTGAAATGTCAATGTCCAGAAACACTAATAACAAAGGCTGTCTAGATTAAAGGCTGAAGAGACCTGACAACTAAATAATGTTTGCTTTTTAAGTTATTATAAATAGACCCAAGGGAGGAACTACCAAGGACATCATTGGGCCATTTATAAAATTTATTGGGACTGTGTATCAAATAGTACTCTTGTGTAAGTGTTAGATTTCCTGATTTTAATAACCGTTGTCTATGAGATTGTCCTTCATCTTGGAAAATGCTTAATGAAAGGGTAAGAGGACAGAGTGACTTAAATTAGTACTGATAAAAATGCAGTTAATATTTTGCATACTAAGAAGTCAGGCATATGTAAGTAGATTGATAAAATGTAAGCAATTGGGTGATCTGAGTGAAAGATTCTATACTAGTCTTAAAAACTTTTCTCCCAGCTTAATGAAATTATATAAAATAAATTACTTCCAAAAACATATATATCTGTATATATATAGAGACAGGTGTTTTCTTTTTCCCCCCAAAAAAATAATATTAGCTTCTTTTCTTGCCTTGGTGGACTAGGTTTTATATGGTTAATGCTGATACCTTCTTTGGATGAAAGTAAAAAGTGAAAGTGAAAGTCATGTCAGATTATTTGCGACCCCATGGTCTATACAGTCCTTGGAAGTCTCCAGGGCAGAAAGAATACTGGTGTGGGTAGCTTTTCCCTTCCCCAAGGGATCTTCCCAACCCAGGGATCGAACCCAGGTCTCCCTCATTGCAGGCAGATTCCTCTGTCCCTGGGGATTCTCCAGGCAAGAATACTGGAGTGAGTTGCCATGCCCTCCTCCAGGGGATCTTCCCAACCCAGGGATCGAACCCAGCTCTCCCTCATTGCAGACAGATTCTTTATCAGCTGAGCCACCAGGGAAGCCCAAGAATACTGGAATGAGTAGTGTATCCCTTCTCCAGGGGATATTCTTGACCCAGGAATCGAACCGGGATCTCCTGTATTGCAGGTAGATTCTTTACCACCAGAGCTACCAGGAAAGCCGACTTTGGATATCTTTTGGCTAATTGGAGTATACATTTCACATATCATAAAAATAGAGTAAATTTAAATGTATATTTCAGTTAAGATTTTTTGCTAGTTTTACTCTTTTTTGTTTTGTTTTTTTTATAAAATTTTAGTGCTTTGAAAAATATAAAGGCATAAAATTTTGAATAAATCTATGAAATATATGTAATTTGTGATTATAAACTTCAATATTTGAATCATTGTGATAGTAAATTTGTTGAATATGTACTTTCAAAGTGATTCTCATTGTGCTATGTCCAATGTTAATGGGAGTTATATATAGCCCTTATTTTTTGTGTATAATATACTTGGGAGATCATGGCATCCGGTCCCATCACTTCATGGCAGATAGATGGGGAAACTGGAAAACAGTGGCTGACTTTATTTTGGGGGGCTCCAAAATCACTGCATATGGTGACTGTAGCCATGAAATTAAAAGACACTTACTCCTTGGAAGGAAAGTTCTGACCGATCTAGACAGAATAGACATTACTTTGCCAACAAAGTTCTGTGTAGTCAAAGCTATGGCTTTTCCAGTGGTCATGTATGGATGTGAGAATTGGGCTATAAAGTAAGCTGAACGCCAAAGAATTGAGGCTTTTGAACTGTGGTGTTGGAGAAGACCCTTGAGAGTCCCTTCAACTGCAAGGAGATCCAACCAATCCATCCTAAAGGAGATCAGTCCTGGGTGTTCATTGGAAGGACTGATGTTGAAAATGAAACTCTAATACTTTGGCCACCTCAGGCCAAAGTTTGGCCACCTGACTCATTTGAAAAAACCCTGATGCTGGGAAAGATTGAAGGCAGGAGGAGAAGGGGATGACAGAGGATGAGATGGTTGGATGGCATCACCGACTCAGTGGACATGAGTTTGGGTAAACTCTGGGAGCTGATTATGGACAGGGAGGCCTGGCATGCTGCCGTCCATGGGGTCACAAAGAGTCGGACATGACTGAGCGACTGAACTGACTGATACTTGGGACAGTTGTGGGCCTAAGGGTACAAATGTATTATCTGTGATGATATCACCAAGTTAAGAGATTTTTTCTTTCTTTCATGTCGCTAACTACTTTGAAATGTTATGAAAACTGTGACTTATCTTCCATCCATACGTGTATTGCTTTTTTTTGCATATAACTTAGGGAGTTTCAGGGATACCCTTCACCCTATCCCCTGACTTTTCCTTGGAAGCCCAAGTCAAACTGTGCACTCAAGTTTAATGTTCACATGTATTCATTAGCAAAATGCCATTCTAGGACAAACAGCTTCAGAATCATTTGCGGTACTTGATTTTAAAAAAACATGGATTCCAGAATCTGCTCTCCATTCATTCATTCACCAAATATTTGTTAATCTCTACTGTATTCCAGACACCATTCTAGGCACTAGTAATACAGCAGTGGATTAAATCCCTGACATCATAGGAATCACATTTCTCTAGTAAGGATAGACATTAAGCAAATAAATAAAATGTATAGTGTTGTCAGATGATAACACCATGGGAGGTCTCTCATGGTGGGGATAGGAAGTTCAATTTAAATAAGGTATTTGGGAAAGGTCTTACTAAGAAGCCCTGAAGAAGATAATGAGGTAAATCATACAGATGTTCCAGGAAGAGACAAGAAAAAGTGCCAAGATTTGTGAACAGCAGAGTTACCCATTAAAGTTCAAGACGTAACAAGAAAGACAATGTAGCTGAATTGAGAGTGAGAGGAATGGAGGGGGGTTGGGGTGGTGGGGCAGGGAGTTCAAATATAATTGATTGAATTTGACTGCTTTGTTTAAAGTATTATTACATTATAATGGACAAAGGTGAAAATAGGGAGACCTATCAGTATATTATTAATAAAGTGAGGGCAGTGGTGGCTCAGACCAGAATTTGCAATAGAAAACATTGTGAGTAGTGGTTAGACTCAAGATATATTTTGAGTGTAGAGCTGACAGAATTTAAAAGATTCATTGGTAGAATATGAGAAATCGGGGGCTTAAAAATAACTTCAAAGTTTGGGGCCTAAACAATAACAAGGCATTTATTGACTTGTGGAGGAACAAATTTGGTAGAGGAAGATGTAAAATCAGTTTTGAACTTTGGGTATTTTGAGCTCTCAGATATACAAATGAAGTGCTGAGCTGAATTATAGATCCTGACGTTCAGAAGAGAGGTCTGAGCAGAGGATATGAATTTGAGAGTTGTCACATGGTATTTAAAGCCGTTAGACAGGAAGAGATAGTCAAGATCAAAGTTTTGAAAATTTGTCCAAGAACTGAATGCTGTGCCACTCCCCACCTGAAGATGAGAAAGAATCAAATCCATATGAAGGACTAAAAAGGAACACCTAGCAAGGCAAAGAAAACCGAAAGACCTTGATAACCAGGAAACCAAGTGTAAAGGAATTGCGAAGAGGTCGGAGTACTCCGCTTTCCATGCTGGTGGGAACAAGTAAGATGACATTTAAGCTTTGAATTTAGCAAGAGAGGAGTAATCCTCAACGTTGACAAAAGCAATTCCAGTGCATACTGGAGATAAAACATGCATAGGATGGGTTCAAGAGGAACAATTGTAGACAGATAATATAAAGCATTTTCTTTCAAAGTGGCTTTTTGGTTTCCTAATGGAGAATGATTTGTATCAGATTTTCTATAGTTTTAGACCAGGAGTTTATTTTTTGTTATACCCTAATATGATTTTTGTATGCACCAGATTTGAGAACCCCTCTTGTAACATATGATTGGTGTTTGCTACCAATCATTCTTCAGTATAGCAAGTACAAGTGATTTAAAAATACATGAAAATTCTTATTACACTGCTGACTCCAGTGGCCAAAATTTGCAGATGTCAGCGACTCATCAACCTAGTCACAAAACAGGTACTTAAAGGCCAGGGACAAAAGTTGAAAAAAAAAAATTTTTTTTTTTTTTCCGGTAATTCCTATTTCCCTGAAAGGATGTCTGTAATCAGCCAAAAAGAATTAAAAGATTTCGAAAATATTGACATCTTGAAGTTCTCCTCTTCAAATATTGTTTTATATTTAGCATCCTTTATTTTAAAACAATTGAAAGTGTTAGCTTTGCGTTACAACTGCCAAAATCTGCTCAAACTGTAACCACCAGTTTCTAGAGGCATCTTGGAAATAGTGGGGATTAAAAATTAAACTATTGTATTTATTCATCTGCTTTGGAGGAATTTGTTTTACTGTATTTATTAAAATTAACCCATTCCAGGTGAATATTTTTTAAATCTCACATACTAATGAAGGAACCCAAGATGGTTTAAATATCTCTATACTGTTCATACTATGAAATTAGGAATGAAGTAACCTTCTAAAATCATTACAATATGACTTACTTAACTAAGTCTTTAGACAATTTTAAATTATTTCAAGCCAAAGAAAATATGTCTCATTTTTAAAAGATTCCAAAAGAAAGTAACTTAACTTTCCTAAGCAATTTATTCATTTACAGTGATTCTCTATATTTACCAAAATATGTCCCATATAAATACACATTAAGTATCTGACCCTTGACTATTTAAAAGCCCATTTTCCTGTATTTTATATATTCCTGTCTAAATTGCAAATTGCATTTTGCTAATTGTAGCTAACCAGAGCACCTTGAAACGGGATAGCTGAGTTGACTGCTAGTGTGGCCTTAGGTGAGTCATTTTACGTTTGTAATGCCACTTCCTCATTTCTATGATGATGGGATTGTAGATTCCTAAGAGAAAATCATGAAGGAAATATTATGGACTTTAGATAATTCAGGCGTCACAGTTAATGATGGGAGTTATTGCCTGAGTTTCACATTGGACCCCAAAGCACATGGCTCACAGTTCATCCCATTACCTCTAGCACTTAGCATGGTAAATGACTTGAGTAAATGCCAGATACCTGTGGACTTCCTGGGAACAGGGTGTCATATGGGAATATGAGCCTAAGAGAAGAGGAGACTTTTGACATAAGAGGAAACCTCTCATTAGAGGAAGAATAGAATGAGAAAGACTGAAAATGAGACAGAATCCCAATTGGAGTGAGGGTAAGGGTAGGAAATGAGACTTAAGCCATGTCCATAAAGTGGAAGGCCTTGAATGCTGGGTTAATCTGTATTTTACATTGGGTCAGGCTTTAATGTCTCAGAGCCTTAGTGTGAGTAAAACGTAACCTGCTTAAATTTCATGGTTATGGTAAGGACCAATTAAAGGGACAATATGTGAAAGCGCTTTATAACCCACAGTTAGTTAGTTCAGTAGCTCAGTCGTGTCAGACTCTTTGTGACCCCATGGACTGCAGCACGCCAACTCCTGGAGCTTTTCAAACTCAGGTCCGTTGAGTCGGTGATGCCATCCAGCCACCTCATCCTCTGTCATCCCCTTCTCCTCCTGCCTTCAATCTTTCCCAGCATCAGGGTCTTTTCATATGAGTCAACTCTTCACATCAGATGGCCAAAGTACTGGAGTTTCAGCTTCAACATCAGTCCTTCCAATGAATAATTAGGACTGATGTCCTTGAGGATTGACTGCTTGGATCTTCTTCCAGTCCAAGGGACTTTCAAGAGTTTTCTCCAACACCACAGTTCAAAAACATCAGTTCTTCAACACTCAGCTTTCTTTATAGTTCAACTCTCACATCCATACATGACTACTGGAAAAACCATAGCCTTGACTAGATGGACCTTTGTTGGCAAAGTAATGTCTCTGCATTTTAATATGCTGTCTAGGTTGATCATAGCTTTTCTTTCAAGGAGCAAGCATCTTTTAATTTCATGACTGCAGTCACCATGTGCAGTGAGTTTGGAGCCCCCCAAAATAAAGTCTGTCACTGATTCCATTGTTTCCCCATCTAATTGCCATGAAGTGATGGGACCAGATGCCATGTTTTTTGAATGTTGAGTTTTAAGCCATCTTTTTCACTCTCCTCTTTCACTTTCATCAAGAGGCTCTTTAGTTCTTCTTTGATTTCTGCCGTAAGGATGGAGTTACCTGCATATCAGATTATTGGTACTTCTCCCTGCAGTCTTGATTCCAGCTTGTGTTTCTTCCAGCCCAGCATTTTGCATGATGTATTCTGCATATAAGTTAAATAAGCAGGGTGACAATATACAGCCTTGACGTATTCCTTTCCCAATTTGGAACCAGTCCGTTGTTCCATGTCTGGTCCTAATTGTTGCTTTCCTGACCTGCATACAGATTTCTCACGAGGCAGGTAAGGTGGTCTGATATTCCCTTCTCTCTAATTTTCCACAGTTTGTTGTGATCCACACAGTCAGAGGCTTTGTCGTAGTCAATAAAGCAGAAGTAGATGTTTTTCTGGTATTCTCTTGCTTTTTCTGTCATCCAACGGATGTTAGCAGTTTGATTTCTGGTTCCTCTGCCTTACTAAATGCAGCTTGAACATCTGGAAGTTCACGGTTCACATACTGTTGAAGCCTGGCTTGGAAAATTTTGAGCTTCACTTTGCTAGTGTGTGAAATGAGTGTAATTGCATGGTGGTTTGAACATTCTTTGGCATTGCCTTTCTTTGGGATTGGAATGAAAGCTGACCTTTTCCAGTCCCACGGTCACTGCTGAGTTTTCCAAATTTGCTGGCATATTGAGTGCAATACTTTCACAGCATCATCTTTTAGGATTTGAAATAGCTCAGCTGGAATTCCATCACATCCACTAGCTTTGTTCGTAGTGATGCTTCCTCAGGCACAGTTCACTTCGCATTCCAAGATGGCTAGCTGTAGGTGAGTCCCATCGTGGTTATCTGGGTCATGAAGATCTTTTTTGTACAGTTCTTCTGTGTATTCTTGCCACCTGTTCTTAATACCTTCTGCTTCTGTTAGGTGCATACCATTTCTTTCCTTTGTTGTGCCCATCTTTGACTGAAATGTTCCCTTGGTATCTCTAATTTTCTTGAAGACATCTCTAGTCTTTCCCATTCTGTTGTTTTCCTCTATTTCTTTGCATTGATCACTGAGGAAGCCTTTCTTATTTCTTCTTGCTATTCTTTGGAAATCTGCATTCAAATGGGTATATCTTTTCTTTTCTCCTTTTCTTTTAGCTTCTCTTCTTTCCTCACCTATTTATAAGACCTCCTCAGACAACCATTTTGCCTTTTTGCATTTGTTCTTCTTGGGGATGGTCTTGATCACTTCCTCCTTTACAGTGTCATGAACCTCTGCCCATAGTTCTTCAGACACTCTATCAGATCTAATTGCTTGAATCTCTGTCACTTCCACTGTATAACTGTAAGGGATTTGATTTAGGTCATACCTGAATGGTCTAGTGGATTTCCCTACTTATAACCTACAGACTAAACACTTTTGCCCAAGATTTTAATCTTATCTTGAATTTAGCTTACTTACTCCAGTAGTCTCTAATATATATCTTATACCCATGGCAAAATTTATTTCTTCTCCCTCATTCCCTGTCCACCTTGTATGTTTCTGCGTTTCTGACCTTGCTCATACTTCTCCATAGAATAGTCTTATTGCTTTCTACCTTTTTTTCACATCTTATCCATTCTGCAAGACCAAACTGAAGTACTTTTTGCTTTACCAGTTATCCTTTATTCCATTTTTTTTCCTTCATTCAGGGAACTCTTTGCTTTACTTACTCCAAGAAAATCTGTAGTACTTCCTCACTACTCTATTTTTTATAGTAATTCTCATTTATATTTTAATTCTGTATCCATAACAAGAACAGAAATAATATATTGACTTTTTTGCTGGAGTATAGGTTAATAGTAATAGTTTTAAAATAATGTTATTTTACAGATACTTAATTCAAGTAAACATGCAAACCTAGAGACTTGTTTAAGTGTGGGAAGAATTCACTCTTTGCAGAGCTTCAGTCTCTATTGTTTAGGATTTTGAAACAGTGAAACTAATGAGGAAACCCAGGGTTTTATTTAACACACATTGCTTATTCTGAAGGGCTTCCCTGGTGGCTCAGAGGTTAAAGCATCTGCCTGGAATGTGGGAGACCCAGGTTTGATCCCTGGGTCAGGAAGATCCCCTGGAGAAGGAAATGGCTACCCACTCCAGTACTCTTGCCTGGAGAATATTCTGAAAGAATGGGAGTGGAGGGGGAAAAAAGTTGAACCAGATGATCGTGCTGTTTCTGTATGCCAAAAATAGTCAAACACTCAATATTTCAAATCATTCTACCTAAGTGTATAATAAATTTAACTGAACATCCTAAACCTAATAGTCACTGAAAGTGAAAGTGAAGTCGCTCAGTCGTGTCCGACTCTTTGTCAACCCCATGGACTTTAGCCTAGCAGGATTCTCTGTCCATGGGATTTTCCAGGCAAGAGTGCTGGAGTGGATTGCCATTTCCTTCTCCAGGGGATCTTCCCGACCCAGGAATTGAACCCAGGTCTCCCGCATTACAGGCAGACGCTTTACCGTCTGAGCCACCAGGGAAGCCACTATGCCACCACAAATAATAAATCTATATATTAAACAGAATAACTGCCATCCTAATCATTTAAGCTATCATGTGTCTGAGATGCGTATACTTGTTGGGTAGCGACTGTATGCTAGTCACCAAACTAAGTGCTTAATGTATCATTAACAACAGACAGACATAGACCCTACCTTTGAAGAGCTTATATTTTAGAGTATGCCTGTTGTGGTGTGGGGGGCTTCATAAGCATACGTATTAAATGTAACTAAATTGTGGTAAATAATATTTTCTAAAATGTGAGAAAATTTTGGGGAAATCAGGAGAAGATTTCAGAGGAAATGATGTTCAGTCTGATCTGTAAAGAATGAGCTTAAGAGTTAGCTAGGTGAGAAAAGAGGAAAAGGCAGAGGGAACACAGTGAGTGGGACCCATGTGTTTAGGAACAGAAAAGCTGCCAGGGTAGCTTGGTGGTGGCAAGTGAATAGATAAGAACATTAGAGGAAATTGAACAGTCAAGTACCAAGTAAAGTAGGATCTGTAGCTAGAGTTACAGTTTGTTTTGTATTTTAAGTACACTGGAAGCCATTAAAAAAACTAACATGGATCGATTTATATCTTGAAAGATCATTCTTCTCTGAAGACTGAATGATAGAGGTGTAGTGGGGATAAGGCAAGAATACAAGAAAGGAAACAGATTAAGGGGCTGTTACAGAGAAAATGGGGAGATAAGACCAGTTCTAGAATAGTTATCAGAAGCATAATCAACTGGGGTCCTGATAAATTAGATGAGGGAGTCAGTAGAGAGACACAGGGTAAGAGAAAGGTGCAAAACTTAATTCCCAAAGACTTCTGACTTGGGAGAATGAAATTCTGTGGAGGAAGGAGTTGAGGGTGGGGGAGCGGGTCAAGAGAACAGTTGGGGACAAGTTAATTTGAGTTGTACATAAGACATCCAGGTGTAGTCACTGGATATTTGTCAGAAGGAAATTCTAGCTAGATACATAAATTTAGGAACAAAGATAAAGGTAGTATTTAAAACCGTGAGAATAAATATGGACAGGTAAGAAAATAAGCTGTAAGACAGGAGTCCTGAGGCCTGCAGAAATCCAGCAGGAAATGCAATGGATGAAGACAGCCCACTGTGAGATAATAAATGACAAGGGTAAGGGTATGTGAACTAGAGAGGGAGGTCAGGGAGGGGGTGGTGGTATAGAGAGAATAGATAAATCTGAACATATGTGCATCATCTGAAAGGGGTTGCCTCTACTGACTCATACAATTTTAAATATTTGGTACTCTACTAGAATAATTAGTACCAAATAAACTCTACTAGGATAATTTGGACACGATTGAGCGACTGAACTGAACTGAGGATAATTAGTACCAAATAAACTCTACTAGGATAATTAGTACCAAATAAATATGGCCCTAATGTTATTCGATCTTCCTTTTTTAAAACAAGAAGTTAAGAATTTGGATTTTCTGTGCCTTTTCTAGTATTGAATTATGTGGAAAATATAATTCATATTTAAAATTGTATGAGTCAGCATTGATTTAGCCCACCAAATTACAGTCTCTGCTTGGACAGGGTACTTAGGATTATTTGGAGATCAGATAAAGGATTAGCAGCCAGAGGAGATGTTAGGGAAACCAGAATATAGTGTCATAAAAACCAAAAATAGAATGTTTCACAAAGGTCTCATGTTTAATACGGTCTCATGTTTGGATGGTCTCATGTTTAATGTGCTGCTGACAAGTTTGGTAAGATGATGCCTGAAAGTGTTGGTTGGATTTACTAGCGTGTGGAATAGGCTTTTGGTGACATTAGCAAGAACAATTCCTCAGTCGAACTGACTACTTAAAATTAAGTAATGTAGAATTAAGTAATGTGAATTAAGTAATTCACTATGGGGAGTGAATTGAATGATAAAGAACTGAAGATTTTAAATATGGATGTTTCTGAAAAGCTTCTTTGTGAAAGTGGAGCAAAATATAATTGCACCTGGAAGAAAATGAGAATCAAAGTATGGAACTTTTTAAAGAATTAAATATATGAGAGAATTACTGAGAGAAGAAAAATTAAATACACAAATTCAGTTATTTGGAGGGTTACCTTTTAGTAGGTTTTTATATACTACTTACCTAGGACTTCCCAAGTGGTACAGTGGTAAAGAATTTGCCTGCCAATACAGGAGACGCCAGACAGGTTCGATCCCTGGCCAGGAAGATCCCCTGTAGTAGGAAATACCAACCCACTTCAGTATTCCTGCCGGGAAATCCCATGGACAGAGGGGCCTGGCGCACTACAGGCCACAGGGTCACGAAGAGTCTCTTCTGACTGAGCGACCGAGTACACAGACACAAATACTACTAGTCTATAGTGTAGTGTAGTGTTAGTCACCCAGTCATGTTCGACCCTTCGCGACCCTGCAGACTATAGCCACCAGGCTCCTCTGTCCACGGAGTTCTCCAGGCAAGAATACTGGAGTGGGTTGCCATTCCCTTCTCCAGGGGATCTTTCTGACCTGGGGATCGAACCTGGGTCTCCTGCACCGCAGGCAGATTCTTTACCGTTTTAGCTACAGAGACGCACTTACCTATAGCAGTATGTAAAGAATCTCACATTACAGAAACTCAACTGAGCATCTGGACTGTATGCAGTACTTGTAGTTATTGATGACTTAATGGATCTTTACAACAGACTAATTACATTTGTTTTCAACATGACAAAGTCATGTGTCCTCTCCAGCTTTCCTGTACATACAAATCACCTGAGGGGTATGGGGAGGGTGTCTTGTTAGAGTACAGATTTTTGTTCAGTGGGTCTCAGTTGGACTTGAAGAGTGCATTTCTAACAGGCTCCCAGGTGATAGCAATACCACTGATCCATGAATATAGAAAAAGTGTTAAGAAAGAAGAGGTAACTAGCAGCTTTTTCACCGATTTTCCAGTTCTCTTTCTAGCTACCCTATGATGTATTATTTCCCCCTTTTTAGAACTGAGGTAAATGATAATTAAAGCTGTTAAAAAACCCAAGTTGAAAGGTAAAGTTTGCCTAGCTGTCAGTCAGTTGTTCATGTGTTTGCTTTGGCCACTATAGCATCTTAGTTTTTGTTTTTGTAGATTTGTACAGATCAGTTTTTCTTCAGTGAAAATTGTTGTTTTCTTTTATATTTAGTTTTAAATTCCATTTGACCTCTCTACTAGGCATTAAGAGTTGCAAGTTTCACTGGAGGGACACTCCCATAGTTCCATTGTAGTCCTTTTCTGAAACATGAAACCTTAAAAAGTTACATGTCTTGAGGAAGATGGCTTTTCATGAAGTTTGTCATGCCCTGGGCAGTTGGTAGAATCCAGTGATGAGGTGGGGAGATTGCCAGAATATTCCAGAGCTGTACCATGCAAAAATAGGTTTTATCTAGAAGTGTGATATAGGTCATCATAATGTATAGTTTTATTTGACTTCTTTATTGCAGTCTAATATTGACATAAAAATATTTCTTTTAGAATGTGAAACACAGAAAGTATGCAAGGTGGAAGGCAACATATATTCATAATTGTTTAAAGAATGGAGAGACCCCTCAAGCAGGGCCTGTTGGGATTGAAGAAGATAATGGTATGTATTTATATAAGTAAAATGATTTAGTGGAATCATAACTGTTCAATATATTATTATTCAGAATTTTTGGAAACCATTTTATTTCCTTCATCAGGTCCAAAATCAGGTGTAAAAGTATAAACTTAGGGACAAGTGAAAAATTAAGGCAAAACTACTCTAATATCTGTTTGTGTCAACAACAGAATGGCTTGGTTTTCTCCTGCATCTGATCAGATTTCATTGCTACATGGGACAGGCAGTCCTTTCGTAATCTATAAAATGTTTCCAAACCATAGAGAAAACTGAAAACTTACTTTTTAATAAGGTGAGTTTTGGAGGGGAAAGAGGGGTAGGTAATACTTTTACAAAATTTGTAATAGAGTATGTAAAAAATATTAAGTGGATTTCTCATTTCCACCATAGTCTTTATCATCCCAGATTCTACTGAAAGCAAAAGAAGTGAATATTTTTTAGTATTTTGTATATCTTTATAGAAATTATTTTTTATAAATTACTAGTAAATAGGAATATATATCCTCACTTTCTTAACCCAGTTGGTAAAATACACACTGTTCTATTGATGCATCTGGGTGGTTGGCTTATTTACACATTCACGTAAGATGTTTATTTAGAATTTTATAATACCATTCAGTTAAAAAAAGAAACACTATAGTTGTACATGTAGCTACTACATGTAAACTCTTGCAGCTCTTCTAGAGATGCAGGCTTTCATACAGCATTTCAAGTGAATTTTTGCTATTTCTGAAGAACACTTGTTTATCTTTAGATAGCCTTTTATATATAGCACACCCTTAGAAATCTTTGACACTTGATGTTATTCTTGTTTGCAGAAGAGGAAACTGAGGTTTCAGGTTTTAGCTGTCCTAATTATTAGACCCACAGAGAGGGGAACCAGAACTGGAGTTCTTACTCTAAGTCCTGTGCTCTTTTCACTAACACTACAGTGTGAATGCTGTAATACTAAGTTGTTATTAACTGTTTAAAGTGGACTGTTCTAAAGTATGATTAAGTTTTGGGCTTACATCACAACAGTGAAATTGGATTTTTTAAAGTTTATTGCACAACTTTATGTCTCACTTTTTCATTTAATATTTTGGAATGTTTTGCATACTTTTCTCCCTGCTTTAATGCTTTCCGTAGTCAGGATGGTATATGTCAGTACTGCTGTGTACAGAACGACTAGTCATTTCCAGTTGTCCAAGAGAAAAGATCTGAGATCCTTAGCCTGACAAGCAAGACTCACCATGATGTGGCACCAGCCTACCTTACCGGCTTTATTTCCTCCTTCTGTCTCACGTTGGCTTAGTCTGGTAGGACTGCTGCAGCAAAGTACCATAGACTGGACAGCTTGAACAAAAGGTATTTATTTTCTCACAGTTATGGAGGCTGGAAAATCCAAGATCAAGGTCCAGCAGTTTGGTTTCCAGTGAGATTTTAATGTGATTACTCCTTGAAGAAGTTCAAGGGCAATTAGATATTCTACCCAAGATTTCAGAAGAAAAGTCTAGGCTAAAAGTGATATTTTGGAGTTGTCGGTTTAAAAGGAAGAAGTGAAGCTAAAGTAAAATATTGAATAACCCAGGGAGAATGGATTGCATAAGAATTAAAAGCAAAGATGGAACCAGCCTTTCTTCACCTTTACTAATCGTGTTAGATTAGAAACTGAAGCAGAGGCAGTTCTATTATTTTAAGTAAGGTACTTACACATACATGTAGTAAATGTAAAAAGACATTTAATATTCATAATTTCAGACATTTATGTCTCAATTCTTAAATACACATTGAAAATGAAAATATCTTTGCTGTTTTAAACATATCATTATACTTTTCAGTAGTATTTCAGAGGTATCATTCTAGGCACATTGAAATACCTAATGATCAGTTTTGTTTTTCAGGTACTCTGAGTATCAATGACTTCTCTCATCTTAAACATTTTAACCTTTTCTCTTGAAAGTAGGAAGTATTACATTTTGATCATTATCATGGTCTCATTTGTTCTGAAATGGTTATTTTAGGTCTTCTGTAATATTGTAGATTGTTAAATATATACTGTATAATTTTTGTTTTAATTTCCCAAAATTAGCTTAAATTGAGCTTATAGTTTTTATTCATTATTTTCGTTCCATTTTATAGAGCTTCTGGATAGTAGAAAATTGTTAGCTATAGAACACTAATAATCCTTTAAAATATAAAAAAGAATATTTTCACTATATACTTTCAACCTATTAAATAATTTAAAATGTAGCCTGGTATCATAATTAGGTGTTAATGTTATAACATCTAACAGTGTCTGCTTAGAAATGGCTTATGGGTCTAAAAGAGGATGTCATGAAATCTGAATATGTATCCAAAACCTTTTCTTTAAAACTGACTTTTCTTTTTCCCAATGTAGCATTGTATTCCTTGTATTATTAAATTTTACAAGATATTCTAGGTATAAAAGATACTATGTTTAATAAAAGTCTAATTTCTGTTGTTCTGTAAGTCTAGTAAAGCTAGTAAAAAATAATAGATACTAGGAACTTCCCTGGTGGTCCAGTAGAAGGTTCCACTGAGCTTCCAATGCAGGGGACATGTGTTCAATCCCTGGTTGGGAAACTAAGATTGTACATGCTGTGCAATGCAGCCAAAAAATAAATACTATATCTTTATTAGTTTAGAGGAAGAGAAAAAAAAGTATTCTTATTTTTGAAAGCAGTACTGTATTACCATATTGTCTAAAAGTACAGAAGGAAGTCATACAATTGATACAAAAAAGCATTCTAGGAAAAATTTAGGTGTAGCTGAAGGGGAATCTGTTAACATTCAAACTCTTGAGTTTCCACATCCACTTGGTTTCAGTATATGCAAAATGGTATTCTTTTTAAATGGTCAACATTAACCTATACTTCAGCAATAAAAACTAATGAAGGTAATTTTGAGGGTTTTTTTCTTTTATTCATTATGACTACAATTTTCTCCATGGCCTTGAACTTATTTATAGTGTTTGCTTTAGAGTTATTTTCCACTAATTTCAATATCTGGGTCACATCAGGGTCTTTTCCTATGTCTCTTTTTCACCTGCCTCTGGTCACATTTTCATCCCTCCCCCCATATCTTTAATTTTTGTTATCAATAACCTTTGTAGCTCCTCTGCATTCACTTAACTTCCTTTGCAAAGTCTTGATTCTTGTTCTAGCAAACAGTTGACTTGCCTAAACTGCCCCTCTTTTCTTTCAGCTTTAAGGCTGTTGCTTTCTTCAGGGCTCCTTAGACCCTTCCCTGAGTCTGCCTGCATAATTCAAGGGCCACATAGGTATTCAGTTGAGGTTCATACAAGCATTTCAAGGCTCAGTTCTCTGCAACTCCTTTTTTTGCATAGACTTTTGGGTACCTTCAGGTGAAAAGCGACATGAAAGCAAACCTTCCCTGGTGAGATTTCTTCTGTCAAGGCTCATCTTCATTCTAATTTCTACCAACTTTTTTTTTTTGGTAACATTTTATTTTGTCTTGGGGTGGAGCTGATTAACAATGTTGTGGTAGTTTCATGTGAACAAGGAAGAGGCTCAGCCATACATATACATGTGTCCCTTCTCCCCCATACTCCCCTCCCATCTTGGCTGCCACATAACATTGAGCCTTGTTAGTTATTCATTTTAAACATAGCAGAGTGTGCATGTCTATCCCAAACACTCTAACTGTCCTTTGTTCACTCTCCAGTGTCTTTAAAAAGTGTTTTGATTTTTTTTTCCTTCCCAGGATGTTTGTGTTAGAGTTCTCTAATATGGGAAAAAATGTTAGTATGTAGAACATCTACAAGTTCACTTAGTAAAATTCCCCAAAGTGGCTAACTCTTATTACTCCTTTCTGCATAGACAGCTCAATGTGAAATTCCATTCCTTTGTTTTTATTGATTAATTTGTTGAGTGACAAACACATTTAATAGCTAGTAAACAATAAATCTTGAGTAAAAGGCAGCTGTCAGAAAATGGCGCTCTTACGGAAAGCATAAATGTGGTATGTTTGCTGAGAAATCCTCCTTTTTTTTTTTCATAAATTTTAAGAATGAGTTTAAAGAATTTACTTTTAAGAAAAATATATGCATAGATTTTATAGAGTTGGAAAATATTCATTTAAAGAAATGTTATTCATGCCAGGGACAGCTAAGTATTGTAAGAAAAGGAAAAAATTAGAACAATTATTTTAAGAGAAGCTGCTTATCAACTGCATTAAATAGAATTGCACTTGAAGGTTTGTCATGTTCATATATCAAAGGAATATTTGGCATTTTTATTTCAAAATACAGATTTCCTCGACTTATAATGGGGTTATATCCTGATAAACCGATCATAAATTTGAAATAACTATGATTTGAAAATGCACTTGATAACCTACCTTACTAAACATCATAGCTTAGCCCAGCCCACCTTAACCTACAGCTGGGCAGAATCATCTAGCACAAAGTCTATTTTGTCATACAGTGTTGAGTATCTCATGTAATTTATTGACTAGTATACTGAAAGTGAAAAAGAGAATGGTTGTGAGTATATCAGTTGTTTACCTTTGTGAGCTCGTGGCTGACTAGGAGCTGTGGCTCCCACTGCCCAGCATCAGAGAGAATACTATACCACTTATCGCTGCCTGGGAAAAGATCAAAATTTAAAGTATAGTTTCTACCAAAGCCATATCACTTTTACACTACCATTTTTTTAAAAAAAAAAAAAAAGATAAAACCATAAATCAAGAACTGTCTGGACCTCATTTAACATTTCATGTATATCATATAGTAGATGTTGAGGAAAATGAAGATGCTGGAGCCACCTCTCTGCCCACTCAGCCACTTCAGCCGTCATCTTCCACATATGACCCAAGCAACATGCCATCGAGCGGCTATACTGGAATCCAGATTCCCCCTGGTGCCCATGCTCCAGCTAATACCCCAGCAGAAGTGCCTCACAGCACAGGTAGGAAGTTGAAGCTTAACAGATTTGAATTCTTCCTTTCATAAATAACAACTGCTCCTCTTATCTTATTTTTGCCTCATAATGATGGTCCTAAAGCACGAAGTGGTCTTTAAATTCCACGTGAACCCACAAAAAAAATTAAATCCTTTTCACTGAAGTTTTTTTTGATTTATATATTCTTTAAATTGAAAGATATTTGCTTTACAATATTGTGTTCATTGAAATTTTAATACTAGTTGTATTTTAATTTTTTTAAAAATGACAGAATATTTATGTGTAATTGATTACCATTTACTTTATATTTTATTAATAAGTATAGTATCTATGGGCTTCCCCAGTGGCTCAGTGGTAAAGAATCTGCCCACCAAACTGGAGACCCAGGTTCCATTCCTGGCTTGGGAATATCCTGTGAAGAAGTAAATGGCAACCCACTCCAGTATAGGAAATCCCATGGACAGAGGAGCCTGGTGAGCTAAGTCCATGGGGTTGCAAAAGAGTCAGATGCAACTTGTGCCACCACCACCGGGCCGCATAGTGCCTGTACTTCTCATGTGTGTTTCCCTTTTCTTTTTCTTCCCCTCCCTTTCTTTCCTTTTCACTGCTGTTCAAGAATAGCACTGAAGTGAGTGGGTCTTATTTATAGGAGTGTCAGTCAGACTCCTACTGTGATCACAAGATCCATTTTTCTCTTGACTCATTTCCCTAAGACCCTGCCTCTACTTTCAATATGGGTATTATTGATGAAGGAGCCAGCTTTGAGGCACAGAACCTCAGTAGCAGTGGATTTACAGACAAGTGAAAGGAGGGGTTTCAGGTTTGTTTGTCGTTTTAAATATTACAAACATGTCTAAAAATAAACCACAGAAGTGATATCTACTGTCTTTGAATAAATTAGTACTATATACCTTGTTTTCATAGAAAAAAAAATCTGACAAAACTAGTCTCCAAGAATAAGTCAGTGTCGGTAGATAAACTGTTTAAAGTTGCAGACAGCTACTCTTTTGTTTTCTTGTATTGTGGACAGAATCACCTTTACTTCCAAATAGAAGGGCGTTTAAAACCGTAATTTAAATAAAGCTTAACTTTAATAAAATTTTTTTCCAAAAATTGTTTTTAAACTTTTACTTTTATCTCAGCCTATGAGTAATCTATGGTAGTAAACTATGTATTTCAAAATGTTTAATAGAATAAAAGTTGCCTTTGAGCCTGGTTTTCTACTATTTCTGTTATTCACCATTACTTCATTGACTTCCAGATTTTCAGCTTCTGTTTACCCAAACCATTTAGGTTATTTTGCATGAGTTGAACAACATTTAAGTTTTCTATTTTGACCACTGTAGGTGTGTGATTAGTCTCTTCCCTCCTATTTTTCTCTTCCCTTCT
The DNA here is from genome assembly GCF_016772045.2 of Ovis aries. NCBI lineage: Eukaryota > Metazoa > Chordata > Mammalia > Artiodactyla > Bovidae > Ovis > Ovis aries. The sequence continues at coordinate 66,883,930 of NC_056061.1, forward strand.
ATTTTAAAACTTTCAACTTCCTTTCATCTGTAAATACCACAAACATTTCTGTCTTAAGCATATTGATGAACGTGGTTGTTTTAATGCTGATCTCTTTTGTATCACCATTCTCTAAATTTTACCCTGCCTGACTTTTCACTGCGTTATGGTCTATGTAATGGCATTAGTAGATCAATTTGCATTAGTTTTGTAAGTAAAATTTCATGGAACATTGTTTTAAATATTTTATTATCTTTTAGGAATGTTCAGTATTTCCATTGTAGCACAAACTAAGCAAAACCAGCTACATACTTAGATGTATTTGCCTTCAGTAAGTACTGCTCGAATATACTAGTAAGTTTAAACACTGACCTAGAGCCTCCAACACTGTCATCCTTACAGAAGGACAAAGTGAGAATAAAATGCACTTGGGAATCACGTAGTATTTGTTACTAGCTTCTGCTCCTTGTTAAACCACAAACTCTGCTGTTACTCATCTTTTCTCTCTCTAGGTTTTTCTTCTTTCAAAATGAAATTAATCATACTTCTTATAGTTGTTCCAATTATTAAAGAGGAAAAACTATGAAAATTGATTACTGTGCCTAACACAAAATCAGTGTTCAGCAAATTAGCTTCCTTTTTTTTTTAACCTTCCTTCCTATTTGTGTGCCAAAGAAAGGATATTTAATAGCAAGTTAATGAACACTTAAAATTATTTTGTGAATCAGGAAAAGTATCACAGTTGTGGATAAGGTATTGACCTTACAAAAAGATTGACTAAAGGGTATTATTGCTCAGTGTATCTTAGGGCAGAGTTATGGTATAGGCATATATGCATATATTTACAGTGTGTGTTCAGTTGCTAAGTCTTGTCCGACTCTTTGTGGCCCCATGGACTATCACCCACCAGGCTCAGACTTTGTAGGGCTTTCCCTAGGCAAGAATACTGGAGTGGGTTGGCATTTTTACGTATTTACAGGATGTCTATATATCAAACATATGAGATGGAAAGTATACTTCCAGTAGGAGGGTTGTAACAGGTTGAACCACATGACAGTGGTTCATAGGACAGAATAGACACAAACCACGTGTCTGTTTTTGTACAACGGAGGTGGTAGAACATTAATTTCATATATTCAAACTAACAGACTCCTGCTTAGAATATCCAGACATAAAGATAGATATCAAGAAGTAGTCTTCTATTTATTTTAGGAAGTTTTCTGGCATAAATAGTTCATTTGGATCCATTTAAATGTGGCATTAGCCTTATTTTTTTTCCCACTTATGTTCTTTAGCATGAGGCATAAAATTGAAAATCTTAGAATTGCTTTAAGGCATCAGGTATATGTTCTTACAGACTTAGCATTTAAATAATTATTGTGTCTATTTCATAAACTTAGGCTAACAGAACTGTATTAGATAGTGCTATCCCTAATTTTCAAACTAAAGAAAAGCCATTTTCCTGAAAAAATATACATACTAGCATAGCTAATAAGTGACAGTCCTAGAATTTGAACCCAAATCTTTCAGATTTTGTGTTTTTGGCACCTCCCTTCTATTTCCCTTCCTCTGAAAAACTAAAGTTCTATCAGATTAAAACCTACATTTCTCATAGTATTTTTCTCCTTAAGAGCTTAGATATGGAAATCACCTGTTTGCTGGCAAATTTTTCTATTACATTTAAAACAGTTTTTAAAAATTAGTTCATAGTTACCCAATAGAAAATGAAATAACATTTTCAGTTTATAAATATAGCAGATGTTTCCCCTCTTACTCACTTCAAGAATGATTTACTTTCTCTCATATAAAGGTCCAGGATGTACTTTTATCAAAGGGAAATCCTTAAGATAGCTGAAAAGAATAGTATGTACTAATATACAGTGTTTAGTTCTTCCACAGAAAAGCAAAGAGGGTGCAAGGAGGGCGGGTTTAGTGATTAAACAGCCAAGTGTTTGGCTCTTTGTGCTTTTACCGCTGTGTACTACCAGATAGAGGTCATACAGCCTACCGTTTTTCCTTCTCTTGAAATATGCTTTCTACAGTCTGTAAATATTGAGGAAGAACATCTCAGTAGTAAATCTAAATAGATGAAAAATTAGTTTAGAATTAATGCAAACCTTTTCATTATAAAGGCAGCTCACCTCATATCTAGATCAAAAACTTAGCTCTTTTATTGTTTTTTTAAGTGACAGAAGAACTGCATTTGAGCTCTGCTGTCCAGCCTTCGAACTGTTTTGTATTCTGGCTGACTGCTTCTGTCAGCACTATTTTCCATGATTATTCTGAAGTTTACTCAACCCAGTGATCCTACATTTGCTTACAATGTTCCTCGTAGTTATCACGTCTTTCTCTTTCACTGCCTCTTCAAATGTTACTGCCATTCAGGATTCTGTTTAATTATACTTCTTGCATCATCTTCTCAAGTTTTCTTACCAACACTCATTTCTCTTTTTCTAGAGTTCTGTCAGGAGAACAATTTAGTACTTAATTAGAAGTCATAAAGTATTTAATTTTTGAATGTATATAATCTCATCAAATAGGCTATGTAAAAACCATCTGCTAAAAATAATTAGCCAGAAGTTACTTGTTAACATTTCTTTTTTGTTAAGTGATAGAAATTTCCAACACACTTCTGCCTTCCCCAGGATTGTTTTTATGGTGACATCACTCCAATATATTGTAGTATAACAGGCTACAACCAGTTGGCAAAATAACAAATGAAACCTTTACAAATTGAGGTAAGAAGGAAAAATAAGTAGCTTAGGGCATTTTTAAAAGATAAATTAACATAAACTAAAAACCGTTCTTACTGATTTAACTGGTATTTATACACTTAGTTCAGCCTCTGTGCTAGGCCCCCACAGGAACATGTCATGGTAACTGCCAAGAACATAGGCGTTGGTCCCTGTACATGGAGACAGACGAGAAGCCATGTCTTCTCACTGCTGCATAAGACTTGTTGAGCAGCCTATACTGTCAATTCAAGGTTTGGTTGAATGACTCTGATCAGAGTTCTTAATAAATGCTGACTATTTGTGGGTTTTTCTTTTTTTAGTATCACTCAAATAAAATTTTATTATAATGCATAATGGTCTTCCCAGGTGACACTAGTGGTATAAAACCCACATGCCAATGCAGGAGACATAAGAGACGCATGTTCGATCCCAGTGTCGGGAACATCCCCTGGAGGAGGAAATGGCAATCCACTCCAGTATTCTTACCTGGAGAATCCCATGGACAGACGAGCCTGGCAGTCCATGGAGTCACAAAAAGTCGGATATGACTGAAGTGACTTAACACACACATACACATAATACATAATAGATTATCTCTGTAAATTCTCTTTTGTTCTTGTTCAGTAATATTGCCTATTTAATCATCTGGAGATGTGCAAGGAAGCATTTAAAAATTAATGCAGGATACTGACCAAGGAAACCTTGCCTTCTCCACAGAGAAAGGGGTTTGTTAGGAGGATTTTAATGTACTCAGAAACACAAATTACTTAGTAAGAAATGACATTGACATCCAGATTATCTGTGAAGAGTTGTCAACTTACCCTTTTTTTCCTAAAGATCTGTGTGGAAAATATATGTAGTCACCTACCTGTGTTTTTATGCTCAGCTGCTTCAACTGCCTGGACTTCACTAGGTAGTTTCTAAAGAGCCCTGTTGAATCTTGCATTCTAAGTTTAAAAAAAAAAAACACACACATTATATTGTGTAATTATTTGCCTTTGAAAGTTCAAGTTTCATGGGAGAATTATGTCATATGTTTATAACTTAATAAACTAAATTTTGTTAGGGCCTTCCCAGGTGGCACAGTGGCAAAGAATCACCCTGCCAGTGCAGGAGACCCAGAAGACATGGATTTGATCCCTGGGTCAGGAAGATCCCATGGAGGAGGAAATGGCAACCCACTCCAGTATTCTTGCCTGGAAAAGTCCATGGACGGAGGAACTTGGTGGGCTATAGTCCCTGGGGCAGAAAAGAGTTGGACAGGACTGAGCTACTAAGCACACACATATATGCCTATTTTGTTAGCATTTTTTTAAATCAAGCAAAACGTAGTCGTTGAATTGGTCAGTTTAAATTTGTATGTCTCTTGACTTTGCAGTTATATAATTTTTCTTATAAATAAATTTATACATATATATGTATATACTATATAAGATTGTTTGTTAGTATTAGCTATAGCAGAAGATTGGAAACAACCTAAATGTCCTCAGTGAGGGATAGCATTATAAAATGTGTGTTCATGTATGTAATGGAACACTACTATATTTACCCATTAAAAAGAACAAGGCAGGTTTATATATTTTAATCTGGAATTATCGCTAAGGCATATTATGTGAAAAATGCACAGAATAGTACAGTATGCAGACATATTACCATTAGCAAAATATTAATATATTAATAACACATGCTGAAGTATGCCTTCTTCACAGAGTGAGGAGTTTGACCAGAAGATTTTGATTTAGGCAAGAACACAGATTTCTTAGCAAAGTACATTTCTTTATTATACATGCATACACTGGTCTGAAAATACACATATTGTTATGTAAATAGAAGGGTGCCCTAAAAATGGTGATATCCCTCAAGTGGAATAGAATGAGAGGAAAGCTTTTCACTTTTTTCCACCCTTTTTGGGGTTTTGTTTGTTTGTTCTTTGGCTATTTAAAATTTGTACTTTTCATCCATACCCCTTCATACTTTGGAAATTTTTGTTCCGTTTTTAGTTAAAAAGCAAGATTTGTATGACTTAGTAAAAATAGCACCAAGGCTGTGAAAGTGAAACTAGTTTGCCAAAACAAAACTGAATGATATAAAATAGTATATATTTAAACTGTTTTTCCTTTGGATGGGAAATAATAAGGTCCTTCAAAGTCAAGAAATCTTTCAAGTAAAATTCGTGCCTGCAGAATATATTTGAGAACTTAAGTCAAACCATAGCTCTAGAACTCTCATTGCCCCTAAAAACTTCCCAGTTTGTTTTCTCTCTCTCTCCTGCTCCTTTCTTTTGTCCTAGTGTCTTTCCTACTTTACGCTACTGCTGTTTAGTTGCTAAGTTATAGTCTGACTGTTTGCAACCCCATGGACTATAGCAAGCCAGGCTCCTCTGTCCATGGAATTTTCTAGGCAAGAATACTGGAATGTGTTGTCCTTTCCTTCTCCAGGGGATCTTCCCAACCCAGGGATCGAACTCTCATCTGCTGCTTGGCAGTCAGATTCTTTACTACTGAGCCACCTGGGAAGCCCCCTACTACACATTGCCTATTCAGATTGAACCTCTTAGCTTGGGGCAGCAGAATCCTGGTTTCCATTTGAGTCTGTTGATTGAGAGTAATCAGCTTTTCTTCTTCATTTGCTTTCTTGTTGATTGAATCATCTTGTTAATTGAATAATTTTTGTTAATTGAAACTCTTTGGAAGTCTCCACAGTTTATGTTAATTTTTTAGATGATTTAATAGTCTTTAGTGTATTACTTAGCATTAATCAAGAATGCTAGTTATTCACTGAATATGATATTCATGACAAGTTCTAATAGGAAGTCATAACTAATTGCTCCTTGGGTATGTAAAATATTATCTTAAAAACATAAACTGGAAAATTGGAATATATAATTTGTAAATTTCATTGACAGAGGTGAAATGGGACTCATTCCATAAGTTAAACTAAATCATAATTATATCCTACCTTGTCCTCAAAATTATTCAGTTATTTAAGAAATTAAAAGATGGGAAGGGAATCTGTTACTTCTACAGATACATGGTAAGCTTTATTGAGAAGCACCTTGAAGAAGTAGATGTGATAGAAAATGAGAAATATATAATAAGAATATATATTACCTCATAACACATCTATGTAAATGCTCAAAATATATTTTTCTGCATATTTCCTATACCAGCCTCCAACATCAAATAAGATGTATATCAAATTACAGTCCATTGAGATTTCAGGAAAGTAATCAAGTGAAGTAATGAGATTCTTCCATGATCCTCTGAGTGCTTTCCTAATATATAATTAAGAGGATTGAGGGTGTAACACTTCTGTACTCATCTGTGGTTTTCTGATTTGCAGGTGTAACAAGTAACACTATCCAGCCTACTCCACAGACTATTCCGGCCATTGATCCTGCACTCTTCAGTACAGTTTCCCAGGGTAAGTCAGCTATTTTATGAGGTATAGTGTATCTCCTATTTGGGGTCATTGTTTTGTGCTTTTATCTTCGGATGACTGTATCTGAATGTCTAGGTAATTTGAAATACAGTTCTTTAAATGCCTTTATTCACCAAATTCTCCAATAAACCAAGATTATTTCTTAGATCAAAAATATTTAAATCCAAAGGCATTTCCCCCCTCCCCTCCCTTTTTTTAACAATTCCTTTTTTTATGTACTGCGGGGTATAGTGGTACAAACATGTAACCAAAGCTATCGTGGAAGCTTCTGTTAGTTTAGTTCAAGATTACCTCGTGATTTGATTACAATCTTCTTTACCTGCACTGAGTTAGTAGATTATCTAAGAAGAGAGAAACTAACCACAGTTGAAGATAGAAGTCTCTGAGGATTGTTATTTTGATTGATTGGTTCATAGGCTAAGTGATTATTTTATTAATTCCAATCTTTCTAGCTTTTCTGGAAAGAGAACAACTTGGGTGTTCTGTTTGTTTAATTTAGTCTTTTTCAGAATTTTCTTCATATGTCTGATGAGATTAGTCCTTTTATATGTAAGATGAAGACCTTGATTGGTTACTTTCAGTAGCTGTCATTGAATTTCCCCTGATGTTATGTCTGCAGGTCTGTTTTCCCACTTGATTTTTCTGTTCTCTCTTGTGAAAACAGGCTATTCAGCTTCCTCCTGCATCTCAGCCATGGATAAAGAGATTTTTTTCTTGGAGGGGAATGGCAAGGGGTGTACCACACATACCTTGTCAGTCCTAGCTCTATCTAGGAGGTTAATTCCATGATTTTAGAGAGACATTCTCTATCTTTTTAACCTAAGGTGCCATGTGAGAGATGGGAATGCAGTAGGGCAAAGGATGTGCACGTATGCAGAGGGTGATAGAGTGAGGAAGGTTAGACTGATGGTGTAAAGACCCCTAACCCCACTCCTCATATAGCTAGACCATCTCTGAAGTTTCTCTAGGTAAGCTCCACATAAAGGCCTCCTATAAACATGTTTTGAATTGGAATGTTTTTCCACTCTTATCTAACAGCATGTGTGTTAGCCACTCAGTCGTGTATGACTCTTTGCAACTCCATGGACTGTAGCCCACCAGTCTCCTCTGTCCATGGAATTCTCCAGGCGAGCATACTAGAATGGGTTGTCATTCCCTTCTCCAGGAGATCGTCCTGACATAAGGATCAAACCCAAGTCTTCTGCACTGCAGGCAGATTCTTTACTGTCTGAACCATCAGGGAAGCCCATCTAACGGCATACCTCCATTTAATTTCTAGTTTTCTAGAAATTTCTTTAAATCTCTTGTCAGTTACCTGTTCCAGTTTTTTACAGTGTTTGACTTCACTGCTTTTCCTTCAATTTTAGGATTTATTTCCTTGTGTTTTGCCTTATCATTTTAATATGGTTTCAAAAGAAAAAATTACATATGCTAAGTCTGCCGTCTTACCCAACCAAACCGTCAGGTATGAATGCAGAATGCTGCTGCTGCTGCTAAGTCACTTCAGTCATGTCCGACTCTGTGTGACCCTATAGATGGCAGCTCACCAGGCTCCCCCGTCCCTGGGATTCTCCAGGCAAGAACACTGGAGTGGGTTGCCATTTCCTTCTCCAGTGCGTGAAAGTGAAGTCACTCAGTCGTGTCCAACCCTCAGCGACCCCATGGACTGCAGCCTTCCAGGCTCCTCCGTCCATGGGATTTTCCAGGCAGGAGTACTGGAGTGGGGTCCCATTGCCTTCTCCGTGAATGCAGAATAAATATTGTTAAATATGTAAGGATTCTGAAGTTTCACCTACCACATACTGTTTCTAAAGAAGTTACCAGAGGATATGCTCCATCAAGAGAACAATGATAACCAAAAAAAGAAATATGAGATATAAGAAATGGTGAAATTAATCGTATGTCACCTAACAGAAAAAATTCCATTGACAACTTTTCCATAGGCTTGAAAAGCAGTTGCTCTAAAATTAGAAAACCAGTTTCTTAAACCTCCTTTAAGAAAACTGAAGTGGATTCCACGCAGTATATACAATAAAAAGCTGTAGAATGTGAAAGAAATGGATAAGAAACCATAGAATTTGTCTGCCAAGAAGAATGAAAATATCCAAGAAAACATTTTAAATTGTACAAGAAATTTCAAGTAAGAAGCAAACTGAAATATGCCATGATTTTGAACAATAATAGAATTATGAAATATAAGAAAAGGGATTTTGTTTGACTTGGACACAAAGAACATTCTCCTTGAAATGGCATAGGCTTATCACAAACAGTATTTTATTCAAGACAGAATATAAATCAACACTGACAAGTTGAAGGTAGAGAGAGGTATTTCAAGAGGTTGAAAGGTGGAATAAAAGAAGGCTCTATTTAGGGGGAGTATCCAAAAGTGAAATGTTGACATTTTTGCTAGAGTTGATGAAATAAGACAGAAGTAAGCAGCTAAGCAACTTGAAAAAAAAATAATAAATTTAGGAGGAGACAGGGTAAGAAAGAAGGAAAGAGTGTACATGGCTAAATCCTTTACCTTCTATAGCAGAGAGGAGGCCTTACAAGTAGCTGAGAAGAGAAGCGAAGCAAAAGGCAAAGGAGAAAAGGAAAGATACACATCTGAATCCAGAGTTCCAAAGAATAGCAAGGAGAGATAAGAAAACCTTCCTAAGTGATCAATGAAAAAAAAACAGTAGAATGGGAAAGACTAGAGATCTCTTCAAGAAAAGTAAATATACCAAGGGAACATTTCATGCAAAGTTGGGCACAATAAAGGACAGAAACGGTGTGGCCCTAACAGAAGCAGAAGATATTAAGAAGAGGTGGCAAGAATACATGAAAGAACTATGCAAAAAAAGATCTTCATGACCCAGATAACCACAATGGTGTGATCACTCACCTAGAGCTAGACATCCTGGAATGTGAAGTCAAGTGGGCCTGAGCAAGCATCACTATGAACAAAGCTAGTGGAGGTGATGGAATTCCAGCTGAGCTATTTCAAATCCTAAAGGATGATGCTGTGAAAGTCCTGCACTCAGTATGCCACCAAATTTGGAAAACTCAGCAGTGGCCACAGGACTGGAAAAGGTCAGTTTTCATTCCAGTCCCAAAGAAAGGCAATGCCAAAGAATGCTCAAACTACCGCACAATTGCACTCATGTCACACGCTAGCAAGGTAATGCTCTAAATTCTCCAAGCTAGGTTTCAACAGTTCATGAACCAAGAACTTCCAGATGTTCAAGCTGGATTTAGAAAAGGCAGAGGAACCAGAAATCAAATTGCCAACATCCACTAGATCAAAGAAGAAGCAAGAGAATTCCAGAAAAACATCTATTTCTGCTTTATTGACTATACCAAAGCCTTTGACTGTGTGGATCACAACAAACTGTGGGAAATTCTTCAAGAGATGGGAATAGCAGACCACTTTACCTGCCTCCTGAGAAATCTGTATGCAGATCAAGAAGCAATAGGAAAAACTGGACATGGAACAACAGACTGGTTCCAAATTGGGAAAGGAATACATCAAGGCTGTATGTTGTCACTCTGTTTATATAACTTATATACAGAGTACATCATAGGATATGCTGGGATGGATGAAGCTCAGACTGGAATCAAGATTGCTGGGAGGAATATCAATAACCTCAGATATGAAGATGACACCAACCTTGTGGCAGAAAGTGAAGAGGAACTAAAGAGCCTCTTGATGAAAGTGAAAGAGGAGAGTGAAAAAACTGGCTCAGTACTCAACATTCAAAAAACTAAGATCATGGCATCTGGTCCCATCACTTCACTGCAAATAAATAGGGAAACAGTGGAAGCAGTGAGAGACTTTATTTTCTTGGGCTCCAAAAAATCACTGCAGATGGTGACTGCAGCCATGAAATTAAAAGACGCTTGCCTCTTGGAAGAAAAGCTGTGACCAACCTAGACAGCTTATTAAAAAGCAGAGACATTACTTCCCAACAAAGGTCCATCTAGTTAAAGCTGTGATTTTTTTCCAGTAGTCATGTGTGGATGTGAGAGTTGGACTGTAAAGAAAGGTGAGCACCAAAGAATTGGTCCTTTTGAACTGTGGTTTTGGAGAAGACTTGAGAGTCCCTTGGACTGCAAGGAGATCAAACCAGTCAATCCTAAAGGAACTCAGTCCTGAATATTCATTGGAAGAACTGATGCTGAAGTTCCAATACTTCGGCCACCTGATGCAAAGAACTGACTCATTGGAAAAGACCCTGATGCTGGGAAAGATAGAAGGCTGGAGGAGAAAGGGAGGACAGAGGATGAGATGGTTGGATGGCATCACCGACTCAGTGGACATGAGTTTGAGTCAACTCTCAGGAGTTGGTAATAGACAGGGAAGCCTGGTGTGCTGCAGTCCATATGCTTGCAAAGAGTCAGACACAACTGAGTGACTGAATTGAACTGAAAAACTTATAAATCAAGAAACAGTGGTATAAGATTATCATTTGGAGTTAGGGAAATAACCTAGAGAAAACAAAATCATTATTTGGTTTAAAGAGAAATCCCTGTATACCCAGTTGATAAAACTATGCCTTTCCAAGGTTGATATATCTGATCTTGACAGAGGGCTATTCAGTTGTTAAGTCATGTTTGACTCTTCAACCCCATGGACTGCAGTACACCAGGTTTCCCTGTCCTTCACTGTCTCCTGGAGTTTGCTCAAAATCATGTCTATTCTTCGGTGATGATATCTAACCATCTCTTCCTCTGCCAACCCCTTCTCCTTTGCCTTCAATCTTTCCCAGCATCAACATCCTTTCCAGTGAGTCAGCTCTTCTCATCCAGTGGCCAAAGGATTGGAGCATCACCTATAGCGTCTGTCCTTCCAGTGAATATTCAGGGTTGATTTCCTTTATAATTGACTGGTTTGATCTCCCTACAGTCCAAGGGACACTCAAGAGTCTTCTCCAGCACCACAGTTTGAAAGCATCGATTCTTCAGCACTCAACCTTTATGGACCGACTCTCACATCCATACATAACTACTGGAAAAACCATAGTTTTGACTATATGGACCTTTGTTCACAAAGTGATGGCTCTGCTTTTTTTTTTTTTTTTTTTGTCTCTGCTTTTTTAATACACTGTCTAGGTTGGTCATAGCTTTCCTTCCAAGGAGCAAGCAGTTTTTAGTTTTATGGCTGCAGTCCCTATCCACAGTGATTTTGAGATACAGATGTGAGAGTTGGATTATAAAAGAGGCTGATCTCCAAAGAATTAACGCTTTCCATATATTGTGCTGGAGAAGACTCCTGAGAGTCCACTGGACTGCAAGATTAAACCAGTCAGTCCTAAAGGAAATCAATCCTGAATATTCATTGGAAGGACTGAAGTTGAAGCTCCAGTATTTTGGCCACATGATGCGAAGAGCTGACTCATTGAAAAAGACCCTAATGCTGGGAACGATTGAGGGAAGGAAGAGAAGCAGGGGACAGAGATGAGATGGACGGCATCATTGACTCAATGGACAGGAGTTTGAGCAAACTCCCAAAGGTATTGAAGGACAGGAAGCCTGGCATGTTGCAGTTCATGGAGTTGCAAAGAGTCAGACACGACTTAGCGACTGAACAACAACAACAGTCTGTGATTCACAACAGTGAGGACCAACTATGATTGTAATCTTTAATACTCAACAGGTATTTGGAGGCTGTGTATATGTAACACACTGGTCTAGTTACTGTATGTAGATGTATAAGTACATTATTTTAAAATCTTAAATTTAATGTTTAATTCTGTATGAACTTAATATTTTTTTTAAGTGGGAAATAAAGTAAATATGGCTTTTTTATAGTCATTCATTGAAGTTATTCAATACTTACAAGTGCCTGAAAACTGGGTTAGAAACTCTAGGATATATTACTTCAGCATTCTTTTTTGAAAATTTTAGAAAATATTAATTTGGATACGAATTTAGTATCAGAGTACCTAGAACTGCTGCATAACTTTGAAGTAGGACTTCATATGTCAAAATTTTCATTTTATGCTTTATTTTCTGGCAAAATTAAAAGCAACTAAAAGAAAAGCAATTATATTTATATATGTTCATTTAGAAAGGGAATCAAAATATATTATCTTTTCTTTGTATTCTGTACCCCCAACCTTCTGATCAGTTCTTAAGAGTCCTCATAAAAATTTCTAAAGAAAATGGTATTTATTTCCAAAGATAAGACACAAAGTTTTTAATTTCACTTTTAGGAATATATATTCAAATCTAAATCTTAGATTAAATATTTTCAGTATGATTTTTTTTTTTTACCCAAATTGTTTGGCTGGGTCTATCCATGTTAAATATATGTGTATCTAGATAGAAAGCTTGATGAAAATCAATTTTAAACAAAGAACTAATAAGGATTGTTTAGGTTTGATTGTGTAGTTTAATGATATGTTTTAGTTAATCCTTAACCCTTTACATGCTTAAAAAAATTTAGATAATGTATGTGATATTTGTATAAAGTTTGTTACTTAATTTTCTATTTATATGTATATTCTAGTTCAAATGAGGTTTGAATGTCTTAGACTGTGTATATTGTTCCATAAAAAGAGATTCTCAGCAGTTCTGACATAAATACCAAAGCTGCTTTCCTTGTTTTATACAGAATATGAATATATAATTTTTTGCAGTTAATTTGCCAATATATAAAGGCTTCCAGTTTATGACTTCTGGAAAGAAAATCTTGCTCATATAAGTCATTATGCATTGGCATACATATATATTAATATTAATTTAATTAATTATTAAATTAATTAGTTTATATTAATAATTAAATTTAAAAGCATAAAGAAAATTTATTCAAATACAACTAAGGGTTGGGGAAAGACCTTCATATTTTTATATAAACTTAAACATTTTCTGTAATCTTGAGTATAAGCATTTACCTAACCTAAATAACACTTTTTATATTCTTTATAAATGTTTTCATTACTCTGTTTTTCTCTTAGGAGATATCCGACTAACACCAGAGGACTTTGCTAGGGCTCAGAAATACTGCAAGTATGCTGGCAGTGCTTTGCAGTATGAAGATGTCAGCACTGCAGTGCAGAATCTGCAGAAGGCCCTCAAGTTACTGACTACAGGCAGAGAATGAAGCCTTTGTACAACATCCGTGCATTTTTGGCTTAAAGAACTAACAGTCCACTACTCTATCTTCAGCCTATCAGGAGCACAGTTTTAAGGAAGACTTCAGTTCCATTGACTTTAACAATGAAATCTGTGTCTGTGTATCAGATTCCTATTGAAGTATTCATCAGCAGCCTCAACCAGTTTTCATTGTCCATTTAGTGGATCCAGTAGTCTCTGAGTGTATAGCTCTCTAATGTGAGCAAGGTCCTATAAATGCCCACTGAACCCTGCTTGTTCAAAACATGAAAACACTTCTATAAAATGTATTGGGAATTAGCTTTGAATCTTTATTTAAATAAATGAAGGAATCTTATAATCTCTAATTTGAACAAACAGACCATAATCACTTTGCTATAAAATTCTGAACTTAACTTTTAATAGACTGCCAGAATATTCCAGATTAGAGATCATATTTTGGTTTTCCTCAAGATTAAACAGATATGAATGTTCTAAACTGGTAGATGAATCTGAAAGAGACTATATTCAAAATTTCAGTTTATACTCAAATGGAGCTATGCTAAAAAATAAAATGTTCATGAAAGGAAAAAATAATGACGTAAAGAGGTAGCATCAATTCTAGACATAAGAATAATGTTGGTTGCTCAGCTGTTTTCCCTTAGCCATTGACACTTAAGGTGAATTGGTATTTGCTTCCTAGGCAGTTTGACTGCATGTATTAGAGAATGAAAACAAGATGTTTGTAGTAATGCCTGGAAACTTGGTGCTTTTGAGTTAAGGTTCTCTGCTGCTATGGAATGGATTCCATAGAGTATATAGCTACGAATGATGCAGATTGTAAGAACATGATTCTCAGTTGTTGAGTTTATAAGTTTTTTGTGGGGAATTATGAACTTACTGTGTCACCTGCATTTGTGCTGTGTAAAAAATAAATACAAGGTTTCTTTTAACTAGTTTGACTTGTTGCAGAGCCAGATATCATTTTTGCATGCTGAAATTGTCACATTTTTAAAGTCAGACAGTTTTTAAAATGAGAGAAATTTGGCAGATTTACCTGAAATTTATCTGATATATTTCATTCATTACACTAATATTTGGAATCTTTTAACATAGGGGTCAGCAAACTGTGGTCTGTGGGCTGACCACTTGTATAAATAAAGTTTTATTGAAACTGAATTATTTATTTTTTGTGCTTGGTTGCTTTCCATGACTGCAGAATTATACGGCCTGCCAGTCCAAAATACGTACTACTTACTCCTTTATGGAAAAGTTTGCTGACCCCTGTTCTAACAGGCTATTTGGAAGAAAATGAATCATTAACTCATAATGTCTTTCTGTTTTCCTTTGCATAAGTATAGTGCTATTGTATAGAGTTTGATAGAATGAATATGCAGAATAAACAGTTTTAAATTATTATAAAAACAAGCCCCACATAAACAAGCCTCCTGAAAAATATTTTCGTGTCTTTCACAGCTAAATTCTTAGAACAGTTGTAGAGTACAACATTTGCATGTGCAATTCCAGGGTTCTGATACAGCTCTTTGGAACTTTATTGAAATAGAAAAATGACTTGGATGATCTTTTATGTTATAAAAGGTAAATATAAAGTATAGCTCAGCTAATTTTTGTTCAGATCCTAACATGTCTGGCCACTGGGAATAAAACTGTCTCCTCCCATTTCACACACTACCTGTTGCTCCCAGTTGGGAGAGCGCATGGAGAGGAGAAGATGGTATGAAAACCATAGAGAAGTGGGCTTTATCTTAGCAACTCCTATCTGTAAAATGGAGGTGACACCACTAGCCACCTTAGAGTTCAATATGAAAAGTGAAATACTACACATGAAATACTCAGCAAATAGTAGCATTCCATAAATGTTTATTGTTACTAACATTAATGTTGCAATGATAATGAAATTGATAATTAATTTCCTGAATATCAGGAAATCCCAGTTGTCTCTGCAGCCCATTACTCTAAAATGCTTTTTTGCAGGAAGAGATTGATCTATAAAGGTTTTTTAACTTTGTGATTCTGCATATAAAATCTGACAGGAGAAAGAAATTTTCTGATATATCACTAGGGTTAGGTAGTTTTCATTTGGTCAATCAGCATGTATTTATTGAGCAGCTGCTATGTGCCTGGTATTGTTCTTTGCATGAGGAAACAGCAGAAAACAAGAAAGAAAAAAAAAAAAATCCCTGTCTCAGAATTGTATTCTAATAGGGAGGAAATAGATAAAAAAAGAATATCATATATTATATTCAACCAGTCGCATTTGAAAGAAGCACTTTAGGTAATCTGGTAGCCCCTCAAGTTTGAGTAGTCTACCCCTACTCCTATCAGAAAGATTGAATCTAGGAGGAAGATTCCCCTAAAGTGTGGTCACTGGACCCCATCAGCATCACAACAGGAATTTGAAAGTTCTGGAATCACATTTTAGGAACTTCCATATTAGACAGTGATAAATCCTCTAGAGAACACCAGAGTATGTAATGGGAAATGCTTGGGTGTGTGTGTGGGCCTGTGCACAATTAAGTAAGATAGGCTAGGCCTCACTGAGGTGACTGTTGAGTGAAAAAGGAAAGGAAGAGCATTCATGGCACAGGGAGGTCACAAGAGAAGAGGTAAGAGGAGAAAAGTGAAGAAGGCTAGTGAAGGAGTGAGAAGCTCAGGATCACACAGGATTTTTGTGAAAGACTTGGCTTTTCCTCTGAGCAAGATACAGAGCCAAAGGATTTGGACAAAAGAGTAACCTGGTAAGACTTTTTAAAAGGATTATATTGCCAACTGTGTTGAGACAAAGACCATAATGTGGACAAGGGTGGAAACTGCAAGATGAGTTAAAAGTATTATGGGACTTCCTGGAGATCCACTAGTTAAGAATCTGCCCACTAATGCTGGAGACACGGGTTCAATCCCTGGTCTGGGAAGATTCCACATGCCATGGGCAGCTAAGGCTATTGAGCCCATGCTCCAGAGCCCTTGCTCCACAACATCAAAAGCCAGCACAGAGAGAAGCCCATGCAGCACAACCAAGAGTAGCCCCGACTCATCACAACTAAGACCCAGCACAACCATAGGTAAGCGAGTATTGTAATAATTAAGGTGAGATGTCACAATGGCTTAGATCAAGGATAGAAGTGGAGGTTATAGGATGTAATAGGTTTCTGGCTTTTTTTTTTTTAAAAAAGAGAGCCACAGTATTTCTGGTAAAGTGGATCTGACACATAGGCATAGAAGGAATGAAGGTTGATCGCAAGATTTTAACAAGTGCTTGGAAGGAGTGAGTAGTCTTTAATAGCAGTGGGGAAAGTGGCCGAATTCTGCTGACATTTAAGGCTGAAATGCAATGTTCCCAAGTTCTTGTGACCATCCCAAGTAAAACTACTTGATAACATTGTTTTGTCGATACAGACAGAGGAAGGAAAAATAAGATAAGTTCTGTCTACATTGATTGTCAACAGACATCTCACCAAATCACTGCTGAACTGGAGCTAGAAGCCAAGAATGGTTCCCAAGCCTATGGTCAAGGAAATTTACAGGCTTCAAGATTACACCAAGCAAAAGACCCTGGTTGCAGGTCTAGTGTTCATATAATTTATTTATATATGACTTCTAGAAATCTGATGTTACTGTGTGTTGGTTCAGAAAAGGTTATGTACTATCCTTTCTAAAGAAATTTAAATCCTAATAGCAGTGTTAACATCTGCAACTCTGAAAGAACAATAACTGGGTGTTGAACAATGACTTGGGGTTGAATAGTTATCTGCAGAGCTTTCTCTCTACCCCATTCCCATTTTTTTTTTAACTGGACTCATTTTATGTTCCAAAGCAATTGGATCAGATACCTAGTTTGGATCATACGTAAACCTCCCGCAGTAGAGAAGTTTTCTCTTAGATCATAAAATGTTAAGGCACCCTTCATAAGGAGGGTAAGCATACCTGGTTGGTTGTAATCTTTGATATCTGTGTGGGATTCTGAGACTAACAGCTCATTTAATGGAGTATTCTTATGAAGGACATTTCAACCAAGTGACACTTCTACAATAGTGAGTATAATAACTAACATTTGAGTGTTTACTAAATACCAGGCACTGATTTGAGTATTTTACATGTATTCATTTAATCTTGCCAGTGATCCTAAGAGGTGAGTCCTGTTTTACAAATAAGAAAACAACCACAGGATAGTAAATTTGCCTCCCAGGTGGCACTAGTGGTAAAGAACCCACCTGCCAATGCAGGAGACATTAAGAGTCGCAGGTTCAGCCCCTGATTTGGGAAGATACCCTGGAGTAGGAAATAACAACCCACTCCAATATTCTTCCCTGGAAAATCCCATAGACAGGGGAGCCTGGCAGTCTACAGTCTATGGGGCTGCAAAGAGACATGACTAAGCTCACACACACACACACACACACACACACACACACACACACACACACACACACACACACACACACACACACACACAGCTTAGTACTGAAATTTTCTAAGCTCACACTGCCTATTTCAGACAATAATATTATCACCCATGTAGGTACAGGATCAGTTAAATTATTATGAGAAAAGCGAAATGTTATCAAGTTCACTGGACAATTCCTTTTATTAGTGAGAAGCATAGCAACTAGACTTTCCTGGACGATATGTTCCAATCATTAGTAACTGTGGGTGAGCCTGTGGCCTGAAAGCAAATGGACTTTGAGGCCAGGGAGAAAACAGGCAGATTTGATGACTGGTGTGATGAATTTATGTGTCATCCTGGAGAGAGTCCCACATCACTTAGGAAGTCCTGGGTTTCCCAGGCATGCCAGTTTTTCTTATTTTAAACAAAATATTTTTCCTAACTATGTAGCCATCACTTACACAGATTTCAAATATATGGACTTCAAAATAAAATTAATGTTTATTATCAGTTCAAATTAAATTTCTGCCTGAAAGTCAGACAGGAACACCTATCCCTTACTTTAGGTAATCCCTTTAAGTTGGGAGGAAAGACTCGATTGCATAACAATCCATGAATACAACTTTCTAGAGAACTATCTTCATACTGATGCTGAAAGCTCAACCTCTCTGCACTGGAGCTGAACTGAATCTCAGAGACAGAACTTTGGGTGAAGTAGAAAAGGATAGCTTTATTGCTTTATTGCCAGGTGAAGGGGGAAAGCAGGTTCTTGCCTTGATAATTTATGTGTCTCAACCAGGGAGGATGTGATGAGAAATTTTATAACAATGGTTCAAAGATGGGGTTGCTGACAAGAGTTGGTTGTGTGCAGGGCTGGGATGATCAGTCTCCTAATCTTGATGCACCTCAGGTGGTTTCTTGTGTACTCCTCATTTTATTACCAACTGTTTGAATCCACCCTTTGGAACACACAGAAGGTCATGGAGGCTGGAGTCTTGAGTCTTGCCTACTAGAGTAGTAGCTGTAGAATAAAGAAATCCACCCCAGAACCTCCCCCTACCCCCTCCAGGTTTCAATAGCTCAGCAATATTGAGAGATGTTATAAAAATGTTAGTATCATTCATTGTTCAAAAATATTAATATGTATTGAGCATCTCCCATCAATTAAAGTTTAATGTTATAATGCTATACTGGAGGTTATGTATGAGACTATACTCATTCTTCCTGAAGAAAGAAAAGTCCTCGGAAAAGAGATTGACCTGCAGGTTTGCCCGATAGAGAAGCAGGAAGAACTTAGCAAAACTAAAACATGAGTGTCTGCATGAAGGAAAAAAAATGTTAGAAATTCAGGGAATTTGAGTAATTTAGTGTTGCCATGGCAGATGGCCTGTCAACACCAAAAATAACAAATGTGAGATTGCACATGTGGGAAGATGTTCATTCAGTTCAGTTCAGTCGCTCAGTCGTGTCCAACTCTTTGCCCCATGGGCTGCAGCACGCCAGGCTTCCCTGTCCATCACCAACTCCCAGAGCTTACTCAAATTCAATGTCCATCGAGTCAGTGATGCCATTTAACCATCGCATCCTCTGTCGTCCCCTTCTCCTCTTGCCTTCAATCTTTCCCAGCAGCAGGATCTTTTCTAGTGAGTCAGTTCTTCGGATCAGGTAGCCAAAGTATTGGAGTTTCAGCTTCCACATCAGTCCTTCCAATGAAGGACTGATTTCCTTTAGGATAGACTAGTTGGATCTCCTTGCAATCCAAGGGACTCTCAAGAGTCTTCTCCAACACCGTAGTTCAAAGGCATCAATTCTTCGGTGCTGAGATGTCTTTATAGTCCAACTTTCACATCTATTCATGACTACTGGGAAAAACCGTAGCTTTGCCTAGACGGACCTTTGCTGGCAATGGACTGAACAGTCCTCCCCTACCCCAACTAAAACTTCACAGGATGAAGCCCTGCCTCCTAATGTGTCTATATTTGAAGCTATGACCTTTGGGGAGGTAATTAAGGTTAAATGAAGCCCTGAGAGTAGGGCCCTAGGTCCACAGGGTTGGTGTTCTTAGAGAAAAGAGACACCAGAATTCTCTCCATGCAACCCCTGTGGCTCAGCTGATAAAGAATCTGCCTCCAATGCAGGAGACCTGCATTCGATCCCTGGGTTGGGAAGATCCCCTGGAGAACGGAAAGGCTACCCACTCCAGTATTATGGCCTGGAGAATTCCTTGGACTGTATAGTCCGTAGGGTCAGAAAGAGTCGGACATGACTGAGCAACTTTCACTTTCACACATAGAGAAGCTATGTGAGGGCACAATAAAAAGGCAGCTATCTATAAACCGGGAGCGGGGGGTGGGGGTGGAGGGGAAGATTACTGGAATATTGCTGTTCCTCTGGGCAGGGAATTTTCTGCTGCCATTGCAAAGACTGCCAGTGAGCAAAAATCTGATGGAGAATATTAACAGGGACAATGAAAAGGTGCTCAATCAAGAGGACATAACAGATCTTCAAAATAATGAAGCAAAAACTAACATAATTTCAAGGAGAAATAGACAAATTTAAAATTATAATTGGAGATTTTAATTCCCATCTTGTTAATTGATGGAATAATAAGAAAATATGGCCCTTAAAATTGGTCTATGACCCTGAATAAAATCAATATATCTTTTTTCTTCCTGCAGTGGGTTCTGTTTGCTTTTCTTCTTTTGGAGTGACTCTTACATAGGATGATATGAAAATGAATTTCTGACCCTTTTTCTCATAACTGGAGATATTATTTCTACAAGTGTGAAGATTGCAAGCAATGTGTCTGCCTTCTTTGATGCTGAATTTAAAGGGAAATATATGGTGTGTCATGTTATTTACAAATGGGTATGCATACATACATATATATATATATATTATTATTTTAGTATTTTCTTGAGACACTGAAGACTGGCTTCCCTGGTTGCTTAGTGGTAAAGAATCCACCTGCCAATGCTAGAGACTCAGGTTTGATCCCTGGGTCAAGAAGATCCCCTAGAGAAGGAAATGACAACCCACTCCAGTATTCTCTCCTGGGAAATTCCATGGACAAAGGAGCCCCAGTCCATGGGGTCGCAAAGAGTCATTCGCAACTTAGTGATGAAACAACAATTTATGTAATATGTAGTTATATTTATATAAATTACATATATAATTACATATATTACATATGTATACAAAATCTGAGAGTTTCTACTATAGTGATTCAGAATACATTTTTTTCCAAATTATTTAGTTGACAGACTTGAAAACAGAAAGTCAAGGGATCTTTATAAAGAGTGTTTCAAGACAATGTTAGAAAAGAAATGAGATTGTTTATTGAATGACAGTAATCCTTTTGAAGATTATTTTTGGAATTATTTGGATCTAGAAAGCAAAGAAAATCATTATAATTTTTCTATTAGAATTATCCTCATCTGCTAAGACTGGAGATGAGTTTTTGTTCCTACCCTAGAGAGTAGTTATTTCACCTCAAAATGGACTGAGAAAGACAATCCAAACATTTCTGATGAATGATGTTTGAGCTGATGAACAGATATTGCAGGTTTCCAGTCTACTTCAGTTCAACAAGCTCTTTTTCAGTTCAATTCAGTCACTCAGTCATGTCCGACTCTTTGCAAACTCATGGACTGCAGCACACCAGGCTTCCCTGTCTATCAGCAACTCCAGAGCCTGCTCAAACTCAGGTCCATCGAGTCAGTGATGGCATCCAACCACATCATCCTTTGTCATCTGCTTCTCCTCCTGCCTTCAATCTTTCCATCATCAGGGTCTTTTCCAATGAGTCAGTTCTCCACATCAGGTGGCCAAAGTATTGGAGCTTCTTCGGCTTTGCTTAAGAAGTTGCAGGGTACTGAGTTGTGTAATCAGAAGGCACAAAGTTTCTTTAGAAGTCTCAGAATCCCAGAACCCTAGAAGCTCAGAATCTACTTAGTGATGCAGATGTGCCCAAATAAAGAAAATTGGAAGCATAAAGTGCCAGAAAGAAAACACTCATGAATTGCTATTGAACCTAATTTTTTTTCTCCAGACTGAGGGAACTGGAGCTGACATTTCATTGCATGGTGACCTTATTCCAATAGAGAAATAAGGTGAGTAATTAAGATAAAAGGGAAGCATCCGAGGGGAGAAATAATCGTAGGAAAGCACATGATAACTTTTTTCAATTACAGCAAAATATTAATAGCCATGTATAAGTCCTAAGGAGAAACTGCTTAATAGAGTAAATATAGTCACTTGATCCCTGTGAGATAGATAACAATTTCTTAAAGATGGAAAAGTAATTTCCAATAGAAATCTTTGTATTCTTTCTGAAGCTGAATATGTACCTACTTGTAAATCCCAGCATTGTAAACTCTAGCTCTCCTTATGATCCTCACACACCCTGCCCTAATCCAGACATTGTCTCTCAGACACTTAGAGATCAAAGTGAGAGAAAGTTTTGCCAAGTAGAGCAGAAAGGGCCAGACAGGGATAGAAAGAGAATAAAGCGGAGGAAGAAAATGGGAAACAGCTTAAGGAGTGGACTATTCTACCCAGAACTTTAAAAGGCAAAAGTAAGGGTGTAGCTCTTATAAGTCTCAACAATTGACATGAAATGTTGCTAAAGTCCTGCTCAGAGGATCACTGGCCATTCTGTTGCCATGTCTGTCTGTTTGACAAATGCTTAAGTCATTAGGACGCTACAGTTTTCTTAAGAAAATTGTTGAAAAGTTCACAAAAATGCTTTCATAAAAAAGTTTCCAAGGACCTCACCAACGAGTCCCTCTTTCATCTACATGTGAAAGAATTTGACTAGACTGGGAAATAGTGTGTCAATCCAAATGAGTCTTTTGACAAGAAGGAACTAATCTTATTAGGCAAGTGTTTGATACTGTTCAATTTCTTTTTAAATGATATTTATTTTTGGCTGCTCTGAGTGTTTGTTGCTACATGCGGGCTTTCTCTAATTGCAGAGATTGGGGTCTACCCTCTAGTTGTGGTGCATGGGCTGGTGGCTTCTCCTACAGGCTCTAGGTGCCCAGGCTTCAGTAGTTGCTGCTGGTCCAGAGCACAGGCTCTGTAGTTGTGGTACAGGCTTAGTTGCCTCACAGCATGTGGGATCTTCCCAAGCAGAGATCCAACTGGTGTCCCATGCATTGGCAGGCAGATTCTTTAATCACTGGAACACCAGTGAAGCCCATATTTTTTAGCACAACATCTCAGTATTAGGCATTTCAATTCTTACGCTGCTTGAGGAAGCGTAATAATCCTAGGAACTTGAATTCAGTCCTAATGAAGTGTACAAAACTTTAGGAATGCTAATGAAGGTGATGTAAACTTTTGATTTAAAAACTATTAAAGATGGTGCAGTGCCAAGGAGCAGCAGCTCCGCAGGTGCAGGAGGGCCGAGAGGAGCTACTCCATATTCAAGGTCAGGAGAGGTGGGTGTGAGAAGACATCTCTCATCCAAGGTAAGAGAAACCCAAGTAAGATGGTAGGTTTTGCAAGAGGGCATCAGAGGGCAAACACACTGGAACCATAATCACAGAAAACTAGCCAGTCTGATCACACGGACCACAAACTTGTCTAACTCAATGAAACTAAGCCACGGCATGTGGGGCCACCCAAGACGGATGGGTCATGGTGGAGAGGTCTGACAGAATGTGGTCCACTGGAGAAGGGAATGGCAGTATTCAGTATTCTTGCCTTGAGAACCCCATGAACAATATGAAAAGGCAAAATGACAGGTTACTGAAAGAGGAACTCCACAGGTCGGTACTTGCCCAATATGCTACTGGAGATTAGTGGAGAAATAACTCCAGAAAGAATGAAGGGATGGATCCAAAGCAAAAACAATACCCAGCTGTGGACATGACTGGTGATAGAAGCAAGCTCCGATGCTTTAAAGAGCAATATTGCATAGGAACCTGGAATGTTAGGCCCATGAATCAACGCAAATTGGAAGTGGTCAAACAGGAGATGGCAAGAGTGAACGTCAACATTCTAGGAATCAGCGAACTAAAATGGACTGGAATGGGTGAATTTAACTCAGATGCTATTATATCTACTGCTATAGGTAAGAATCCCTTAGAAGAAATGGAGTAGCCATCATGCTCACCAAAAGAGTCCGAAATGCAGTTCAGTTCAGTTCAGTCGCTCAGTCATGTCCAACTCCCTGCGACCCCATGAATCGCAGCATGCCAGGTCTCCCTGTCCATCACCATCTCCCAGAGTTCACCCAAACTCACATCCATCAAGTTGGGGATGCTATCCAGCCATCTCATTCTCTGTCATCCCCTTCTCCTCTTGCCCCCAACCCCTCCCAGCATCAGAGTCTTTTCCAATGAGTCAACTCTTCACATGAGGTGGACAAGTACTAGAGTTTCAGCTTTAGCATCATTACTTCCAAAGAACACCTAGGGCTAATCTCCTTCAGAATGGACTGGTTGGATCTCCTTGCAGTCCAAGGGACTCTCAAGAGTCTTCTCCAACACCATAGTTCAAAAGCATCAATTCTTCGGCACTCAGCTTTCTTCACAATCCAACTCTCACATCCATACATGACCACAGGAAAAACCATAGCCTTGACTAGACAGACCTTTGTTGGCAAACTAATGTCTCTGCTTTTGAATATGCTATCTAGGTTAGTCATAACTTTCCTTCCAAGGAGTAAACGTCTTTTAATTTCATGGCTGCAGTCACCATCTGCAGTAATTTTGGAGCCCCCCCCCAAAAAAAAAAATCTGACATTGTTTCCACTGTTTCCCCATCTATTTCCCTTGAAGTGATGGGACCAGATGCCATGATCTTCATTTTCTGAATGTTGAGCTTTAAGCCAGCTTCCTCACTCTCCTCTTTCAATTTCATCAATAGGCTTTTTAGTTCCTCTTCACTTTCTGCCATAAGGGTGGTGTCATCTGCATATCTGAGGTTATTGATGTTTCTCCCGGCAATCTTGATTCCACCTTATGCTTCTTCCTGCCCAGTGTTTCTCATGATGTGCTCTGCATATAAGTTAAATAAGCAGGGTGACAATATACAGCATAATGCAGTACTTGTATGCAATCTCAAAAACGACAGAATGATTGATCTCTGTTCATTTCCAAGGCAAACCATTCAATATCACAGTAATCCAAGCCTATGTCCCAACCAGTAAAGCTGAAGAAGCTGAAGTTGAAGTTGAACGGTTCCATGAAGACCTATAAGACCTTTTAGAACTAATACCCAAAAAAGATGTCCTTTTCATTATAGGGGACTGGAATGCAAAAGTAGGAAGTCAAGAAACACCTGGAGTAACAAGGAAATTTGGCCTTGGAGTATGGAATGAAGCAGGGCAAAGGCTAATAGAGTTTTGCCAAGAGAACACACTGGTCATAGCAAACACCCTCTTCCAACAACACAAGAGAAGACTCTACACATGGATATCACCAGATGGTCAACACCAAAATCAGACTGATTATATTCTTTGCAACCAAAGATGGAGAAGCTCTATAAGCAAAAACAAGACCAGGAGCTGACTGTGGCTCAGATCATGAACTCCTTATTGCCAAATTCAGACTTAAATTGAAGAAAGTAGGGAAAACCACTAGACCATTCCTGTATGACCTAAATCAAATCCCTTATGATTATACAGCGGAAGTGAGAAATAGATTTAAGGGACTAGATCTGATAGAAAGAGTTCCTGATGAACTATGGATGGAGATTTGTGACATTGTACAGGAGACAGGGATCAAGACCATCCCCATAGGAAAGAAATGCAAAAAAGCAAAATGGCTGTCTGGGGAGGCCTTACAAATAACTGTGAAAAGAAGAGAAGTGAAAAGCAAAGGAGAAAAGGAAAGATAAAAGCATCTGAATGCAGAGTTCCAAAGAATAGCAAGGAGAGATAAGAAAGCCTTCCTCAGTGATCAATGCAAAGAAATAGAGGAAAAGAACAGACTGGGAAAGACTAGAGATCTCTTCAAGAAAATTAGAGATACCAAGGGAACATTTCATGCAAAGATGGGCTCGATAAAGGACAGAAATGGTAGGGACCTAACAGAAGCAGAAAATATTAAGAAGAGGTGGCAAGAATACCCAGAAGAACTATACAAAAAAGATTTTCATGACCCAGATAACCACAATGATGTGATCACTCACCTAGAGCCAGATATCCTGGAATGTGAAGTCAAGTGGCCTTAGAAAGAATCACTATGAACAAAGCTAGTGGAGGTGATGGAATTCCAGTGGAGCTATTTCAAATCCTGAAATTGATGCTGTGAAAGTGCTGTACTCAATATGTCAGCAAATTTGGAAAACTCAGCAGTGGCCACAGGACTGGAAAAGGTCACTTTTCATTCCAATCCCAAAGAAAGGCAATGCCAAAAAATGCTCAAACTACCATACAATTGCACTCATCTCACACACCAGTAAAGTAATGCTCAAAATTCTCCAAGCCAGGCTTCAGCAATATGTGAACCATGAACTTCCAGATGTTCCAGTGGGTTTTAGAAAAGGCAGAGGAATCAGAGATCAAATGACCAACATCCTCTGGATCACTGAAAAAGCAAGAGACTTCCAGAAAAACATCTATTTCTGCTTGATTGACTATGCCAAAGCCTTTGACTGTGTGTATCACAATAAACTGGAAAATTCTGAAAGAGATGGGAATACCAGAACATCTGACCTGCCTCTTGAGAAATCTGTATGCAGGTCAGGAAGCAACAGTTAGAACTGGACATGGAACAACAGACTGGTTCCAAATAGGAAAAGGAGTATGTCAAGGCTGTATATTGTCACCCTGCTGATTTAACTTATATGCACAATACATCATGAGAAACACTGGGCTGGAGGAAGCCCAAGCTGGAATAAAGATTGCCATGAGAAATATAAATAACCTCAGATATGCAGATGACACCACCCTTATGGCAGAAAGTGAAGAGGAACTAAAAAGCCTCTTGTTGAAAGTGAAAGAGGAGAGTGAAAAAATTGGCCTTAATCTTAACATTCAGAAAACGAAGATCATGGCATCCGGTCCCATCACTTCATGGGAAATAGATGGGGAAACAGTGGAAACATCGCTGACTTTATTTTTGAGGGCTCCAAAATCACTGCAGATATTGACTGCTGCCATGAAATTAAAAGATGCTTACTTCTTGGAAGGAAAGTTATGACCAACCTAGATAGCATATTCAAAAGCAGAGACATTACTTTGCCAACTAAGGTCCGTCTAGTCAAGGCTATGGTTTTTCCAGTGGTCATGTATGGATGTGAGAGTTGGACTGTGAAGAAAGCTGAGCGCTGAAGAACTGATGCTTTTGAACTATGGTGTTGGAGAAGACTCTTGAGAATCCCTTGGACTGCAAGGAGATCCAACCAGTCCATCCTAAAGGAGATCAGTCCTGGGTGTTCATTGGAAGGTCTGATGCTAAAGCTGAAACTCCAGTACTTTGGCCACCTCATTGACTCATTGGAAAAGACCCTGATGCTGGGAGGGATTGAGCACAGGAGGAGAAGGGGATGACAGAGGATGAGATGGCTGGATGTCATCACCATCTTGATGGACATGAGTTTGAGTAAACTCTGGGAGTTGGTGATGGACAAGGAGGCCTGGAGTGCTGTAATTCATGGGGTCACAAAGAGTCAGACACGACTGAGGGACTGAACTGAACTGAACTTAGCTGAAAGATGGTAGGTCCCCCAGAGGTGATCTAATCCAATCCTCCCATTTTACTAAGGATGGAATTGAGGCCCCAGGAGGGATGTGTTTTCTTGCTCAGGATCACAAACCTGGTTAAAGAGGAAACAAGAAAAAACTCTAGCTCACAGACAAGAATCTTTTCATATAATGTATCAAGTTCTGAGGATTAGTTAAAACAAAAAATTCAACGACCAAGCACATTCTTTGTCATTTTCACCAAAATATGTTGTAAATTCAGTGTGAATTATTAATTGATTAATTAGTCAATCACTGTTTGGCAAATGCTTAAGTCATTAGGACGCTACAGTTTTCTTAAGAAAATTGTTGAAAAGTTCACAAAAATGCTTTCATAAAAAAGTTTCCAAGGGCCTCACCAACAAGCCCCTCTTTTATCTACATGTGAAATAATTTGACTAGATTGGGAAATAGCGTGTCAATCCAAATGAGTCTTTTGACAAGAAGAAGTGAATCTTATTAGGCATGTGTTTGATACTATTCACTTTCTTTTAAAAAAATATTTATTTTTGGCTGCTCTGAGTGTTTCTTGCTGCATGCAGGACTACTTTTAAAGTTCCCAAAATTCCTCTAAGAGGGAAAAAAAGTGTATTACTTCTATTTCCAGAGATTCAAGGCTTCCCAGGTGGCTCACATGGTAAAGAATCTGCCTGCAATGCAGGAGATCCTGGTTTGATCCCTAGGAACTCCAGGAAGTTCCCCTGGAGAAGGGAATGGTTTCCACTCCAGTATTCTTGCCTGGAGAATTCCATGGACAGAGGGGAGATCAAACCAGTCAATCCTAAAGGAAATCAACCCTGAATATTCATTGGAAGGATGATGCTGAAGCTCCAATACTTTGACCACCTGATGTAAAGAGCAGACTCACTGGAAAAAAAAAAAACCCTAATGCTGGGAAAGACTGGGGTCAGGAGGAGAAGGGAGCAACAAAGGGTGAGATGGTTAGATAGCATCACTGACTCAGTGAACACGAGTTTGAGCAAACTCTAGGAGATAGTAAAGGATAGGGAAGCCTGGCATGCTGCAGTCCATGGGTAAGTCCAACATGACTTAGTGAGTGAACAGTTACAGCAGAGATCCAAGTTCATCAGGATGGTAAGAAACATACACAAGAAAGATAGCTAGAATCTCAAGGCAACGTATGATAAAATGTCAGATTAATGAGAAAGGAAAGGGTCTCTTGGATGAGGAAAAAAATACCTTGTTTACTGTTTAACCTCTAGGTGAAATTTACTATTCCCTATAATTATAAATTTTAACAACAAAAAACAGTAATATGAGTATTTTCAGTGACTCTGTTACTGATAAAAATTAGATATTTTCATACCTAATCACAGTCATTGCAGTTGTTACTGACATACTAAAAAGTCATTTATGTTCACCAGTATTTTAAATTTATGGACATTGTTAGACCTGCTCTAAATCTCATTATTAAATATACATCATTATAGCACATTTGGCTTTTTAATATATTTAATATATTTATATTACTGATTTCCACACAATTATCTTATCCATAATCTTAATTAGGTAGAATAATTGTTTCCAAAGATACCCAGGCCCTAATCCCCAGAACTGGTGAACATGTTACCTTACAGGGCCAAAGTGACTTTGCAGATGTGATTAAGTTTAAGGACCTTGAGGTAGGGGGAGGATCCTGGGTTTTCTTCGTGGGCTCATTCTACTCACATGCATTCTCTAAAAGCAGAGAACGTTTCCCAGTTGTGATGAGAAAGGGTGATGTGAAAGAACTTGACTTGCCTTGCAGACTTTGAAGATGAGAAAAGGGAGCCATGAGCCAAGGAATGTGAGTGGCCTCTAGAAACTGGAAAAGACACGTGAAACAGATTCTCCCCTAGATCCTCCACAAAGGGAACTCAGTCCTGTCAACGACTTAATTTTAGCCCAGTGACACTTCTATCAGACTCTGATCTTCAGACCTGTTGCATAATAAACATGTGCTTTTGTGCTGCGTAAGACACTAAGTTTGTGGTAAGTTGCTATGGCAACAATAGAAAACTAGTATATTGTTTATATTATTCATTTAAAATATTATTCTGAGAACTTCACCAAAGATGGGCATGTGCAAATATAGGTTAAAATTCTTGCCGAGTAGTAGTGTCTGTTGCTATAGTTAAAAGGAAAATCTTAGATAGTTAACGCTGACACCAGTCAGTGTCTACAGGACCCCAAAGGTGAATCTGTGTTATATATGTTTTTTGATAATTGTTCAAATTTTCCAATAAAAATGTTTGTAGCAAAATCACAAGTCCAGATGTTCAAAGTTGGCTTTTTTTTTTTTTTTTTTCACAATTTTCTCTCTCAGCAACTCTTATTTTTCCTGGATTCCACCATTTCCGTATCTGGATTCCATTCATATACCAAACTCGTCCCTGAAAGCCAGGGGAAGAGTGATCTTTATCCATTTAATTGACATTGTTGCTTTACGAGCTTCCAAATGAACCCAACAGCTACTAAAATATCATGCTAGGGGAATGCTGTAAAAAAAATACAAACCCAGTAAAGAGGATATATGCCAGAATGTGATATATGAGATGTGTTTCCCATTCCCAGTTGATCGGGTCTCTGGTAATTCCTTTGTTGGAATTCTTGGGGTCAGTTTCTAACCTTGGCATAAAGTGTTGATGCGAGAATGACTTTTAAAAGTTTCCATTTTTCCTACTGGTTAAGTGTAAATACCTTTTGAGATATCTTGTTAATTAAAATTGATAATGATATTTGTTCTAGGGAAATGCCTGACACAATTTTACTGTTGCATTCTTACTTGTTTTGGAATTGAAAAAAAGAAAGAATAATCCTTCTTTATAATTTCAAAAGAGATGTTTCTGTTATGGAAAACCACACCTTGAAAAAACCAACAAGCCGACCTTTGTCCACAGCAGCCTCGTTTGTCTGCTGTTGGCTATGACTTACAAGGAAGGGAGGGACAGTGCAGGTTTGATACCTGTTCAGAAGCTAAAATGCCACAAGCCTCAAGGCCACATAAATAAATATAAAGAAACAAAGAACAAAAAATCTTAAAACACACTTATCAACACAACCTCCACATGGCTCTTGTAACAGTCTTTTTAAATGTGTATGTTTGGGTATTTAAGAAAATCTTAAAAAATTAAAACTGCCAATGCAAACATTATAAAATTATAAATCATTGATCAATTTACCTTTAAAAATCACTATTTCCCAGGACTCCCTTCTAGGGGTAATGAAGAACAGACATGCTAGTATTGTTGAGATCAAGAAAATACAGTATATAGTAAAGCATGATATCTGTACCTTGGACAAAATGGAATACCAAAACTATCAAGCTGCCAGCTTTCCACTGTGCAAGGTCTAAGTTAAGTGATACATCTGCTTTCCATGCTTTATGAACCCCAATACATTTTCAGGAATTCAAAACTAATATTTCTCGTTATTAGAGATGCACAGTTACTC
This sequence comes from Ovis aries, assembly GCF_016772045.2. Classification (NCBI taxonomy): domain Eukaryota; kingdom Metazoa; phylum Chordata; class Mammalia; order Artiodactyla; family Bovidae; genus Ovis; species Ovis aries. The sequence goes on from NC_056061.1 coordinate 66,914,717, forward strand.
TGCCTCAGGTACAGCAAGTTGTATTGCTGCTGCTGCTAAGTCGCTTCAGTCGTGTCCGACTCTGTGCGACCCCATAGACGGCAGCCCACCAGGCTCCTCTGACCACGGGATTCTCTAGGCGAGAATACTGGAGTGGATTACCATGCCCTTCTCCACAGAAAGTTGTATTAAATGACATCTATTATCACATAAGAGATTTTCAGAATGCCTTGCAGGGATTGTTCTAAAATGTAGAAAAAGGAGAGTGATGATAAAATGCAGCTGAAAAATCAATAAACATTTCAGTGGTGCTTCCTAGAGTTTTTACTTACTTTTTCACTGAAACAACTGTATACCCTCTCACCTGAAAAATATCTCGCATCTTTAACAGCAACCATCAACTGAGACCAGCATTTTAGTGCTATTTTCATAAAACTAAAAAATCCCTAAACACTGTGCAGTGTCTGGTTGTTGTTCCGTCACTGAATCATGTCCGACTCTTTATGACCCCATGGACTGCAGCATGCCAGACTCCTCTGTCTGGCACTATCTCCAGGAGTTTTCTCAAATTCATACCCATTGAGTCAGTGATGCTATCTTACCACTCATTCTCTGCTGCCTTCTTCTCCTTTTGCCTTCAATCTTTCCCATCAGGGGTTTTTTCTTAATGAGTTTGCCCTTTGCATCAGGTGACCAAAGTAGTAAAGCTTCAGCTTCAGGATCAGTCCTTCCGATGGATTTTCAGGGCTTATTTCCTTTAGGATTGATGGGTTTGATCTCCTTGTAGTCCAAGGGACTCTCAAGAGTCTTATTCAGCCCACAATTTAAAAGCATCAATTCTTTGATGCTCTACCTTCTTTCTGGTCCATCTCTCACATCCATATATAACTGCTGGAAAAACCATAGTTTTGACTAGATGGACCCTTGTTGGCAAAGTAATGCCTCTGTTTTTTAATATGCTGTCTAGGTTGTTCATAGCTTTTTTTCCAAAGAGCATAGTGTCTTTAATTTCATGGCTGCAGTCACCATCTGCGTGATTTTGGAAACCAAGAAAATAAAATCTGTCACTGCTTCCACTTTTTCTCCTTCTATATGCCATGAAGTGATGGGATCAGATGCCATGATCTTAGTGTTTTGATTGTTGAATTTTAAGCCAGCTTCTTCATTCTTTTTTTTCACCTTCATCAAGAGGCTCTTCCATTCCTCTTCACTTTCTGCCATTAGAGTGGTATCATCTGCATATCTGATATTGCTGCTATTTCTCCTGGCAGTCTTGATTCCAGCTTGTAATTCATCCAGTCTGACATTTCACATAATGTATTCTAAACATTTAAGTTAAATAAACAGAGTAACAATATACAGCCTTATTATACTCCTTTGCTAATTTTGAATCAATCAGTTGTTCCATGGAAGGTTCTAACTCTTGCTTTTTGACCTCCATACAGGTTTCTCAAGAGACAGGTAAGATGGTCTGGTGTTCCCATCTCTTTAAGAATGTTCCACAGTTTTTTGTGATACACACAGTCACAAGCTTTCAGGCAGTCAATGAAGCAGAAGTAGATGCTTTTCTAGAATTCCCTTGCTTTCTCTATGATCCAACCACACCTTTGTATGGTAAATCATGACAAAAGGGAAAAAATACCTATTGGTGGTGCAAATGGTTTGCATTTGACTGTTCTGATTTTCAAATTAATTTTAATATAATAGAAAATAGTGTATGACCAAAACCAGACAAGGAAGCCATAAGAAAAAAAAAAAATTATAGGCAGAATCACTGGGGAATGTAGATGCAAAAATTCTCAATGAAATGTTAATGAGCTGAATTCAATTAAAAAGATAAGTCATACACCTTGATCAAGTGGGGTTTATTCCAGGGATACATTGTGTTGTAAGGGTATGATAAGCCCTTGAGTGAATTTTTTAAATGTTTCATTTCTTAATTTAAATATATTTTTATTTTGAAAAAATTTAAAAATGCAGAAGAATGTATAGATAATAAAGATCATCATTCATCCCATCACACTGAGAAATTCCCGAGTAGCATCAGCATCCACTCTTCTCAGACCCAGAGGAAGAAGAAGGGTTTGATATGTTCAGCTCTCAGGCTCCTCATGGCAGGCCAGACTGCAGTCCTCAAAGGGATGACGGGAGGAGCACCCTGGGACATCAATCACAGCTTCAGTGCAGACTGTGTGTTTGAAAAAGAAAAGCCCTATCACTAGGAAATTCTGATAGCTGCCCTCCCATGACACCCATGTACTCTTTCTAGTGTCCTTGTATATGGAGAGATGTTAATTCCTGTTGAGTTTTAAGCTACATCTGAGTAAAAACAAAGTGTCAAAATCTTCTAAATCTGCTTCTCAATGAGCAGAAAAACACAGCAGTGATCAATAGTGGAAGAGATACACCTAGAATCCTCCTCCTCCCTATTCAATGTATTGCATTGACATCTAAAACGGTAGCATTTTAAGAAAAAGATGTTAAAATAGGAAGGAATATTTAAAGTGGGAGATGTAATTAGTAAAAGACAGACAATTATGTGTTTGAAAATAGAGTATTAATACATGGATACTTCTCAAATGTTCTTCTCCAGAAGTCAAAGGAAAATGAATGGGAACCTGCTAAGCATTCTGGAGTAGACCAGAAACACAGGACAAGGCTCTGAAATCATGAGGTGTAATTTATGGTTCAATGAAATGTTACAATCTATGTCTTGTAGGCAGATTCTTTGCCATCTGAGCCACCAAGGAAATCCAAGAATACTGGAATGTGTAGCCCATCCCTTCTCCAGGGGATCTTCCCAACCCAGGAATTGAACCGGGGTCTCCTGAATTACAGGTAGATTCTTTATCAGCTGAGCTACCAGGGAAGCCAAAATCTCAAGAAGAAGCACAGGTTAACAGAGGTTGATTTGTGACCTTGTAGATCTGTTGAGGGAATTATCTCTAAGAAATAAATTAATTTAGGAGGAAAAGAACCTGTCATATTGAACAACATTCAGTTAGTTACAATGATATTTTCACCCTTCAAGCCTTGTGAAGTTAAAGTGATATTGGAGAATTCCTATTTAAATAATTTTTGAGTGGTAAGTGTTTTGCAATATATGTATATCATGTCAATTCTTTGTACACCTTAAACTTACACAATGTCATATGTCAACTATATCTCACTGTATCTGGGGAACGATCGTAAACACAAGTATGAAGGCTGGAAAGCATAGAGCAGCAAGTAAGCAGTAGATGGAAGCAGGGAGACATGAGCTGGGGACATGAGTTATTAAAATCTTAAGGATGACCTTAATTTTTAAGACTAAAAATTTGTATTTTACTTCGTAAAGATTGGATATGTTTTTACTTTATGTATGTTCTCAGTTGCTCAGTCATGTCCAACTTTTTGTGGTCCATGAACTGGAATTCTCCAGGCTCCTCTGTCCTTGGAATTCTCCAGGCAAGAATACTGGAATGGCTTGCTATTTCCTACTCCAGGGGATCTTCCCAACCCAGAGACTGAACCCTCATCTCCTGCACTGGCATGCAGAGGTAAGTGTGCAAAATCTAAAAATCAACAAATAAAAATAAATGTTCAAAAGATAGCATAAACTGATGGATCTGCCTTTTTGAAAGAAACATGCTTTACATTTTTTTAATATCTGCTTTAGATTTTTTAAGATACAAATTCTTACAGATGAAGTTTAAGGATTGTAACCTTACCCATTCTTTTTTTTTTTTTAAATAGAGTTGATTTATGATATTACATCGGTTTCAGGTGGTACAACATAGTGGTTCAATGTCTTTATAGATTATACTCTATTTAAAGTTATAAATTAATGGCTACATTTCCTTGTATAAATACATCCTGATTGCTTAACTACTTTATATATAGTAGTTTGTTTATCTTAATCCTATACCCCCATATTACTGCCTCCCCAGATCCCAAATACACACACTGGTAACCACTAATTTGTTCTCTGTATCTGTGAGTCTGTTTCCCTACTAATTCTATTAGCCAAATATATTACTGGGTTTGTATGTAGTATCTGTTAAATGTTTTAAACATTTTAAACCTGGTTTTAGCTTTGAAGTAATGTCCTTCTACTTATGTTTATTTGTTAATAAATAAATCTTATTTATGCTTAGCAAAAAGAAAGGGGGAGACAAATGTGTCAGGACCAGAGAAAAAGAGAGAAGGAAATACATAAATGACTTGAAAAAGCACAAGGATAAAATCTAATGATGAGGCCCTGAGGCTCAGGAGAAACAAAATTGCTTAAGCTAAATGGCAACACATGAATTCATAAACATCCGGTAACCACATCCCTTGAAAATTAACCCAAATAAAAGAATGTTGTTCAGTTATTTCTGACTATTTGCAACTCCATGGGCTGTAGCACGCTTCCCTGTCCTTCACCATCTCCTGGAACTTGCTCAGACTCATGTCCATTGAGTTGGTGATGCCATCCAATCATCTCATCCTCTGTCATCTGCTTCTCCTCCTGCCTTCAATCTTTTCTAGCATCAGGGTGTTTTCCAATGAGTCAGTTCTTCACCTCAGGTAGCTAACATATTGGAGTTTCAACTTCAGTATCATTCCCTCCAATGAATAGTCAGGGTTGATTTCCTTTAGGATTGACAGGTTTGATCTCCTTGCAGTCCAAGAAACTCTCAAGTCTTCTCCAATACCACAGTTCAAAAGCATCAATTATTCAGTGCTCAGCTTTCTTAGAGCCCAACTCTCACATCCATACATGACCACTGTAAAAACCATAGCTTTGACTATGCAAACCTTTGTCAACAAAGTAATGTCTCTGCTTTTAATATGCTGTCTAGGTTGGTCATAGCTTTTCTTCCAAGGAATAAGTGTCTTTTAATTTCATGGCTGCAGTCACCATCTGCAGTGATTTTGAAGCCCAAGAAAACGAAGTCTGTCACTGTTTCCATTTTTTCCCCTTCTATATGCCATGAAGTGATGGGACCTGATGCCATGATCTTCGTTTTCTGAATGTTGAGTTTTAAGCCAGCATTTTCACTCTTCTCTTTCACCTTCATCAAGAGGCTCTTTAGTTCCTCTTCACCTCTGCCGTAATGGTGCTGTCATCTGCATATCTGAGGTTACTGATATTTCTCCCGGCAATCTTGATTCCAGCTGTGTGTGTTTCATCCAGTCTGGCATTTCGAATGATACACTCTAGATAAAAGTAAAATAAGCAGGGTGACAATATACAACCTTGATGTACTCCTTTCCGAATTTTGGCTGCATACAGGTCAAGAAGGCACATAAGGTGATCTGGTATTCCCGTCTCTTTAAGAGCTTTCCCCAGTTTGTTGTGTTCCACATAGTCAAAGGCTTTCAAGTAGTCAATGAAGCAAAGTAGATGTTTTTCTGGAATTCCCTTGCTTTTTCTGTGATCCAACTGATGTTGGATCATAAAAATTCAGTTTCTTATCTGTCTAATTATAAGACCTACAATTAGGGAGATAAGAAATTGAATCTGCTTTATCTTCAGAAGAAAAGGCTCCAAGTGAACCCAACTGCATTGACAGTCATATTGGTAAGATTTTATGATTCAGTTCCTCAGGTAACCAATCGCCAAGCTCTTAGCAGGAAGAAACTGTGTCTTGTTAATTGTATTAGCTCTCATCACGAACATGTCAGTGGCCTTTGGTAAATCTATTAAACTGAAGTGAATTCCCAAAGAGTTGGAAAATACAAACTCCGGCCATGGAGTTTGGTTGACCATCCCCCTCTTTCACAAGGAGTTTTGTATTATTTTCCCTTGGGTGATATGTGGCTTGTAGAAGTGGTTGAGTCAAGTCTTGCTTAATTTTACATTCTGACTGAGGATTATTTTTTCTCTTATTGGCCTTACAGTTTAAAGAGAATTTCTTTATTGTGACTATAATTAAACTCAAGGAACCAGGGGACTTCCCTGGTAGTTCAGTGGTTAAGAATCTACCTTCTAAGGCGGGAGAGTCAGGTTCTATTTCTGGTCAGGGAACTAAAATCCCACATGCCATGGGCAGGGCCAAAAAAAAATCAAGGATCCAATTGTTTCCTTGTATCCAGATTCCCAGGAACTGCACAGAATGGGCCAGTACTTGAACTACCCTTTGTCCCAGAGGATGATATTCAAAGCATGATCCTTATTAACTCTATTCTCGTTCCATTAGATCCTTCCTAAAAGACCATGGGATGTTCTGCCAGCACTTCCTAATTGCTAGTGATAACTAAGGGAGAGGAGAAAGGTTAAAATGCTAGGATCAGGGGATTAATAAAAAATAGAAATGAAATAATGTTCTGTATCTGTTACCCCATATCCTTCTGGCTCTGATGTACTTTCTTCAGTATACAGGAAAAACAGGACCTTAACTCTTGGTGGATAAGAATTCTTTGAACCTTTATGGTGCACTTGAACTACAACCATCAATAGTGATATCATGGAAAAATGAGTAAGACATTCTTGCTCATGAGAGGTCTCCCAAATGATACATTCAAAATTTTAAGTCCCTTAAGTGACTGTAACTTTCCATTAATAATGAAGAAAGTTTCCTTGTTTTAAAATTTCTAGGAAATGAGACCTTGAAATACATCCACCTTTAAAAGATCCATTCATTTTTTTAATGAACTATTTTTCCTTTCCTTTTCTTCTCTCTTTCTTGTTACTGAGGTACAAAGAGTGGGAGCAGAATCCTGTTCTTTATTTCGAGGCTGCTCCAAGAGGTTACATGTGGTTTGGTGAAGACTATAAGGATTCAATAAATCTGAAGATGTGAAAAATATGAATATTATTATTATTGACATTTTTCTTATTACTTCTCTGCTAACTTCCATTTCATCTTTAACTTTCCAGTGCAGTCAGTGGTTTTATCCTACTGAAAAGAAGCTTTAATCTTTATCAATGTTTTTTTTTTAATTTCAGATAAATAACAAATTTGCCCCTTAATTTTAGAAATAAAATAGTAAGCTAAAAGTGGAGGGAGGTTGCTCCTTGAAGAGTTATCTAACACATATTTGGGACATCTGTGTTACAAGACAAGTTGATTACCTAAATCTTTCAAAAAACAAAATTTTCTTTCTTTTTCTGTCTTGTGATGAGAACCTTTAATATCTACTCTCTTCAGTTCAGTTCAGTCGCTCAGCCGTGTCTGACTCTTTGCGACCCCATGAATCGCAGCACGCCAGGCCTCCCTGTCCATCAACTCCCGGAGTTCACTCAGACTCACGTCCATCGAGTCAGTGATGCCATCCAACCATCTCATCCTCTGTTGTCCCCTTCTCCTCCTGCCCCCAATCCCTCCCAGCATCAGAGTCTTTTCCAATGAGTCAACTCTTCGCATGAGGTGGCCAAAGTACTGGAGTTTCAGCTTTAGCATCATTCTTTCCAAAGAACACCCAGGGCTGATCTCCTTCAGAATGGACTGTTTGGATCTCGTTGCAGTCCAAGGGACTCTCAAGAGTCTTCTCCAACACCACAGTTCAAAAGCATCAATTCTTTGGCGCTTATCAGCTTTCAAATATACAGTACAGTCACCATGATGTGCATCGCATCCCCACAGCTTATTTATTTTGTAACTGAAGTTTGTACTTTTTGACCACCTTCACTCGTTTCCCCAGTCCTCCACAACCTGCCTGTAGCCATAGTCTGTTCTTTGTACAGTTATCCCTCTGCATCTGTGAAAACTTGATTCTAGGATTCCCTCCAACAAATAGCAAACTCTGTGAATGCCCTAGTTCCTTGTATAAAATGGTATAGTGTTTACAGCTAAGCTTATGCACGTGTGTGCATGCATGCTAAGTCTCTTTTTGTTGTGCCTGACTCTGCAATGCTATGGACAGTAGCCTGCCAAGCTCCTCTGTCCATCCTCCTCTATATTTTAAATCATTTCTATCTGACTTATAATACCTAATGCAATGTAAATGTCATGCACGTATTTGTGAATACAATGTAAATGCTGTGCAAGTAGTTGACAACACAGCAAATTTAAGTTTTGCTTTTTGGAGCACTCTGGAAATTTTTTCTGAATATTTCCAAGCTGTAGTTAGTTGAATCCAAAGGTGAGGAACCCAAATATAGAGAGGGCAGATGGCGTCTATGAGTTTGGGGTTTTTGTTTGGTTTGGGGATTTTTGTTTGTTTGTTTGTTTCACCTATATACAGATTCCATATATAATTGAGATACATATTTGTCTTTCTTAGTCTGACTCATTTTACTTAGCATAATGTCCTCAAAGGCTATCCATGTTGTCATAAATTTTCTTAGTTTGAAAAGCAGTTGCAAATTTCTATTATTATTGTAAAAATTATTAAACAGAAACCTCAGTTAAACAGAGTTGAGAGACCAGAAGGGCAAACTCTCACGCCCTGAGAATTCAGCAGAGCCCAACAGGAAGAGGAAGGACTCCTTTTCTTTCCTGGCAATGATTCAGCCAATGAAAAGCCATGAACTCTTTATTTACTCTATTCCTTCCAACTACCTTTTCCTCTCTATAAAAGAGTTCTCCTTGCCTGTCCATTGGGACCTGCACGTGGCTTGCCAGGGTTGCATATCCTGAATTGCAAAACTCTGCACATCCAGAATAAGCTCCCCCCGCCTTTTTTTTTTTTTTTTTTTTTGCTGGAGAAATAACTGGTAGTACATTTGTTTCATGTCAACATTATTCAATCTGAAAATTTTCAAGAATTTTCTCAAAAGGGTTAAAGTGTGTGAGTGTTTTTTGTTTGTTTGTTTGTTTTTTTAAAGATAATGAAAATTCACAGCTTAAAAAATTTCTCATCTGCTCAGGTCTTAAAATAGACCCAGTTCAATTGCCTTTTCCCCAAGCAGTTGAGGTGCTTCAGAGTTGCTATGGGAGTAAGATTGAAATGAACTGAGAATGTTGATGGTAAAGGAGAACTTTCCAGTTTTACTTTTCCTCAAATTCCTGATGGATGAGGCTGCAGCACAGATGACTAAAAGATGAAGGGGGTGAGGTTGGCCACTGTGTAGACTGGAAGACTTCTGCAGGGGAACAGAGGGAAAAAATCAGAAACCCAGCCAAATCTATGTTTTCTATGCACTATTCCCCAGAAGGCTTACAAATATAAAACATGTGAAGAAAGTAATTAAGTAGCTATAAATTCCATCATAAAATTTTCCCAGTGGGACTAGGCAATAAGCCCATTAAAAATAAACCACAACAGGCATTCTCGATGATGGAAAACATTACAAGTAACTCACAGGCTGGCAAGAAATTACAGCCAATAAGTGTGTTCTAAGAATAGAATTCTGGAGAAGGGAAACTACCTACAATAAATGATTTCCAAAGGAAATTCCAATTATTAGAAAAAGGCCAACAAATGAGGCAGAGATAGCCTAAGTTCTAGCATGCAGACCTCTCTCTCTCCATCGGCTTTAGTTAAAAGGAAGATTTAAAGATTTTTTTTTTCATTATATGTAGTGCCTATGCTCTAATATAGTCAGAAGTTTTATGTGTTTTCCCCACAGTGTAAATGGATACCTCACTCTTTAAAGAAATAATGCGAATTGCAAGCAATTCTCACTATGATTCTGTCTAGGGAGATTTGTTTCTATGTCTTGAAGAACCACCTACAGAGTTCACAAATGAAGCTAGATGATGTCCATATATTCTACTACTTTAAGAGTCAAACAAGTTGATTTTGTAGTCAAACAAGACTTTGACCTTCCCATCAATGATTATCCTTGACACAGAGCCTAACATTAGCAAAGATAACATAAACTCCTAATCTAATGTTCAGTCCATCATGCTAGCTGCTCAGTCATCTCTGACTCTGCAACACTGTGGACTGTAGCTTGCCAGGCTCCTCTGTCCATGGGTTTCTCCAGACAAGAATTCTGGATTGGATAGCCATTCCCTTCTCAAGGGAATCTTCCCAACCCAGGGATCAAACTCAAGTCTCCGGCAATGGAGGCAGATTCTTTGCCATCTGAACCATAGGGAAGCCCCTAATATAAGTGACATCATCCATAACAAACTGGTTAATGATGTTGGCAATTTAATGAGCATTTAAAATAAGTCACTAAATAGTTCAGTCAGTTCAGTTCAGTAGTATCCCACTGTGACCCCATGGACTGAAGCACACTGGGCTTCCCCTGTCCATCACCAATTCCTGGAGCTTGCTCAGACTCAATCCATCAAGTTAGTGATGCCATCCAACCATCTCATTCTCTGTTGAACACTTTAAAGGTCAGAAATCCCACAGCTTGTATATGAAAAAGGAAACTAGATAAAGTTTCCCCAGACTTGATAAGAACCCTAAAAATGTACATGATATTATCATTTCAGTTTTGAAACTGAAAGTGTTCTAAAACATCAACAACTATAATTATTGTCAATTTTACTCTCTCATAATCATGGAACCTATGAATTTCTTATCGTTCTCACTAAAAGAATAATATTATAACAATTGTTATATATACCAAAAAACATACAGTAAAAAAGTACTGGAGTCAAGCAAGACCTTGGCCTTCCCATCAATGATTATATCCTTGACACAGAGCCTGACATTAGCAAAGATAACATCAGTTCAGTTCAGTTCAGTTCAGTCACTCAGTCGTGTCCGACTCTTTGCAATCCCATGAATCGCAGCACGCCAGGCCTCCCTGTCCATCATCAACTCCCAGAGTTCACTCAGACTCACGTCCATCGAGTCATAAACTCCTAATAAAACTTTCAGTCCATTTGCTTAGCATAATGCCCTCAAAATCTTTCCATATTGTCAAGAGTTAATTAACAGTGTATCAGTAGTTAACTAGTAAAATATTTTCCTGTATTTTCTGGTTTGTGCTGCCAGGTTTTAGAAACTGTAGTTATGCTTAAATAATAATAACTTAAAAACTAATATATACTAATAAATATTTGTTTTAACATCTAATGCATTCTTCTCACTAAAGAGCATTCCAAGAATTGTATAACATTAGGGACCCATGAAATTTGGATTTGTTCCCATTTCCAGCACATTGTTTTCAAAGCCATTCACCTTTGGATGAAAGCATTGCCTTTGTTATATGGATTTCAAGTTGTTTGATGTTGCTTTTTATGAATGTTTATTTGAAGAAACAGCAGCGTATCCCGGACGGAGCTCTAACTGGGAGAGACCAGAGCTGTGTGCCCACCTGGTCTTGCCTCTAGACAGGAGTATCCAAACTCTCCTCCTCTCAATGCCTCTTTTTATTTTTAAGTTTTCTTTTTCAGCTGTGTTGGGTCTTTGATGCTGCACACAGGCTTTCTCTAGTTGTGACGAGTGAAGGCTACTCTCTTGCTGTGCATGGGCTTCTCATTGCAGTGGCTTCTCTTATTGAGGAGCTCATGAACTTCAGTTGCTGCAGATCCCAGTCTCTAGGCTCAGTAGCTGTGGGTGCTCAGGCTTTGCTGCTCCATTTCATGTGGGATCTTCCTGGACCAAAAAATCGAACCAGTGTTCGATTATTAACCAGTGTGGTTAATAGTCCAACTTGTCTGCATTGCAAGTTGGACTATTAACTACAGGACCACCGGGGAAGCCCTCACGTGCTTCTTTATGCTAGTGATGGTGGTGGTTCAGTTGCTAAGTCATGTCTGACTCTTGTGACCCCATGAGCTGTAGCCAGCCAGGATCGTCTATCCACGGGATTCTTTCAGCAAGAATACTGGAGCAGGCTGCCATGTCCTCCTCCAGGGGATCTTCCCAACCCAGGGACTGAACCCACATGTCTTGCATTGGCAGGAAGGTTCTTTACCACCTGAGAAGCCCTTGTGCTGGTGGTACCTTCCAGTAAGTGTCCACAATGATCTTTCTGTGGTTCTGGGATTCTCTGCCAAGTAAATGAAAAATATTATCTCTCTCCACTTTATTCTTTTTTTTTTTTTTCCTCCTTTTTTGGCCATGCCACATGGGTTGTGGGATTTTAGTTCCCTGACTAGGTATTGAATCTGAAACCTTGGCATTGAAGCAGAGTTATAAGCACTGGAGGGCCAAGGATTTCTCTCCACTTTTTTCTTAACTTTAGTTTAGCTAGTAGAAAAGGAATGGTTTATAAACAGTGGAAACCAAATACTATAATCAATGACTGCTTAGATAGATAGATACATAGATACACTCTTGTTTTTTATCTTACTGCATCCTGATCTTTGCTTTTGCCTCAGTAATCTGCTTTTTCTCTTTACCTTACGTAACTAATTGCTTAATTGACATACATTGATACAGATTGTATATAAAGCATTCATATAAGGCTGAAATGAGATGGAAAATCTAGAAAGGTCAGGTGACACACTGGTAAAGAATCCACCTGATAGTGCAGGAGACGCAGGAGATGCAGGTTCTATCCCTGGGTCAGGAAGATCACCTGGAGTAAGAAATGGCAACTCACTCCACTAAGCTTGCCTAGAAAATCCCAAGAACAGAGGAACGTGGGGTACTGCACTCCATGGGGTCGCAAAGAGTTGAATACGACTGAGTGACTAACAGGCTGATGCGCAGTGTTAAATCCTAAGGCCGGAAGAGTAAATCCTCCAGACCTGAGACTGGAGGCCTGGCAGGTGGCCACAGCAATGAGGGACAGTGAAGGGGGCAGCTGCAAGATCACACACCAGGCGATGTCAAGCAACCACCTAGGTCTGTGCTTCTCAACACCAGCTGATATGAGAATCACATGGAAAGCTTTAAGACTGATAGAGTCACCCCCTCCCCATATCATCACTTACGTTTACCAGGTGAGAACCACTGACCCATATTGTGCTTTCTGGGGCAGCCTGGAAGTTGTATGCTTATAAGCCCCCTTTTAAACAAAGACTAGCGTCAGAACTGGATCCATTCAGTAGAAGAATCCAGTTAAATATAGATCTCCCCAAAGGAAAACTATTTTAAGATGTCATTAGTCACCTACACGTTAGTGCAATCCTGTCCAATAAATGGAACTTTCTGTGATGACAGAAATGTTCTATATATAGTGTGCTGTTCTGCTGTGGACCAGTAGCTACATGTGGCTGTGGAGCCCTTGAAATGGGGCTAGAAAAGGTGAGCAACTGAATTTTTAATGTTATTTTAACTAATTTAAATAGCAACATGTGATCAATGGCTCCTCTATTGACAGGTCAGTACAGTACTAGTGTGAATGACTGATGAATGAAAGGTTAGATAATAAAAGTAAGGAGTACCTGGGGAAAGGAGGAGAGACAGCCCTGTAGATGTAAAGACAGGACAAAATGTGGTTAGGGCTCACCGTGAAATCTCATTCTCTCCGAAAGGTAGTAGTGAAGTATCAGCTGCTTAGTTGTGTCCAGCAATTTGGGACCCCATGGACCATAGCATGCCAGACTCCTCTGTAGCAGAAGAGGTCATGCCAAAATGCAACTTTGGAATGCCTGTCGTTCTTTGTGTCACTGTCAGATAACGTTTAAGAGGAATTTCTCGGGAGGTGATTCTGGATATCATCTGTCCTGCTTCTCATCTACAGCCTGGTGTCCATACAATTAGATAAAGTTCATAGAAGTTCTTGTATCTCTTATTAGTAAGGTAGCAAAGAGCAGTGGAAAGAGTCCAACAGCTGGAGTCAGGAGACCTGGCTTTGCATCTTGGCTCTGTATCTAAAACTAAAAACATGTCATCTCGTATCTCTGAGTCACCGGTTTTTGTTTGTGTGTATGCGTGCTTGTTTTTTGTTCATTCATAAAGCACAAGTGGTAATTTACAAGGAAACACAATCTACTTGGCATCATTTGATATATCTGATAGAGTAAGAACAAGTAAACCATAATAAATGCAAGCCTCCTAGACCCTAAAACAGCCATTAAAATATGGATTATTCCTATGGATATACAGGGAGTTGTGGAGTACTTGAGGAACCCCACACCACCCTCCTAGCTGCAGAGAGAAGTACAAGAAGGCCATCTCTCCCCATGGGTAACCCTGTGGGGGTTGGTGGAGGACTGCCCTTGGAGGAGTGCTGAAGGAAGGCACCTTCCCTTCTATTAATCTTGAGAACTATTCTTTGCGCCCAGTTGTTAACTTATTCCAGAATGGGAGTGACAGGGGTGGTGACCACATCAGTCTCTGAACAGTAATATTTTTAAAGTTAACAATATGCATTGAAAATGAGTTCATCTAATTAAATGTTCCTTAAATAGCTAGTAAGCCATGTTGAGGTCTTACATCAATCCTCAAATCAGTCTTATATTTTTAATGATACATACTGTGGGTCAACTGTTTTAAAAACAGACAAATAACTATCTTTCTGTTTTGTTCTGATAATGGTCCCAGAGAGTCTTGGCATACATTTTGACAGGAGAGTGAAAGAGTTTAAGGAGAAACAAAATGATAGAAAACAGAGGGAAAGGTGAAAGTAACAACAAGATGAATAGAAGTGACAATGCTACCATTTGTAACAGCAAAGAATGCATCTGGCTACCCTTCCCAACACACAGCAGAGCTGGTAACGAAACTTCTAGCACTGTGGCTTGACCTCTGGATGTTGCTGTTTTAGTGGCTAAGCCTTGTCCAACTCTTTTGCAACCCCATGGACTATAGCCCACAAGTGACCTCTGCTAGTATACTTCAGATATTGACAAGTAAATTTAATATAACTAAAACCAAAATATTTAGGATCAAGAAAACCAAAAATTCTCCACTAAAAATTAATGAACCTCTGATAACAGTGATCAGTGTGAAAGACTGGAGGAGTAAAAGTAATAGAGACTTTTTAAATAGTTTTTTTTAATTAAAGAAATTACATTAATAACTTGATGTTTGGTAAATTTGAACATAGATGAAATGAACAATTTCTTGGAAAAATGCAACATTACTATTGAGAAGTTTACATTTAAAGGTTGAAAAAAAAAAGAGTTCCTAAAAAACACCAGGCCACAGTGTTTTACTTGGAAAATTATGTGTAATCTTCTAGCAACGTACTATATCTATCTGAAAAATATTGTTTCAGAGGATAAAAGTACGGCAAAATTCCCCAAGGAATTAAGAGTGGAATGGGAAATGGGTGGGAGAAGTGAAACATTCCAGAGTGCTCAGGGGGGTAGAATGTACAGTTAAAGGAAAGGGATAATGAAAGTTTTCTAATATTCCTCTGATATTAAGATGGCAGAGAAACAGGGGGAAAACCAAGCATTGTGAAGGGTATACTGAAATTCACTGGGCACATGTTTGTGCTGTTTGTGACATCACATGGACAAAGGAAAGCTGACCATTGATAAAATGTAAAGACAGAAGAAATTCCACAACAAGATAGTGAACAATGGAATGAATAAAAATTTGGTCACACTGTAAAAATAAGCAAGAATGAGATTAAATAAGATTCTAAAGTAGGTGACACATTTAGAGTATGATGGAAGGAATAAATAGAAGTAAATGGAGTTGGCATGTCAAGTTATATTCTACAAGGTTTCCAAAAAGCTGGGAAACATAGGATAAACTTCTTGTTAAGCAGATTCTAATTTGAAAATTATCTTCAATATTCTTTAAAACAAAAATCCTTCAGACATGTTTTCAAGTGAGATATCTCTAGATTTCAAGCGTTAAGTTCAATATTGAATACTGCATAGACTGTCCAAAAAGTGTGGAAACACAAGAAAAACTGTGGGCTTATTTTGCTTTTCCAGATTAACAGTTGAGACGCAGACTTCCCTGACAGTCCAGGGGCTAAGACTCCACACTCACAATCCAGGGGGCCTGAGTTTGATCTCTGATCAGGAAACTAGATCCGACATGCCTCTGCTAAGAGTTTGCATGCTGCAACTGAAGATTCCGCCTGCCGCAACCAAGACCTGGTGCAGCTAAATAAATAAATATTTTTAAAAATTGAGATGTAGAGGTGAAATATAAACTGAGAATAGATTTGTAGAAAAATCCAGTAAAGTCCATATAAAACATAAGGGTAGAGAAAATCTTAATATTGAAAATTCCAAATTGTGTAACAATTTCAAAACTAAAAGTTGTTAGATGGCAAAAATGTTACAAATAAAGTCAGGAGGTAACAACAATAATGTGAAAATATTTGTAATGTAGATGCCATCTACCTCGATGCCCACTAACCCAGTGAAATATAAGTACAAACATGTAGGGACATATATATGAAACTCTTTGTTGCACCCATGTTTCAGTGGGGAAAAAAAAGGCAAAATGTTAACACCCACTAATAGGGGAGTAGATGAAGAAATTATAGAACTCTTTTTCAGTGTTTATGAACACTTGCTCTTATTCATGAATCCTTGTTCTTAAAATATTATTCAATCATTAAAAATTATTGCAGTATTAGTTTACTTAGAGATACACCCATAAGTAATGTGAATTAGAAAAAATAAGATACATAAATATATTTACTGTGATATCATTTTGTGAAATAATGATTTTTAAAAATCCTTCTACCTGTGTATTTATATTATGTACATAAATGAAAGAAAGGTCAGTTTCTCAGCTCCTCCTTCTAGTCCTAGGTTCCAGTATAAATGGGAACTTGATGAATTATAGATCAGAAGGCCATTACAGTAAGCATTACAGATAAGTATGGAAACAAGGAACATTTAATAAATGATTCTGGGACAATTCATTATGGAAGAAAAAGATATAATTAGATCTATAGTGCGCATTAATTATTAATAGAAATTCTGGAAATTTTTGAGAAAAAAATCTTTGAATGAACACAGGAAAATTGTTATGCTATTGGGGAAAAGATTTCTTTAAAGAAAACAACAAAATACACAATCCATAAAGGAAAAATATTAATAAAAATGGCTATTTTTAATCTAACACTTCTATACATCAGGAGATAATTAAGACTGGAGGAAAGCAGGCCACGAATTTGGAGGAGATACTTGAAATTTTATATATCCATCAAATATAAGAAAATAATTAAATATTAATACAAAAAGACAACCCAAAAAACATGTAAAAGATTTTTATTACCAAAGGCAATGCTGCTCTTCTAGTGTCTCTAAAAATAGAACACCAAATTTCATTAGATTAACACAAAAGTTCATTTTCCATTCATATAATTGTCCAAAGGAAGTATTCCTGGTTAAAGGCCAGCTTTCTTCCACGTGGTCCTCAGGGACTTAGACTCCTTCCATCTCGAGTGCTCTCCATTTCCTAAGGCTTCCTAGGTCTCTGCAAACAGAAGAGAAAAAAGAGTAGAAAAGTCACACTCGCTTCTTTTATTTCCCTCTGGCTGTGCAGGACCTTCGTTGCAGAGCGTGGGCTTCTCATTGTGGTGGCATCTCTCATTGCAAAGCACAGGCTCTAGCTGTACAGGCCTCAGTAGTTGCAGCACATGGACTCAGAAGCTGTGGCTCCTGGGCTTAGTTGCTTTGAGGCATGTGGGATCTTCCTGGACCAGGGATCAAATCCATGTCCCCTGCACTGGCAGATGGATTCATGTCCACTATACCACCAGGGAATTCCAGCACACTCACTTCTTATCCACTTTATTAAGTGGATAACGCATCACTTCTGCTCCTATTCCACTGGTAAGAGCGGGTCATCTGGTCTAATCAAGATGCCAGGGGTACCTGGAAATATCATTTCTGGTTGATACCATCCATGGGCAACAGGTCCACGTAATTATAGAGGAGCATGAATCTGGCAGTGCTTTTTGCCACAGGTCATGAACTGGCTAGTGACAGAAGAAAATGGAAAGGACTAGAAGCAGAAGAAAGAAGCTTATTAACCTAGAAATTATCAAATAAACAGCAATGAGACACACTGACTTTTATGCTAAATATGGTGTTTTTTTTTTTTTAAATAAAAAGATCTGAGAATATAAAGTTAGGAAGGTTGTGGGGAACCATTTTTAAGCCCTGTGGTTGACAGCTTAAACTGATAGAACCACTTTGGAAAGTAATTTAACCATCAAGCAAAAATGAAGATTGCATTTCCTGTGGCACAGCAATTCATCTAAATGACTCTCACATTTGCAAAAGAGGAAGTCAGAGGATATTTATTTGAAGCACAGTTTATAAATGTCTAAAATGTGGGAAAACTTGGTAGGAAAATGAGTATATAGGAATCGTGTTTTCTTCATTCAATATACTTTTTACTGCATTAAATTAAATAAATGTCTATGTGGATCGACACGGACAAACAAATATAAAGTTGAGAAACAGATGAAGTCGCAAAACAGTATGTTTGGCATGTCAACATTTAGCCAGCATTTTTAAATATAAATAACAATAGTACATACTGCTTGTGGAGACATACAAATGGATGCCATGTATAAAAACGTGATTAGACATAAAACTCCCAAATTTAAGATTGTGGTTACTTCAGGCAAGTGGGAAAATGAATGGGGGTGAGGAAAATTTTAGTTTACAAATCTGAAACAAGTATAACAAAATATTAATGTTTACTGCCAGTATTGGGTACATGTATATTATATTACTTTCTGTGCTTTTCAGCTTTTTTTCAAACAAAAATTTATTTCATTAACAAAAAGTATATTTTCAATTTTGAAAAATTTTAAATTTCAGTCATCAGTGTTGGGGGCAGGATTTTTGGAAAGAGTTGGTAGGCAAAATTCTTGCTGTCCAAAATTAGATTACAAAATATGAGACATCGTTAGACACTTTTACAGATAATCGAAGAAAGTCAACATTATTTTCTAATGGAAAGTATTCCATATACATTATTTTTAAATATAATACTCTGCTACTCTATGTGTGTGTGTGTGTGTGTTCAATTTTGTCCAACTCTTTACAACCCCTTGGACCGTAGCCCACCAGGTCCTTCTGTCCTTGGAATTTCCCAGGCAAGAATATTGGAGTGGGTTGCCATTTCTTACTCCAGGAGATCTTCCTGACCCAGGGATTGAACCTGAGTTTCTTGTGTCTCTCGCATTGGCAGGTGAATTCCCATACTTAAAGGTTTATGTTCAATAATCTCTGATTATTGCCACAGAAAATATTGAGGACAAAAATTTGTTCTTTAAAGTACAGGACCATGAGTAAAAATAAATGAAATAACTATTACCATGCATTAGCAAGATATCTACACTTACATTTTAATCTCAAATATGTTTGACAAAATCTCTGTAGTTTTGGCAAAAATATGAGGTAGAAGTTTTCATTCTTACAACTAAATATTTACAAAGCTAACTGGAGGATTCAAGCAACAACTGATAGGTGGTGAAACTTTCCTTGGAATTCAGGTTTATCTTGTTTATATTCTTACTAATATACACTAAGTTACATACTCTTACTTTCCTTATTCCTAATGTAGAAGAGGATTAAATGAGAAAATCATTGAAAAGACACATGACAGAAATTCTAAATTTAGTAAAACAATTTGATCAATAAAATATGAATGAGCAGTCAGAAAATTGTCTTGAAAAAGTTGAAAATATCAGTGTAAGTGTGACCTCATGCCAGAAATTGTCGTATTCAAAGAAAGACCACCTTCAGGAATTCCTGGGTAGTCCAGTGGTTAGGACTTGGCACAAGTCCTGTAGCACAGTTAAAAATTTCAAAACAAAACAAAACAAAACCTCCTTCAGAGCCTGGCTAAACAGTAATGTGGTAGATTTTGCAAAATTACAAATTTAAATATTTCTTTATTACAAGACTTCTTGGAGACTTTGTTTATCTGTTTAATTATTTTTCAAGAGAGGAATTTGCTATACTTGACTGTGTGATCCTCCATTTTATTCAGTCTCCATTTTACTCTAACTCAATAAATGTTTCCAGTAACACACACTGAGGGCTGCCGTCCCTGAAACCTACGTCTTTCAATGTCCTATCTTGTCTTTCATTCAGGGCACATTTGTTTATTGGATTCCTGCTCTGGACCTTGTACTGTGGTAGAGGCTAGGGACCTCATGAAGTTCAAAGGCTAGTTGGAAAAGTAAATACTCAACAAATGGTTATAAATAGACTCAATTTGAGGTTTACTTTGGGTTAGAAAGATACTGTAAGATAGGGAAAAGCAAGCTTTTGCATTAGTAGTGCAGTGGAGAATAAAAGTTCCAGCTACTCAGAAAAGTAAAATTTAGGACTCTCCCACACCACAGTGAGAAGTAGCCAGTTTCTCTTTAGTATCCACAAGGACACGGAAACCCCAGGAGGAAGGAACATTGATTTCTTTCATTTTCAGCAATATATTAAAAAGATCTAGTGTATAAAAAAGAAAATGAAAGTGTTAGTCCCTCAGTCATGTCCATCTCTTTGTGACCCCATGAACTGTAGCCTGCCAGGCTCCTCTGGCATGGGATTCTCCAGGCAAGAATCCTGGAATGGGTAGCCATTCCCTTCTCCAGGGGATCTTCCTGACCCAGGGAAGCAGAGGGTGAAGGAAGCAGGACCAGGGAGGAGGTCTCAGACTACAGCAGTTCTCAAATTTCAGCCAGGCCAATGAAGAGTCCTTGAGACAAAGTTATTCATTGCAGGAAACTAAAGTCAGGTAGGAATGGCTGGCTCTCCACCCAGTGCTGTTTAGCCATTGGCCGGGAGGAGGAAGAGTGACCTTAAGAGAAACAGCAGATGTATACAGTAGGAGATCAGCAGTTGCAGCTGTCTCTGCAGAGCATCAGAGTGGAGTTTTGTGGGGTGTTTTTTTAAAATTTATTTTTAATTGGAGACTAATTGCTTTACAGTGTTGTGTTGATTTCTGCCATACATCAACATGAATCAGCCATAGATATACACAGAGTGGTGTGTTTTTATCATGACTACCATAGGAAAAGAATTTGGAAGTGCCCCTTTAGTGTTTCTCTTCCTGCCCTGGTAACAGTTGGACATTTTCTAGTGCTCTCTGAAAACAAGGCTCTGTTCTTAGTCCCCCTTGCGCTTCCCAGGCTTTTTCTTAATCGGGGCACACACAGACAATGCTAATATACTGACAACACATTGTAGTAAATAGAGGTTCAGGAGCTCCAGCCATACAGAGGATGGATGGAATCAGTATCTTAAACTCTCTTAACCCATTTGAAGCATGGTGTAGAGAAGTTGTGATCTAATCCATTGCTAATTAATTAACTTCTACCTGCTCTAGGTCTTTGTTGCTACACATAGGCTTTCTCTGGTTGCGGCAAGTGAGGCTGCTTATTGCAGAGGCGTCTCTTGCTGGGAAGCACCGGTTCTAGGTGCGGGGATGCGATAGTCGTAGCACACCGGCTTAGTTGCTCTGCGGCATGTGGGATCTTCCCCCACCAGGGATCACACCCACGTCCCCTGCATTGGCAGGCAGATTCTCAACAACTGGACTGCCAAGGATGTCCCCCCCATTAGTTATGTTAGAGATGGAGGTTAGCTGCATGGTGATTCTCAGCCCTGCCTGTACATCTACAAAGTATAACTCCCCTTACCTCTCATGTGGTTGCACAGTGACCTAAATTCTACAGGGAAATCAGGACACATGTTTTATTCTTTTCCTTTATTCACCTGTTCTCAAAATAATCAGTTCCATAGTATCCTCAGCCTTTTCTTCTTCAACCAGGACACCAAAACAGAAAAGCTCTCAGCTATATGTGGTGATCCAACATGTGTCAAACATCTCTAAATAATATGTTTTCTAAAAAAGACACGCCTCCCTCCTAAATGCCAAGGCACAGGTATAACTCAGTTCTTAATCAGGAGCGTGTTGGGTGAGATTTTTAACCAGCTACATCTTTGTTTTCTAAGTATTTTTTATAAGCCTGAGTGGATGTATATGCAATTTCACTCAATTAAGAGATTTTTCATTTATAAATTGCAAAGTTCAAGCCCCAAAGATGCCTTTCTTGGGTGGGAACTGGGAACCAGACACCAGGGTCTCCATGTGATATGCAGAGATTTGCGGAAGTGAGAAGATGGCCACCAGATGTGAAGAGAATCAGCCCAATGTAGGCGGAAAACAGACCAAAGGTCTGTCTGCAACTCTTGCTCTGAGAAGCCAGAGATTTTGAATCTCCTTTAAAAAGTTTCTGAGTGCCTTACATTGAATTTAACAGGCATATCCTTCCTCAGCTTTTTAGTTGGCAGGATGAAGCCCATAGTGCGCACACTGGATAGATCTTTTATTGGTTGCCCTTGTGTTCCAAGCAGGTTCCTAGGGGCCATGAGAAAACGAGAAGAGGAAGGCATGGATCCTGCCTCAGGGTTTAACACTGCATTTGAGTAGAACCGAAATGACTCTTCCTCATGGTCAGGCTGCAAGACTCCTTGTTCAAGAACAAAGAACTGATAGTGCTTAATATGTAAAGTCCAATATATATAGACCCTTGGATGAAATATGGCCAAGTCAGCAGGAGGAGGAGATTTGAATATAAATATGAGACACCTGGACTTTTTTGGTCTCAGGTGGTCTTTAACTTTCTATGTCATCTAAGCCAATCACTGTATTTATTCTGGCCTTTGATTTTTTTTTTTTTTTTTGGTTAATAAATCCTGAATTAGATACTCTTTAGGTCTCTCAGTAGTATGTTTCTAAAATACTCAGTGGAGGTTATATAATCTAAGGCAATAAAATTATATCCAGGAACCTCTGTTCATTGTGTCCACTGGTAGGAAAGACTGAGGGAAAACAAGTCATTGACCTTGCAGGCCAGGGGCACTTCCTACTGGGAGAACCACCACGTTCTGTTGCTCATCCAATATTGAGCTATTTCTATACAATAAAGTGAACTACATGCTCTAGCAAGGTCCGAGAAAGGTAAGATAGGAGTATCCTGATTTTAAATATTTTACTTTCTAAGACATGGAAAAAAGGTCAAAAGACCTCTCACACAAGATTGATAAATGTTCCATAAAAATTCAGGTATTATCACATAGTTTCCCATTCTTCTTAGAATTTGCCATGCTAGACAGATAGATTTCATGATTCTTACTTATTTCTTAATGGTAGTACCTCTGCCTATAAATATACACGTTTTCCCCCTTTTGCGCATTGAACCCGTTCCCACCTTCCTGCAAGGCCCAACTCATCTTTTTTCTCTGTGATGCTTTCCTCAATCCCTGCATCATTTTGTATCTGCGTCACTCATTTTGTTGGCTATTCATCCTTTTTGTTATTGTCGTTTAGTCACTAAGTCATGTCCGACTTTTTGTGACCCTATGGACTGTAGCCCACCAGGTTCCCCTTTCCATGGGATTTATTTCCCAGGCAAGAATACTGGAATGGGTTTTCATTCCCTTCTCCAGGGGATCTTCCTGACCCAGGGATCAAACCCACATCTCCTGTATTGGCAGGCAGATTGTTTACCACTGAACCACCAAGGCAGCCCACTCATCCTTTACTTTGTAATATTATTGCAACTATTGCATTGGGAGTCAGCTTGTTTTAATAATACGATGGTAAAATTTAACCAAGATTAGGGAATGCCTATTATGCACAAGACACAGGGCTAGAGACTTCAGACTTAAGGGTAGAGTAAGAGCTCCAACCTTCAAGAAATGTACAGTGGAATCGGAACATGGGGATCAGCAGAGTATAAAGAAGACTTTGGGAACAAGTTAGCACTTGATGCTACTTTTCCTCATCCAGAAATAATGAGGGAAACTGGACTGGACTACAGGAAGGGCTTTTAGGTCAGAAGGGTAATCAAAGAAAAAAGCACAGATGTAAATCATATCTTTCACTTATTTTCAACTTTCCCCCGAATGCAATAAAAGTGCTAAATACATTCATGGGAATTCAAGTACTAAGAATTGAATTTCACAGAAAGAAAGAAAGAAGTGGAGAAAGAACACTATTTGAGGAATCAGAGACCTCAATATTGTTTCAGGCTTTCTTTCCTTTTTTTTTTTTTTTTTTAAGCGAATCAAGCTGGAATATATACCCAACTATTTGAGCTCAGAATGTTCTTGGAACAGAGATTGCAGCGGTCAAGGAGTTGGTCATTACCTGTCATTTATGTCCTACTCAAAAAACTATGGAGCTTTCTGACCTTCATGAGCTTCTTGTGTAAATTCCCAATACACATTAGCATCTCTGATGAGAGGCTATATCTTCAATATATTTAGTTAGTTATATTCATTTCATTTAGTTAGTTAAGAGGTTGAGGAAGTCAGAGCTCTGACCCTTTGACTCAGCAGTGAACACAAGATAACCAGTCACAGCAAAACAAAAATGTTACTGGGGGTCATGGGTTTCATGTCTTTGTATCCAAGTAATACCATACTTAGATAATGATCTATACCAAGATTTTTAAAAGCATTACATTACTCTACTTTCATTAATTCATTCATTTCACTGATTTACAAATTTTGCTCAGTGACATTTTATGCTTTTCTCTGTGCTAAACCACTAAAGACTCTGTTCCAAGGTGGCATTAAATTAACTTTAAGCTCACTGTTCAATGGGGTCCTTACGAGTTTTTAACTTTTAAACATGCACATAGTGTTTTCCACTTCAGTTTGCTCTGGTTTCCATTGTGACCACCTCATTGTAGGACCACCCACCAGTTCCTTGTTTTTCATGCATAACAAAATTTAAAACCAAATTTCAGCCAACATTTCTAGTAGAAACTCCTACCTCAAGAAAGGGAAATTAGGCACTCTTTTGATTTATTAATTGACCGGTAAGCATAAGCAGTTAAATGCCTGCAGAAAAACAAGTGATGAAATGAAGTTCAGGTGGCCAAAGAATAAAGTTTCCTGTAAACAAAATTAAATGAAACTCTAACATACCCTGGAGAAACCATATTTAGGGAAGTTTCAGAGGGCATATTCTTATTAGCCTCAAGTACACAGAGAGTATGCACATTTCTAGTGGAATTCTGGGCACTTACCACAATATTCCCCTTATTCAACCAGTGGGGTGTTTTAAAAAGGAATTTAATAATGACTTGAAAATGAACAACTGCTTCCTAGAAGTCAATTTAATATTCAGGTCTCTCAACAGTTCAGATATCAAGTATCCATGATTTGCATTTCTACACACCTGAGAGGTACATAAAGGATATTTTTTCTTTGACCAAATGTTTTCTCCAGGTAAAATCCAAGGAATGCCCTTTCTGGTCTTTCCCCCACCTCCACATCTTTTTATCAGTTTGGGGGTTCTTGGTTGCTGTTGTTCAGTCGCTAAGTCACGTCCAACTCTTTGCAAACCCATGGACTGCAGCACACAAGGCTTCCCTGTCCTTCACTATCTCCTGGAGTTTGCTCAGATTCATGTCCATTGAGTTGGTGATGCTATCTAACCATCTCATCCTCTGCCACCCCATTCTCCTTTTGCTTTCAGTCTTTCCCAGCATCAGTTCTTGGCATGTTGTACAATAATAAGGCGCTGCAGACTTCCCTGATGGTCCAGTGGTTAAGAATCCTCCTGCCAATGCAGGGGACACTGGTTCAACCCCTGCTCAGGGAAGATCTCACATACTGCCACATGTGTGCCACTACTACGGAAGGCCCCAGCCCACAAGCCCTAAAGCCTGTGCTTGCAGCTAGAGAAACCCCCTTGCACATAGCAATGAAGACCCAATGCAGCCAAAAATAAATAAACAAATACAACAATAGTGAAAGACTAAACTTTTAAATAATAATACTAATAAAGTGCTGCTTTCCTTTGACGATGTCCCCCAAAAGTCACATGCCAGTTGCCACTCTGGCATGATATCTGGCAAGATAACCCACTAATTCTTGTGATAGGAATGTAGCTGCAGATCACAGGCCACTTCAAATCAATAGAGCTGATTTCCTGGCTGCTGGAAAAGGTCTTCTGAAAGTTACCCTTGCTAATATTGGAAATTCCCTAAATTCTACCATTTGATGTTTACTAATTTCATTGCCTACATGTTAAACTACTTATTGCCCGGAACAAGGCTCCTAGTTCTGACACTTATTTACAGCTGGGAGGGTTGAAAGACCACAAGGGTTTTTGACCCTTTGGGGCTGGGGTGATGCTATAAAAGAAAGAAGAGACAGACAGGGGAGCTTTGTGGGGAGATTAGGCGTGATGATTCACATTTTTAAGAGCCAATTTACTGTCACTTCTTCCCTGAAGTCCTTCCCATGAATGTGATCAGAAGTGAGATGACACAACTCTCCTGTTAAATCTAGGACAACCCAGCACCAATATCATAATCCCACATACTCCTTTGCACTGAAGCAGTTTTTGCAAATGTTTATTCTCCTCTTTCATGTGTAGATATATTTTATGAATTTCTCTGATCCTCTTTTATTTTTCCTTTATGCATAGCAGATTTGTCTAAACCTGAAGCAAGTCATTTGATACAGTATTTAATTCTTCAGTGAGGACATGAGGCAGGGAAACAAAGACTTGCTTCTTTTTTAAGACTCTCTTTTTTTGTGAGAGCAAGTGATGCTCCCCTGAACTGTAACCTCAGAGCACACTGTGGACACATGGAAGTTGCCTTTGGGTATAGGAAAAGCAAGCTCTAAACCAGAACACAAATACTCTGTGTAAGCAAATTTTGCATGCTATTTGAATAATAACAGTAGCAGTCATGTTTGCATAGGCCTTTATCCTCTTTGAAATGAAGTAGTTCTGTGCTGGTATCCAGACATCTGTTTATTTCTCTCTTGGTGTCTCTGTCTCTCTCTTTTTCTCTCTCAAGTAGAGATAAATCATCTGAAGCTAACAGAAATTAAATGACTTGCCTATAGACTAGAAAGTTCCAGGGAGTGGAGCACATACCGGATGCAGAAAAGAAGAATTGCACCCCTTTATATGCCAGCAAATTTGGAAAACTCAGCAGTGGCCACAGGACTGGAAAAGTCAGTTTTCATTCCAATCCCAAAGAAAGACAATGCCAAAGAATGCTCAAACTACCGCATGATTGCACTCATCTCACATGCTAGTAAAGTAATGCTCAAAATTCTCCAAGCCAGGCTTCAGCAATACATGAACCATGAACTCCCTGACATTCAAGCTGGTTTTAGAAAAGGCAGAGGAACCAGAGATCAAATTGCCAACATCCACTGGATCATGGAAAAAGCAAGAGAGTTCCAGAAAAACATCTATTTCTGCTTTATTGGCTATGCCAAAGCCTTTGACTGTGTGGATCACAATAAACTGTGGAAAATTCTGAAAGAGATGGGAATACCAGACCACCTGACCTGCCTCTTGAGAAATCTGTATGCAGGTTAGGAAGCAACAGTTAGAACTGGACATGGAACAACAGACTGGTTCCAAATAGGAAAAGGAGTACATCAAGGCTGTCTATAGTCAGCCTGCTTATTTAACTTCTAAGCAGAGTACATCATGAGAAACGCTGGACTGGAAGAATCACAAGCTGGAATCAAGATTGCTGGGAGAAATATCAATAACCTCAGATATGCAGATGACACCACCCTTATGGCAGAAAGTGAAGAGGAGCTAAAAAGCCTCTTGATGAAAGTGAAAGAGGAGAGCGAAAAAGTTGGCTTAAAGCTCAACATTCAGAAAACGAAGATCATTGCATCCAGTCCCATCACTTCATGGGAAATAGATGGGGAAACAGTGGAAACAGTGTCAGACTTTAGTTTTTGGGGCTCCAGAATCACTGCAGATGGTGACTGCAGCCATGAAATTAAAAGACGCTTACTCCTTGGAAGAAAAGTTATGACCAACCTAGATAGCATATTCAAAAGCAGAGACATTACTTTGCCGACTAAGGTCTGTCTAGTCAAGGCTATGGTTTTTCCTGTGGTCATGTATGGATGTGAGAGTTGGACTATGAAGAAGGCTGAGCCCCGAAGAATTGATGCTTTTGAACTGTGGTGTTGGAGAAGACTCTTGAGAGTCCCTTGGACTGCAAGGAGATCCAACCAGTCCATTCTGAAGGAGATCAGCCCTGGGATTTCTTTGGAAGGAATGATGCTCAAGCTGAAACTCCAGTACTTTAGCCACCTCATGAGAAGAGTTGAGTCATTGGAAAAAACTCTGATGCTGGGAGGGATTGTGGGCAGGAGGAGAAGGGGACGACAGAGGATGAGATGGCTGGATGGCATCACTGACTCGATGGATGTGAGTCTGAGTGAACTCCGGGAGATGGTGATGAACAGGGAGGCCTGGAGTTCTGTGATTCATGGGGTGGCAAAGAGTCGGACATGACTGAGCGACTGAGCTGAACTGAAACTGTGGTATTGGAGAAGACTTGAGAATCCCTTGGACTGCAAGGAGATCCAACCAGTCCATCCTAAAGGAAATCAGTCCTCAGTGTTCACTGGAAGGACTGATGTTGAAGCTGAAACTCCAATACTTTGGCCACAAGATACAAAGAGTGGACTCATTGGAAAAGACCCTAATGCTGGGAAGTATTGGGGGCAGGAGGAAAAGGAGATGACAGAGAAAGAGATGGCTGGATGGCATCACTGACTCAATGGACATGGGTTTGGATAGACTCCAGCAGTTGGTGATGGACAGGGAGGCCTGGAGTTCTGTGATTCATGGGGTGGCAAAGAGTCGGACATGACTGAGCGACTGAGCTGAACTGAACTGAATCACATAAATGACTTACTGATCTGTCTCTGGAAAAGAATGTCTACACTTTCTTCTCTGCTTCTGGAATTACCATCCTTCTGTTCATCCAGCTACAAGCTTCAGAACCAATTTTACCTCCTCCTTTGTCCCTAGAATTCAAGATTCTTTGATTTTATCTTGGCAATGTTCAAAACATTATCGTCACTGAAAATGCCTAAATACCAGTTTCCTGGCCTAGATTATTGCAATAAACACATAAATTAAACATCAACCCATTTTTCAGTACTTCTGCAGTAGTCGTCTAAAAGTTTGAATACTTCATTACCTGATTCAGCTATGCATTGATGAGTGCTGGATGAAAACCAATGTTGAGTTTAACATGAGCTTCAAAATATGGACTCTTTGTTTCTTATCTGAATAGTTGATTTCCTTGAAAAGTGAAAGTGAAGTTGCTCAGTCATGTCTGATTCTTTGCAACCCCATGGACTGTAGCTCCCCACAATCCTCCATCCATAGGATTTTCCAGGCAAGAATACTGGAGTGGATTGCCATTTCCTTCTCCAGAGGATCTTCCGACCCAGGGATCAAACCCCAGTCTCCCACATTGTAGGCAGGTGCTTTACTGTTTGAGCTACCAGGGAACTCCCCATCTAATTGTCCGAGAAAGGGAGACGTTTAGTCTTTACCAAAACATGGCTGTGCTCTTCTAATTCAGTGCTGCTTTTCAGCCTTTTCTCAGTATGATAACTACAGCTAAAATTTGTTAAACTCACTTCATGCTCTGGGTTCTGTTTCAGCAATGTGTATATATTACCTCACTTATTCCTCAACAACACTGTGAGATGAGTTTTCTTCTTCCTATTTTATAGATGGTAAGCAGAGATTAAGTAAATTTCTAAAGTTATTAAGCAAGTGGAAGTAGAATGTGTATTGACTTTTATTTGACATTTGACCTTTGCTTCTCTTACTTAAGAAAATTTCCCAATCTCAGATGCAAATATTGTATTCCAACTTATTGGGAAAGACCCTCATGCTGGGAAGGATTGAGGGCAGGAAGAGAAAGGGTGGCAGACAGAATGAAATGGTTGAATGGTATCACTGACTCAATGGACATCAATCTGAGTAAACTCTGGGTGATAGTGAAGGACAGGGAAGCCTGGTGTGCTGCAGTCCCTGGGTTGCAAAGAGTCGGTCACGACTTGGAGGCTGGGCAACAACAAAGAATAACCTTTTCATGTTCTTTGTGTGGTGTTGTATTTAATTTTCTAATGCCATTAGGGATTTTTGCAACTAAACTGGTAAGGAATATTTGTCTGTAGTTTTCTTGAATTTTTTTTTCTCTCTGAGTTTTGCATCAGAAGAATAATGAATTCATAAAAGGAGTTAGGGAAGTTTCCATTTTCTTCTGTTTTCTGATAGTATTTTGTAGGATTGATATTAGTTTTTTCTTTAATGTTTGACGAGATTTACCAATCAAGCCCCCTGAAGGAGGGCATGGCAACCCATTCCAGTATTCTTGCCTGGAGAATCCCATGGACAGAGGAGCCTGGTGGGCTAGAGTCCATAGGGTCACGAAGAGTCAGACACAACTGAAATGACTTAGCATGCAAACACTAATCAAGCCATCTCGGCTTTTCTTTATAGAAAGTGTTTTGATTATTAATTCAACATTTTAATTGACACAGGGCTATTCAGATTTTCTGTTTCTTTCTGAGTCAAATTTTGACTTTTTCTTTTTTCCCCCTCAAGGAACTTGTTCCTTTAACTAAAGTATTAAATCTATTTTGATAAAGTTTTCCATAATTTTACCCTTTTGGTATCTGTAAAATCCTCTTGAAACCGAGCAGGACTATGTGGGATCTTCCTGGGTGCAAAAACTTTTCCATGTCCCCATTTCTTGTTTGTGGGATAAAATTTTTCAGCCTCCTACACCTTCCGAGAGTTCCAAAGTGTGGATTCATTTACTAATCTGGGAAGGAAAGGAATGCAGAAACAATGAAACAGCAGTCAAGAGACAATAGTGCAGCATGGATCAGGGTCCTGATTCCTCCTCAAGGGATAAACAGAACAATTTGACACATATCTCTTAGTTGTTCAACGGCAACTAAGGTCCCCACCCAGGTGGAGGATGGTAACTTCAGGCTGAGCACACGATTCCTAGAACACCACCCTATTACCTCACCACCAGCCACTCAGAAGGAAGTAACATACTCTATAGTCCTCACACCCAATTTTGCTTTCAAAAACTCTCCCTGAAAACCACTGGGGAGTTTCAGTTCATTTCAGTTCAGTCACTCAGTCCTGTTCGACTCTTTGCGACCCTGTGGACTGCGGCACTCCAGGCTTCCTTATTATCCATCACCAACTCCCAGAGCTTACTCAGTCTCATGTCCATTGAGTCAGTGATGCCATCCAACCATCTCATCCTCTGTTGAGTTTGGGTTTTTTGTTTTTTTTTTTTCTAGCAGGAGCCGCTCATTTACCTTCCTCGGCTCTCTTTCTCTGCTCCAGGCTCTGATGTTTCTGTTTGTTTGGCTTCACTGTGTGTCAAGCACAGCAACTTGAGTTCAGCAACATTCTCTTTCATCTCTTTCATTCCTTACATTGATAATTTGTGTGCTTTCTCTTCCTTTAGTGTTCAGATTAGCTAGAATTTTATCAAAATGTTCTAAAAGCCTCAGTCTTGCTCTACTTATTTTCCTTATTCCTCTATTTTGTTTCATTGATTTCTGATCTTTGTTTCATTCATTCTACTTAGCACATAACTTTAGCTTCTTAGGCTAAAAGCTTATATCATTAATTTTAGATCTTCTTTCTTTTTTAATGTAAGCATTGAATTCTATACATTTCCCTTTAACACTGCTTTGGGTTCATCCACAAATTTTGCAATATTGTGCATTTATTATCATTCATCTCAAAATATTTTCTAATTCTCCTTTTGATTTCTTCTTTGGCCAATTTCATTTCCAAATATTTGTTTAATTTTCAAAAGGTTTGACTTCTAAATATTTAGGGGAATTGGCAGCTACGTTCTGTTCGAATTCAAGTTCAGTTTTGTTGTTAGATGATAGGGTTTAGGTTTGGCCAACCCAAGATATGCCACTCCGGCATGTGGATTATTTCAACCTGAAATCAACCAAGGCTTCAAAGAGTCAGGAAGAAGGTTTGAAATTCCCCTTTACTGCCTGAAAGAATTTAAAATAGAAGGCTTGTTCCAGTTATCTATCACCATAGATAACTATAGTAAACTATGAACTTGGTATGGTAGCAGGGAGAAATCTAGGAAGGCCCTTTTGTTCAAAGTCCTTTCTGTGTTCCATTGTCTCTAGATGGCTCAGCCCACATTTATTTACCAAACACTAACTCTTTTCATCGTCCTGAACTTACCTTACTTCCCTTTGAAGTCCCAGACCCCTACCTTATTCTCCTTACTCTAGAATGAATTGTATACCTCATTAAAAAAAAATGTATTCATTTGGCTGCTTCTGGGCTTAGTGGCAGCACATAAGATCTTTTATCTTGCTTGTGGCATGTGGGATTTTTGGTTGCAGCATTCAGGATCTAGTTTCTTAACCAGGGATCAAACTCAGGCCCTCTGCACTGGGAGTATAGAATCTTAGCCACTGTACCATCAGAGAAGTCCCTCAATTGCATTTTAAATAGTGTAGTTCTGCTTGCATTAATTTCACTCAATTATTTGAATCAAAAACTGTCTTTAATTTAGCT
This sequence comes from Ovis aries, assembly GCF_016772045.2. Taxonomy (NCBI): domain Eukaryota; kingdom Metazoa; phylum Chordata; class Mammalia; order Artiodactyla; family Bovidae; genus Ovis; species Ovis aries. Next base: position 66,946,751 of record NC_056061.1, read on the forward strand.
TTAGTTGAATAATAACGTTTCTTTCAGCAACTTGAATATACCATCCCATTATTTTCCAGCCTCCATTGTTCCACTGAGGAAACGTCAAACATTAGTTTTACTATTATCTCTCTCTAGGTAACATTTCATTTTTCTCTTGCTGTTTTCAAACTTTCTATTTAATTTTGGCTTTCATTAGTTTGAATCTGAAGTGCCTATGTATGATTTTCTTTTTTTTTATTCTACTTAGGTTTCATACAGCCAGCCTCTAGGATTTGTAATTTTATGTTTTTTCAACAAATTTAGAAAAATGTAAGCCATTATTTCCTTAAATGTTTTTCTCTGCCCACTTCTTCAATCTTTTCCTTCTGAAACTCTAATTACTGGTATGCTGCACCACTTGATATTGTCACAAAATCTTTTCATTTTCTTCAATATTGCCTTCTTTTCTACTTGTCAGACAGGATAATTTTTATTGACCTATCTTCAAGTACACTAATTTTTTTTTTCTTGTGTCAATTAAAATCTACAGTTGAGTTTATTGGGTTTTTTAACTTTGGTTATTGTACTTTTCAGATCTCAGTCAGTTCAGTTCAGTCACTCAGTCCCGTCCAACTCTTTGCAACCACATGGACTGCAGCACACCAGGCCTCCCTGTCTATCACCAACTTCCAGAGCTTGCTCAAACTCACATCCATTGAGTCGAGGATGCCATCCAACCATCTCATCCTCCGTTCTCTCCTTCTCCTCCTGCCTTCAATCTTTCCCAGCATCAGGGTCTTTTCTAATGAGCCAGTTCTTCACATCAGGTAACAAAGTATTGGAGCTTCAGATTCAGCATCAGTCCTTCCAATGAATATTTAGGACAGATTTCCTTTAGGATTGATTGGTTTGATATCCTTGCAGTACCTTTTTAGTTTTTAAAAATAGTTTTACTTTTTCTCTTGCTATCCCTAAGGGTTTACTCATTAATATATTTTCCTTTAATTATTTGAAAAAATTTCCTTTCATTGTTTGAGTATACTTTTAGTACTGTTTTGAAGTTTACAGTTGTTAAATTGAACCTCTGGTCACTTTAAATTGGTTTTTGTTTCAAAAAGCTTTTTTCACAACTAACACATTTTAGTTGGAAATTAGGCACTCAGGCAGCTATGAATCGTTTTGCTCTTCTGAGCAGCCAGTGTTTTTGTCTGCTAGTCTGGACCTTGCCTGGATTCACATTATGAAACCTGTCTCCGTGAAGTGTGTGGGAAGTGATGTCTCTGCTCAGTTGTTTTTGGCTTTCAATTGCTGTGGCTTTTGTTCGTTTGTTTTGTTTTTAGCGGGTATCCTGGAAGATTCCAGGATAGCTCAAGATAAAAAATTCATATTACAAAAAACATGTGTGTGCACATGATGTGTCTTAATTTTGCTTGATGAAAAATCGGCAGTTATAGGACTCTCACACACTGGAGTGCCTCTACCAGCACAGCCATATCAGCAGACTGTGTCTCGCCAAGGTGCCAGGTGTTCACATTTCTCATTCAGTCTAGTCTCCTCTTCTAGAACATGATGCCAGTGGGATTCAGGGGTGCTTGAGAGACCATCTAGTCTACCCCTCTCGAATTGTCCCAAACAAACACGGTCATTGGTTTAGGCTTGGAGATTTCTACTTTCTTTGAAGAACTCTGACCTCTGTCAACTTTACCTGAGGTCTTATCTTTGTGTTCTTATAGTGGCCAGGATTTTACCACACTTAGTTTCCTTTTTATTTATTATGATTCAATACCATAAGTGCTTCCTAACATCATCAAATACGGAGTTATTGGATATTTTTTCCCGACACCCAAACACCAGAATTCTGAAAACAATTAAAGTCACATGGAAAAAATTCAAAAAGTAACAAACATTTGCCGGAGATTTTGCAATTTTTAAGGCATTGTCTCATCTATTATCCACCATGTGTGGAAAGTAAGTGTTGCTATAATTCCAATTTTATCAAAATTAAATGTTTAAACGTTTTAGATAGCAGTTATGATACATATTCCTGGGATTCATGAGACAATCCTGCTCTAACATCCCCATGAACCATCTCCTGCTCTAATGTCTAACCTTGGCAGAGGTCCATATTCATTTTCACTCCAAATGCAATGCTTTTTTCATTTATGCTAGCTTCTATAGTTCTGACATTGTAGGACTAGTAAAGATCAGTGTTTCCCTGGTGATTCAGTTGGTAAAGAATCCACCCGCAATGCAGGAGACCCAAGTTTGATCCTGGGGTCAGGAAAATCCTCTGGAGAAGGGACTGGCAACCCACTCCAGTATTCTTGCCTAGAGAATTCCATGGACAGAGGAGCCTGGGGAGTCCATGGGGTCACAGGAGTTGGACACACCTTAGCGACTAAACCACCAACTACTACCATACCATATCATTTTCCTGTTTGGTCACATTTCACCTTGTCTATATTGTGAAACTTATAATTACTTGCATTATAGATTTTCCTTAATGTTCATGTGTTAATGATATGCTAAAATTAGTATTTTGGCTTAAATTGATAAACTATATATTACATAAATTTAAGTGTGAGTTATGAACTCGGTAATTATACGTAAATATACATGGTTCAATTTCAATCTGAGTTTAAAATATAAAAATATTTTTCATTATTTGATTCTCAGATTAAGTTATTGATTAAAATTCTAAAATTCATATTTTTTATATGATCTCTATTGGTGGTGGTGATTTAGTTGCTAAGTCGTGTCTGACTCTTTGTGACCCCTTGGACTGTAGCCCACCAGGCTCCTCTGTCCATGGGATTTTCCAGACAAGAATAAGGGAGTGGGTTGCCATTTCTTTCTCCAGGGGATCTTCCCCACTAGGGGATCAAACCCAGGTCTCCTGCATTGCAGGTGTATTCTTTTCTGATTGAGCCACCAGGAAAGCACAATACGGCACAAATATATTAATAAATTGCCCATAATGTTAGGCAGAAATTTAGGATTAAGTTTGATTTGAAATAAAGAAGCTTATCTTTTCAGGAATAAACTTAGATTTCTTCTCTCTTCTGTACAAAAAACAACTGAAAAACTAATTCATGAAAACATGGTATTTAATTCTTTATTTAATGACAGGAACTGGAAACTGTTTTGATGACAAAAGAATACTACAAAAATAACATGTAATACTTTTGCTACAATAGATTGAATACCTACTATGTGCCAGGGTGCATCATTAGTAAATATTTTATGTTTATTATCACTTTCAGTTAGATCTAAAAAAGGACATTTATTATATTGTTCAAAACTGGATTAACATGTTTGAAAACTAGCTATAAATATGAGCACACACAAGAAAACTGTTCTTTTAGTCTGGGATTGTCACTTCACTGTCTATAAAATATCAAATAATACCTCCCACTGAGTTCCATATACATTAAGTTTAGCAAATGTTGATTTACTAATAATTAAACATAAAAAATTCCAGATTTTTTCATTAATATAGCTCTGAGATTTAAAAACAAAATATTATGAAAAATAATTGTATATTATCTTGCCTGCTTTTATAATGATTCACAAAAGGGGTAATGTCTCCTTTAAAAGTCAGTGACTATTTCAACTAAGTTTGAAGAGTAAATCTAGCCATTTTAGAATGTGACTTTGTATCATTCTCTGTGTTCAGTTCAGTCCAGTCCAGTCGCTCAGTCATGTCCGACTCTTTGCGACCTTATGAATTGCAGCACACCAGGCCTCCATGTCCATCACCAACTCCCGGAGTTCACTCAAACTCATGTCCATCGAGTTGGTGATGCTGTTCAGCCATCTCATCTTCTGTCGTCCCCTTCTCCTGCCCCCAATCCCTCCTAGCATCAGGGTCTTTTCCAATGAGTCAACTCTTTGCATGAGGTGGCCAAAGTACTGGAGTTTCAGCTTTAGCATCATTCCTTCCAAAGAACACCCAGGACTGATCTCCTTTAGAATGGACTGGTTGGATCTCTATGTTAGTGTGATGAAAAAGGCTGAAGACTAAGCAATGTCCAACAGGAATAGATGAAAGGTTCTCTTGAGCTCCACTGGAGACAGTTCTTGCTCAAAGCATGATTTTTGCCTTGATTATAAGGGAAAAAGTTTGTTGGGTCTAGCTGAACTGGGAAGGTAAGATCTGAGATTCAGGTTCATTTGGGGAAACCAGAAAAATGATCTGAGGCTCAAAGACACGACTCATTAATTTTGGCAAAGATTTCAACCTAAATCAATGGCCACATGTCAAAATAGAAATATATAACTTAACAGTGCCATTTTATAGATCATAAGTAGCATTTTGAGTTTTAAACATTAGCTAGATTAAATTTAGCATACTCATTTGGAGCTGCTGATAAGCTAAACCAAACAAACAAAAACAATTTGTAGTATAAATGATTTCTTTGATACCACTCAAATTTTTTTAAAGAGGGGAGAGAAGCCAATTATAAATGTATTCATATGGTTCAGAAATGACTAAGAAAAAATAATTATGGGTAATACTTTTGACCATATTGATGAAAAATATTTTTAATGAAATTTATTTTTCCAAATATTTTATTGGTTGGATCAATTTGGATTTTAGACATAGTTGCCCATGCCTAAATGCACTAGCAGTTTCCATGTCAAAATATTTTTTTTCCTGAAACTACCTAACTCATAGCAGCTGTCTATGTGAGAAGAGAGCGAGGATTGTTTTCACTTCACTCAAAGATTAATGATATTTTACAGCTTCAAACGAAGTTTTCAATTCTGGCTTTCACGGCAAGCACCTCCTTCTTGTCTCCTTTAATTTTATTGCCACTTTTTCAACATAATTATTCATTCTGTGGCATATTAAAGTAGTCAACAAAGCAAAAGTTTTTATTGGAAATAAGATTTTGCTTGCTGTTAACTCTGCAGAAATACACTTCTTTCTTTCTCTCATTAACCAGGTAGCATTCCAGTCATTTTTTTTTGTTTGTTTTTGTTTCTGTTATATTTAATGCTAGCTAAGAGATACGGAAAAGGGGTGAGAGGGGGGAGTTGAATTTGTTCTATTTTCCTCCAGGTTGCATTTTACTCTGGTTTTCCAAAAAATATGTTGCCAAATTTCAGCAGTATAAATTAGATTAGAAAATAGGGAAATTATCACCTACATTCAAAATTCTCCTACCTGTTATCAGAGTCGAAACTATGGTAGCACAGGGTTATCAACATATATCAGAAATCAGCATGACCTCTCCCAGGCTCCTCCTGTTTCTGATAATCCACTTTAACTCTACTTTAATAGCCAAGGCTCTACTGGTCACTTTTTAAACTCGTATGCAATTCCAGCATGAGTAAACCAGACACAAAGGAAAAAATATACAAAGTGCCTAGAATAGCCAAATTTACAGATACAGAAGCAGGATAGAGTTTACCAGAGATTAGAGAGTAAGAAGAGGGAGGAATTACTGTTCATGGATATATAGTTTCAGCTTGGGAAGGTGAAAAATTCTGGAGATGGACAGTGGTTGACAGACATGTGAATATACTTAATGTCAGTGAACTGTACACTCAAAAACAGTTAAAATGGTAAATTTAGATAATGTATATTATGCTACAATAAAAAAATTGATATAGTTCAATATACCATTTTAACTATAATTTGCAAAGTGATTTTGAAATGTTCCCATAAAATAAATAAGAAATTACCCCCAAATTGTGTGTAATGGAGATGGCAAGTATACAAATGGAACTTTAGAGAAATTATGAGAACAAGAGTCTTGTGATTTTGTCAGTCAAAACAAGCACTGGTTTATAAAGAACTCAGCAAAAGTAGTTTCTGATGATGATATTGCTCACAAAATTATTGTATTCCAAGGGTTTCAGTTCAGATGGGCTGAACACCCAGTTTACCTGGCTTGTACATTTGCACTGTAAACATGAAGGCACCAAACACTCTTCAGTGATCACATCACACTTCCACAGTCCAAGACGTGTGTACTTCACTCCATAGCAGTTCACCCAGACCATGACATTTGAGATGGCAAAATCTACTACACCACAATTCAAGGACTGTGGCTACAAATTATATTCTGGGTGGGAATGGTCAGGCACTAAACAGAGTCACAGAATCCAAACTAGTCTGAATTAATTACTTATTCTGGTAGTAAATCTTGTTTCTTCACTAAGAGGATCTTTTCCCTTTTAAAAATCTGATTATACTTTGAAATTATTTTTAATAAAAATAGCTCCTATTATATTTAAGCTCCAATTCTTACAGATACTTTATAAGTGCTATCTCTAGGCATAATAACAGTTAATGAAATTGAGTATCATTTATTTCCCCTTATAGACAGGGAGTTGGGCTCAGAGAGGCCAATCCTTGCCAAGGCCACCTAATGAATGAGTGGTAGTGACCGGGTTTATATTCCTGTGCTGTGGTTCTCAAATGTGTATTTTTCCCACTGTGCTCTGCTTTCCACTGGAGCCCCAAGTTCATTGCTTATTCTTTTCAATGCAGGACCTCTAACCTCTTGATTTCTTATTCTCTGAGACCTCTGTTCCAAAGTTAAGTTTCATGTGCCTCATTTAAACAAATTTGACTCCTCAATCCTTTTTTTCTTCTACAGTCTAAATAGCATCTTATTTTCAGTTAAATTTCTTGGCCTGAGATTTTGCTTTTCTTTGTTTCCAATTGTTCTGACTCTGCTAGACAATTTTAACTAACAATAAAAGTGGGTTTTCCAAGACAAGCAGAGAGAAAGTGTGTTTAAAAGCACGATTAAGGAAAGTAAATAGCCCAAACTCTGGTGATACTTCATGGCACTTGCGCAGCAAACATCAAATGAATATTCAAAGATCCAGTTAGGTATGTATAAACTTGTAGACAACATATGTTCAAAAGTTTACATGTGAATAGAAACCATTGACTGAAAAATAATTTGTATACATCTGTATGATATTATACCTATGTTTTCAAACTTTTAAACAGTTAAAATGATGGTAACTAGTCATCATTTTGCTTAGGAAAATAGGGATTTAAACATCTAACTTCTTCCTTCCTAAAAACTGAACAAAGCTCACTTATTCTTTCATCTGAATTCTAACAATTCTTCGATCTTATCAAAGGTTTTCACCACCTATCAGTCCCAACAGGAGTTTACATTCTTGCTTGATGTTAGTGATCCATCAGTATAGTAAGCGTTTTGCAGGCACCATTCTTGGATGGTGTGGTGGCAGCTTTTGGGGACCAAGTCCTCCGTATGCACCCTGGACTCCTTCTCAACTCCCTCTTGCTTCTCAAGGACATCACTGCCGCAATCACCATCCACTCCTCTTGTCATAGAGTCTTCTTTCTCGAATCATTTATATCCACCTACAAACATACTGAAGCATCTCCATTTGAAGAGAAACATCTCTGCCACATTCCTTTTCAGGAACATTGTATTCCATTGTTCTGCTTTGCTTCAAAGCTAAATAATATGGAGAATTTTGAACATTGCCAGTTGTTCCTCAGGCTCTTTCATTATGATTTCTGGTCCCACCACTCCATTGACACCGCTGCTATGAGTCTCTGGGGAACTCTAGGTTGCCACATCCAAGAATCTCATCTTTGCGATGCCAACATAGCTGAGCTCTTCTTCCTACTTGAAACATGTTCTTTTGGCTTCCATGGAAACGCATTTTCTGGGTTTTGTTTTCCCTCACTCCTTCTCTGTGTTCTTCACTGTCCCCTCTTCCTCTTTACACGTTAGTTTGTCCCAGGGCATGGTCTTAGTTCATTTCTCTTCTCTCTGGATAGCATTCTGACTCATTCTAAGAGCATTAAATGTCACTTGATGCTGATGATTCTCAAATCTACTCCTTAATCTATTTATCTCCATATATACCCTCCATATATATAAGCCAATTACCTATTTGATATCTCTACTTAGACCTCTGTAGGCATCTCACAGTTAACATGTCCCCTTTCCTCCAAAACTATCCCATCCACAGTGTCAGCCCTCACCTACCACCACCCCCGCAGCTGTTCAAGCCTAAAACCCAGGTGCCCTCCTTGATTCCTCAGCCTCCTACATCCAAATGAATATAATTCATGTCACCTCAACCTCCAAACCTTGTCCTGAATCTGCCCACTTCACACTCCATCCTTACACAAATACCCTGATCCAAGTCACCATTACTGTCTACCCCAGATGACTGTAATACTCATCCAAGTGGTCATCATGCCTCCGTTATTCTTTTTAATCCATTCTCAACTCCACATGCAATGGTCAGATCCCCATTTAAACTCTTTAATAGCATACCATAGTAAGTAAGTAAGTAAAGTCACTCAGTCGTGTCCGACTCTTCGTGACCCCATGGACTGCAGCCCACCAGGCTCCTCAGTCCATGGGATTCTCCAGGCAAGAACACTGGAGTGGGTTGCCATTTCCTTCTCCAGGGGATCTTCCCGACCCAGGGATCCAACCCGGGTCTCCCGTATTGGAGGCAGACGCTTTAACCTCTGAGCCATCAGGGAAGCCCTGCATATCATAGTATTGAAAAGGAAATTCCAACCTGACTCACAAGACTGTACAATCTGACTCCTCCTTATACTCTGCTATCATGTTCCATTTTTCCCCTTTACCCACTATGCTCTAGCCACAACCTTTAAACATTTAAATGGGTTTCGGCCTTAGACTTTTATAGTAGCTAAGTACTTCTTGTGTGAATGCACTTCTAAATTTTTGGATAGCTAGCACCATTTTGTCAACCAGGTTTCATCTGAAGGTACTTTCTATAGGTAACTAGTCTAACCGCTTGTTCCAAGAATTGTTTTCACTTTTTTTTTTTTTTTAGTGTCTATTGCCTGGTGGGCTGCAGTCCATGGGGTCGCTAAGAGTCGGACACGATTGAGTGACTTCACTTTTCCTTTTCACTTTCATGCATTGGAGAAGGAAATGGCAACCCACTCTAGTATTCTTGCCTGGAGAATCCCTGGGACGGGGGAGCCTGGTGGGCTTCAGTCCATTGGGTCGCTAAGAGTCGGACACGACTGAGCAACTTCACTTTCACTTTAGTTACATCTAGATAGTACTTCTGTGAGTTCCTACTGCAGTTCCTTTTTAAGAAACTCATTGAAATGTCTTCTGTAGAATAAAAACAAGATCTGGACAGTAATTAAAATGTAAAAGCAGATTTTAACTAAGAATTATTGCAACGGGGAAAAGAAAACTTGGTACAGAACTGAACTCAATTCTTAATAAAGCAAAGACAAGTGGGGTTTATACCTGAGGAGATGGGGAGATGGACAGTTACTAAGAGGGAACAGCAGAGCTAAAGGGAAACTTCTGCCTAAACCAGCATGACGGAATTCTTGCTGAAGAGCAGCCAGGATGATCAGACAGTACCTGGCGGAGTGTGGGGATGAGGAATCCGATCAGATATAGAGGGTGGGGACTCTGGCTAAACAGACTTAGTGGGATTCTCGCTAAAGTTAGACTTCTGAGGAATGCTCAAGGATGCAGCCTAGTCGAGTTCAAAGGAATCTGTCTGGAGTTTGGTTGAGGAGAGTCTTGTCAGTTCCAACACATCTAAAATGTAAAACTGGTTGTTTGTTCAACTCTATAAATGCATCAGTTCAGTTCAGTCGCTCAGTCATGTCCGACTCTTTGTTACCCCAAGGACTGTAGCACACCAGGCTTCCCTGTCCATCACCAACTCCTGGAGCTTGTTCAAACTCGTGTTCATTGAATCGGTGATGTCATCCAAACATCTCATCCTCTGTCGTCCCCTTCTCTTCCCGCCTTCAATCTTTCCCAGCATCAGTGTCTTTTCTAATGAGTAAGTTATTCACATCAGGTGGCTGAAGTATTGGAGTTTCAGCTTCAGCATCAGTCCTTCCAATGAATATTCAAGACTGATTTCCTTGAGGATTGACTGTTTGGATCTCCTTGCAGTCCAAGGGACTCTCAAGTCTTCTCTAATACCACAGTTCAAAAGCATCAATTTTTCGGTGCTCGGCTTTCTTTATAGTCCAACTCTCACATCCATTCATGACTACTGGAAAAACCATAGCTTTGACTAAATGCATCTTTGTCGGCAAACTAATGTTTCTGCTTTTAATATGCTGTCTAGGTTGGTCATAGCTTTTCTTCCAAGGAGCAAGTGTCTTTTAATTTCATGGTTGCAATCACCGTGTCCAGTGAGTTTGGAGCCCCCCAAAATAAAGTCTGTCACTGTTTCCATCTATTTGCCATGGAGTGATGGGACTGGATGCCATGATCTTCATTTTTTGAATGTTGAGTTTTAAACCAGCTTTTTCATTCTCCTCTTTCACTTTCATCAAGAGGCTCTTCTCTTCACTTTCTGCCATAAGGGTGGTATCATCTGCATATCTGAGGTTATTGATATTTCTCCCGGCAATCTTGATTCCAGCTTGTGCTCCATCCAGCCTGGCATTTCAAATGATGTACTCTGTACATAAGTTAAATAAGCAGGGTGACAATATACAGACTGATGTACTCAATTGCCCAATTTGGAACCAGTCTGTTGTTCCATGTCCATTTCTAACTGTTGCTTCTTGACCTGGATACAGACTTCTCAGGAGGCAGGTAAAGTGGTCTGATATTCCCATCTCTCTTTAAGAACTTTCCACAGTTTGTTGTGATCTACACAGTCAAAAACTGAAAAGTTTTCAAGCACAGAAATGTATAAATGCATAGTTCTAAATTAAGTGATGTCCTTTATATTAAGGAGTGTGCTTATCTCGTCGTTGTTGTTATAGTCACTCAGTCGAGTCCAACTCTTAGTGACCTGAAGTTTGCCCAAGTTCATGCCCATTGATTGCATCAGTGATGCCATCCAACCATCTCATCCTCTGATGCCCTCTTCTCCTTCTGCCCTCAATCTTTCCCAGCATCAGGGACTTTTCCAATGAGTCGGCTGTTTGTATCAGGTGACCAAAATACTGAATACCGGTTATCCTATCCTTTTAAATTAATCAACCTTTTTCTCCAATTGTAGAAAAGTACCTTGGATATTATTTCTGTACCAATAGAGGATGTTAATATTGGCTTCACACAGCATTTACTTCTGTTCCAGGTTTCTCGTTCTTCCCTGGGGAAGCTGATTTTCTCCTCTCTCACATGCGTGTGCAAACTTTCCATTTTCTGCAAAATCCTTGGAAAACTACTTTACTTTGATTTTTAAAATACAGATCATAGAAAACATACAGAATTAACACAGGTGAGCAAATACACAATAAAAACTTTTACTTCCTGTTTATGTTTGTCTTTTTTTGGCCAGACTTATGAGTATCAGGTGGCAGAGGATGAGATGGTTAGATAGCATCACTGACTCAATGGACATGAAATTGAACAAATTTGGGGAGATATCAAAGGACATGGAAGCCTGGTATGCTGCAGTCCATGCGGTCACAAAAACTCAGACACAACTTAGCAACTGAACAACAAAATGAGTATCATCTTTGGCCTCCGCTGGTGGCTCAGATGGTAAAGAATCCACCCGCAATGCATGAGGCCAGGGTTTGATCCCTCGGTTGGGACAATTCCCTGCAGAAGGGAATGGTTACTCGGTCCAGTATTCTTGCCTACAGAATTCCATGGATAGAGGAGCCTTGTGGCTTAGAGTCCATGAGCTTGCAAAGAATCGGACACGACAACAACTGTTTCACTTTCATGAATATCATCACACTTTAAGTGATAAATCTCTTGCTTAATACTTTTAAAATGGAAAGGTAAGATTTCCAACAGGTTCTTTTCTATTATTTAAATATCTTTGACATTTGAATGTATATTGCTTTATCTGTTCTTTAGACAGCAGTTATCATATCAGTCAGAATCAGCTGAGTCTTAACTTAGTAATAAATAACCTCAAATCTTAGTGGCTTGTAGGAACAAAAGCTTGTCACTTTTATTTCCCCTGCAGGTTGGCTGAAGTAACTTTCACAACAGCTACATTCTGCTTTTCAGGCTGATACAATTTGCTGTGTCAAAGGAAGAGACAGTGACAAATTGCGCTCTATATTTTAAAAACTTCTATCCTGCATACTCACATCCCATTTTGCAAAGCAAGTCACTTTACCATGCCTAACATCCAAGGGAAAGGGCAGAGCACTCCCACCATCTGCAGAGAACAGCCCCAATGACTCCCAAAGCTATATCATATACAAATATGATATATATGTATATCATATATAATTCTATAAATTAACAAGGATGCAGCCAACCATACTTGGCACGAAGTCAAGCATCAAAGAAGTTAGATAACACTTATGTCGGTGGGACTAAATAAGCATCAAGTCTTCATTATTTCAAAGGCTCTGAATGAATTACTCCTTTTCTATTTCCATTGTTCCCACAGTACTTATTATATCCTCTCGTGTTACTGCAATCCTCTGCTTGCATAAATCTTCTCTACTATAGCCCATTCTGATTAGCTTTATATGAATATTGCTTCTATCATATTACTCCCTTGCCAATAAGGTAAATAAAAACAGAAAGTAGTAAAGTAAAACTCGCTCAGTCGTGTCCGACTCTTTGCGACCCAGTGGAATGTAGCCTACCAGGCTTCTCTGTCCATGGGATTCTCCAGGCAAGAATACTAGAGTGGGTTACCATTTCCTTCTTCAGGGGATCTTCCCGACAGGGATCGAACCCGGGTCTCCCGCATTGGAGGCAGACACTTTAACCTGTGAGCCACCAGGGAAGCCCAAATAAAAACAGAAGATAGCTAAAAATGAGACAAATTGTTTATTTCGCCTGACCCTTCAAGCCTTTCACAATCTGTCAGCAATTAACCTTTGTTTTCATAGAATTTATAAAAGCAACCAGACTGTTTGCTTACCTCAAATATTTATCATCTTTTCCTACAATGTTGTTAAATACTTCTCTTGCTTTAAATTCTTACTCTTCCCTCTTTTACTGTCAATCTAATCCATTCTTAAAGACTTAACTAAACTTCTAACTCCTCTAGGAAATTAAAAAAAAAAATGTTTCAGTATTTTTTTTTTCCTTTGGCTGCAGCAGGTCTTATTTGTGGTACCAGGAATGTGAGATCTACTTGCCTGACCAGGGATCAAACCCCAAACCTCTCTATTGGGAACCCAGAGTCATAGCCACTGAACCACCAGGGAAGTCTGCTCCTTTGTGAAGTTTTATTCTACAAGCAATTGCTAGAGAAACTTGACTTGGATCTCAGGTAAAACCTTAGAATGCCGTGCTTGCTTCCTTATTTAATTAACTTTCACTGAGCACTCAGTATATTCCAGGCAGGGTGGTAGTTGCATGTGTTAGAACATCCAATATACATCTCAGACTAACCAGATCCAAAATAGAACTCTTCACTTTTCCCTCTCAAACATGCTTTCCCCTCATTTTTCTCCAACCCTATTATTAGCAACCTCATTCTCCCAGCTGTATATGTGGAAAACCTGGAGTATTACTTTTCTCTGCTTTTTTTTATATCCAATTTATCAATAAAACACCTTCAAAATATCCCATCTAATTACTTCTCACCACTTCCATTTGTATCTCTATAGTTTGAGCCATCATCATCTCTTTTTTTGATTGTGTTCACACTTAATAAACTCCATAGATTCTATTTTATGCTTGCCTTAGACCATGCTCTTTTCTATTTAAAATGACCATTTACAATAAAATTAAAAGCCTGTTTTCTTGCCCACTAGGCATAAAATTTGGCCTTTTGTTGTCTCTCAGACATCATTCCATCTTTCTCCCTCAAGTTCAGCTTCTCTGTTCTTCTCGCTCTGGCACGCAAGACAAGTCCATGCTGCCACAGAGCATTTTCACTCACTTGTTCTTCTGGTGGCAAATCTCTTCCTGTCTGGCCTGACTTTCAGTTCAGTCGCTCAGTCGTGTCCAACTCTTTGCGACGCCATGAATCGCAGCACACCAGGCCTCCCTGTCCATCACCAACTCCAGGAGTTCACTCAGACTCACGTCAGTCGAGTCCGTGATGACATCCAGCCATCTCATCCTCTGTCGTCCCCTTCTCCTCCTGCCCCCAATCCCTCCCAGCATCAGAGTCTTTTCCAATGAGTCAACTCTTCGCATGAGGTGACCAAAGTACTGGAGTTTCAGCTTGAGCATCATTCCTTCCAAAGAAATCCCAGGGCTGATCTCCTTCAGAATGGACTGGTTGGATCTCCTTGCAGTCCAAGGGACTCTCAAGAGTCTTCTCCAACACCACAGTTCAAAAGCATCAATACTTCGGCGCTCAGCCTTCTTCACAGTTCAACTCTCTCATCCATACATGACCACAGGAAAAACCATAGCCTTGACTAGATGGACCTTAGTCGGCAAAGTAATGTCTCTGCTTTTGAATATACTATCTAGGTTGATCATAACTTTTCTTCCAAGGAGTAAGCGTCTTTAAATTTCATGGCTGAAATCACCATCTGCAGTGATTTGGGAGCCCCAAAAATAAAGTCTGACACTGTTTCCACTGTTTCTCCATCTATTTCCCATGAAATGATGGGACCGGATGCCATCATCTTCATTTTCTGAATGTTGAGCTTTAAGCCAACTTTTTTACTGTCCTCTTTTACTTTCATCAAGAGGCTTTTTAGTTCCTCTTCACTTTCTGCCATAAGGGTGGTGTCATCTGCATATCTGAGGTTATTGATATTTCTCCCAGCAATCTTGATTCCAGCTTGTGTTTCTTCTAGTCCAGCGTTTCTCATGATGTACTCTGCATATAAGTTAAATAAACAGGGTGACAATATACACCCTTGACGTATTCCTTTTCCTATTTGAAACCAGTCTGTTGTTCCATGTCCAGTTCTAACTGTTGCTTCCTAACCTGCATACAGATTTCTCAAGAGGCAGGTCAGGTGGTCTGGTGTTCCCATCTCTTTCAGAATTTTCCACAGTTTATTGTGATCCACACAGTCAAAGGCTTTGGCATAGTCAATAAAGCAGAAATAGATGTATTTTCTGGAACTCTCTTGCTTTTTCCATGATCTAGCGGATGTTGGCAATTTGATCTCTGGTTCCTCTGCCTTTTGTAAAACCAGCTTCAACATCAGGAAATTCACAGTTCGCGTATTGCTGAAGCCTGGCTTGGAGAATTTTGAGCATTACTTTACTAGCATGTGAGATGAGTGCAATTGTGCGGTAGTTTGAGCATTCTTTGGCATTGCCTTTCTTTGGGACTGGAATGAAAACTGAACTTTTCCAGTCCTGTGGCCACTGCTAAGTTTTCCAAATGTGCTGGCATATTGAGTGCAGCACTTTCACAGCATCATCTTTCAGGATTTGAAATAGCTCCACTGGAATTCCATCACCTCCACTAGCTTTGTTTGTAGTGATGCTTTCTAAGGCCCACTTGACTTCACGTTCCAGGATGTCTGGCTCTAGACGAGTGATCACACCATCATGATTATCTGGGTCATGAAGATCCTTTTTCTACAGTTCTTCTGTGTATTCTTGCCACCTCTTCTTAATATCTTCTGCTTCTGTTAGGTCCATGCCATTTCTGTCCTTTCAAGCCCATCTTTGCATGAAATGTTCCCTTGGTATCTCTAATTTTCTTGAAGAGATCTCTAGTCTTTCCCATTCTGTTCTTTTCCTCTATTTCTTTGCATTGATTGCTGAAGAAGGCTTTATCTCTTCTTGCTATTCTTTGGAACTCTGCATTCAGATGCTTATATCTTTCCTTTTCTCCTTTGCTTTTTGCCTCTCTTCTTTTCACAGCTATTTGTAAGGCCTCCCCAGACAGCCATTTTGCTTTTTTGCATTTCTTTCCCATGGGAATGGTCTTGATCCCTGTTTCCTATACAATGTCATGAACCTCAGTCCATTGTTCATCAGGCACTCTATCTATCAGATCTATTTCTCTCCTTAAATCTATTTCTCACTTCTACTGTATAATCATAAGGGATTTGATTTAGGTCATATTAAATGGTCTAGCAGTTTTTCCTACTTTCTTTAATTTAAGTCTGAATTTGGTAATAAAGAGTTTTTGATCTGAGCCACAGTCAGCTCCTGGTCTTGTTTTTGCTGACTGTATAGAGCTTCTCCATCTTTGGCTACAAAGAATATAATCAGTCTGATTTCGGTGTTAACCATCTGGTGATGTCCATGTGTAGAGTCTTCTCTTGTGTTGTTGGAAGAGGGTGTTTGCTATGACCAGTGCATTTTCTTGGCAAAATTCTATTAATCTTTGCCCTGCTTCAGTCTGCATTCCAAGGCCAAGTTTGCCTGTTACTCCAGGTGTTTCTTGACTTCCTACTTTTGCATTCCAGTCTCCTATAATGAAAAGGACATCTTTTTTGGGTGTTAGTTCTAAAAGGTCTTGTAGGTCTTCATAGAACCGTTCAACTTCAGCTTCTTCAGCATTACTGGTTGGGGCATAGACTTGGATTACTGCGATATTGAATGGTTTGCCTTGGAGACGAGCAGAGATTATTCTGTCATTTTGAGATTGCATCCAAGTACTGCATTTCAGACTCTTGTTGACCATGATGGCTACTCCATTTCTTCTGAGGGACTCCTGCCCGCAGTAGTAGATATAATGGTCATCTGAGTTAAATTCACCCATTCCAGTCCATTTTAGTTTGCTGATTCCCAGAATGTCATCGTTCACTCTTGCCATCTCTTGTTTGACCACTTCCAATTTGCCTTGATTCATGGACCTGATATTCCAGGCTCCTATGCAATATTGCTCTTTAAAGCATCAGACCTTGCTTCTGTCACCAGTCACATCCACAGCTGGGTATTGTTTTTGCTTTGGCTCCATCCTTTCATTCTTTCTGGAGTTATTTCTCCACTGATCTCCAGTAGCATATTGGGCACCTACTGACCTGGGGAGTTCCTCTTTCAGTATCCTATCATTTTGCCTTTTCATACTATTCATGGGGTTCTCAAGGCAAGAATACTGAGTGGTTTGCCATTCCCTTCTCCAGTGGACCACATTCTGTCAGACCTCTCCACCATGACCCACCTGTCTTGGGTTGCCCATCGGGCATGGCTTAGTTTCATTGAGTTAGACAAGGCTGTGGTCCTAGTGTGATTAGATTGACTAGTTTTCTGTGAGTATGGTTTCAGTGTGTCTGCCCTCTGATGCCCTCTTGCAACACCTACCATCTTACTTGGGTTTCTCTTACCCTGGGCGTGGGGTATCTCTTCACAGCTGCTCCAGCAAAGCGCAGCCGCTGCTCCTTACCTTGGATGAAGGGTATCTCCTCACCGCTGCCCTTCCAGACCTCCAGTGTAGGATAGCTCCTCTAGGCCTTCCTGTGCCTGCACAGCCACCGCTCCTTGGACTTGGGGTTGCTCCTCCCAGCCGCCGCTCCTAGCCTGACTTTATATTCCACTTAAACCAAGTCTCTTCTACAATGACATTTTACCAGAGTGGTTTTCCCTGACTACTCTGTAGAAAATACCTATCACCCTTAGCTTCTTTAATCTCTCCCTGCTTTATTTTTTTCATAGAATTAATCATCATCTATATTTTTTATCTCTTTCTCTCTATTTTTATTACTTTACTATCTACTTCCCCTTCCAAGAGGAATATGAACTTGACAAAAGCAGAAACTTTATTTTTGCTCATCGCTGTCATGACAGTGTCAGAACAGTGCTTGCCATATAGTAGATGATCAATATTTTTGCCAAATGAATGAATGGGTGACAAGGGCAATTATCAATTACCTGGATGAATACTGCTCTCGTGATTGCATTTATTCCCATATTTGATTTTCTTATGTAATTGAGGAGCATTTCCCAGTTTTTGAAACTGGGAAGTTTAAAAAAGCAATGTATATATATGGCTAGACTCTCAGAAATATTAATGAATACCCATCCAGCTAGTGAAAGCCAGCTTTAAAGTGCTTTTGAAAACAAGGTAATCCAATAGCAGAAAAACCTGTATGCTTGTGTATCTCTGTATGTGTTTTCCTTCCATTCATTCTGACCAGACCGTATACTAGAACCTCTGTGTAAATATTCCAGGCAAGTATAACTGGATCTGAATTAGTTGGTCAAGAGCATAAGTGTTGAAGCAAAAAAATAAAAAATAAAAAGGAGAAGTGTTTAAACCTTGATTGCCTGAACTCTTTTAGGCCAACTCTACGTATCTGTAGGGATGGTGTGAAGATAAAAAGATACTATATGCAATTATCTTAATAAAATATCATGTACATAGAAAGCACTAATTGCTTGATATTAATATTTTTATTATCTATGGAAGACTAAAGAGCTTCCAGTACATGAAAGAACTTTCAGCTCATGAAGTTCATAGCAGCCTACATTTATCACCGAACTAAATGAATTAATCTCACAATGTCTGCCACGTCAGCTTTAAAACAATATATAATTTTTTCTGGTTTACTCATAGGAAAAGAGGATTTGTGGAAAATAAAATCTAATGATCTTGATGTTACTCCTAGATATTATCAAAAGCAAGATAGGATTCAGAGCCTTGGTAAATCTGATGTAATATTCCCTAGAACTCTGGGATTGTCTACCATCTATACTCTCCTAAATTTGATGGTGTTGATATGAACTGACATTTAATTATTTGCATAGCCTATTTAAAATTAAACTAGCGACATGCTCTGAGTTCTTTTCAAGCATGAATACACTCTTCTTTTGTCCTAGACATTGTTAAGAATGGGTTATATGAAAGATGATTTTTGACACTTGAAAAGAATGAGATATCGCTAAGGACCAGCAAGACAGCATCAAGAACAAGTCATTCAGGGACTTCCCTGATGGTCCAGTGGTTAAGACTCTAAGGTCCCAATGCAGGGGGGACACGTTTAATCCCTGGTTTGGGGGAAAAAAATCCCATAGCCATGTGACACAGTAAAAAAAAGAAAGAAAATATCATATAGTCAAACTCACATTCTGGCTTCATGACTAGACAGTCTAGACTAACAGGTCAAGAGAAAACAAAATCTATACGAATTTACTGATGCATTTAGTCTTTTGTGATAAATTGGGAGCTTCCATTGAAGGAAGAAACGCCAGCTGGAATCAAGATTGCCGGGAGAAGTATCAATAACCTCAGATATGCAGATGACACCACCCTTACTGCAGAAAGTGAAGAGGAACTAAAAAGCCTCTTGATGAAAGTGAAAGGGGAGAGTGAAAAAGTTGGCTTAAAGCTCAACATTCAGAAAACGAAGATGATGGCATCCGGTCCCATCATTTCATGGGAAATAGATGGGGAAGCAGTGGAAATAGTGTCAGACTTTATTTTTCTGGGCTCCAAAATCACTGCAGATGGTGACTGCAGCCATGAAATTAAAAGACGCTGAAAGTCCCCTGGAGAAGGAAATGGCAATCCACTCCAGCACTCTTGCTTGGAAAATCCCATGGACAGGGGAGCCTGATAGGCTACGGTCTATGGGGTCGCAAAGAGTCGGACACGACTGAGTGACTTCACTTCACTTCACTTCTCCTTGGAAGAAAAGTTATGACCAACCTAGATAGCATTTTCAAAAGCAGAGACATTACTTTGCCAACTATGGTCCGTCTAGTCAAGGCTATGGTTTTTCCAGTGGTCATGTATGGATGTGAGAGTTGGACTGTGAAGAAGGCTGAGCGCTGAAGAATTTATGCTTTTGAACTGTGGTGTTGGAGAAGACTCTTGAGAGTCCCTTGGACTGCAAGGAGATCCAACCAGTCCATTCTGAAGAGATCAACCCTGGAATTTCTTTGGAAGGAATGATGTTCAAGCTGAAACTCCAGTACTTTGGCCACCTCATGTGAAGAGATGACTCATTGGAAAAGACTTTGATGCTGGGAGGGATTGGGGGCAGGAGGAGAAGGGGACGACAGAGGATGAGATGGCTGGATGTCATCACGGACTCGATAAACGTGAGTCTGAGTGAACTCCAGGAGTTGGTGATGGACAGGGAGGCCTGGTGTGCTGCGATTCATGGGGTCGCAAAGAGTTGGACACGACTGAGCGACTGAACTTAACTGAACTGATTGAAAGAAGTGTGTGGGACAGTAAAGCAACATGGATTAATAACAACTGGTTCAAAACGTGTACCTTCCAATGTTGATTATCAGTAGATCAGTATCACCAGGAATCAGATCCCTCGTGGAATTCCATAGGGGCTTTGCATGGGTCAGCTTCAACATTTATATATTCCAAATACAGGAAACAAAATGATTAATTTTGCATGTAGCAAGAGCTTGGAAAAGATTGTTAACAAGATTAGCGAAAGAATCAAATTTCAAATTGATTTCTTCAAACTGATACACTGGACTGAATGCAACAGTACAAGATGTACTCAGCAAACTGGTCATGGATTCAGATGAGTGATTTAGGCAGGACAGGCTTTCTGACTTGGTGACAGCTCCTGTGAAAATACTCAGGCCTACACTGAAGAGAAGCCAGGAGGGCAAAGCAGTCACTCAGTCCTTGGTGTTTGCTCAGCCTCCCCTTGCTTGTTGTGTGATCTCGGGTAACTTACTCAATTATCTTGAACTTCAATTTCCTGTCTTTAAATGGGAATAACAATCACTTGTAAAGATAATGAATTGAGGGAGGCATGATGTTTTTGGGAGATTAGCTGTCTTCCTTTTTTCTTCTGCTTATTGCCCCTTCTCCTGCTCCCTATTCAAGTTTCTAGCTAGTGTATAAGCATAGCTTCTGAAAATGATGGAGCAGAGGCAAAAATAGAGGGGATTCAGAATGCCTGCATTTGTTTTTCATAAGTTTTCCTTTGGCCGCAGGGGCTGAAGGGTGCCAGTTCCTCACCAAGGAATTGAGCCCACACCCTTGGCCGTGAAAGTGCAGAGTCCTAACCACTGGACCACCAAGGAATTCTTATTTTGTGTGTGTGTAATGTTAAGCACCAAGAGAACAGAGAGGAGCTGAGATACAGGCAAAATGTTGGGACACAGCAGAGAAAGAGAAGCTATTTTCCTTTTCTCAGGTTGGAAGGGAAGGAAGAGAGATGGTGGGAGAGCAGAGAGTGGAGTGTTTTTCTGTGCTGCCTCCCAATTAGAGACCTAGAGAGGAGCCACGGCCCCAGAGAAGGGCTCCTTGCAGGGACAATGCTGATGGACAGTGATAGACCATCAGCGAGCCAATAAAGAGCCTGACTTGAAGGACCCTCACTGACAACCTGTGTAAACTAATACCCACACAGAGTGGTACCTGCTACCACACATAAATCAAAGACCACTTCCAGTGGTTAGGACTCTGTGTTTCCACTGTGAGGGGGCCAAGTTCTATCCCTGGTCAGGGAACTAAGATCCTGCAAGCTGTGGGTCTCGGCCAAAAAATAAAAAGATATCAAGGACTACTTTTCTTCTGTTCCCTCCGCTGAAGAAAGTAACAAGCCTGGTGAAAGGGGAGGAATCAAAATAGTTAAGGCAGAAGAAGGTATTAAAACAAAAATTGGGTTGAATTATTTACAGACTAAGGTAATATCTTGAACAACTTTGATTTGTTAGAATAAAATTTATATACTCCTTGGCACATAGTGGAAGATCAATACAATAAAGACAACTCCTATCCCAACTATAAATATTTTATGTGGCTATTCAAAAGGTCAATACTAACTTTTATTTACGCAAGAGTAATGTCTAGTTCAGGAAAGGTAAGGATCTCACTCTCATCAGAGACGAAGTGTGGAATCCACTTAGAGTACATTTTTCACGTGGGCTGATAATGTAACGAAGAGTGATTCACATGGGTAGTGAGGAGTCGGGCACTGTATGGTTAAAACAACTAGGGCTGAACAAGGGGCAGCTGAGGGGAGAGATGATAGCTGTCTTCAGAGATTTAAAAGGCTTTTTGTGGAAGATAGCATGTCCTTGTTCTGAATAGAAGTTGATGGCATGAATGTTTGATTCAATCAACAGAAAGAGGAAGTTTCTCATAGTTGAGTGTTCATCAATGCTAAGGATTCAAACAGATGTTCAATATTCATTTTGTCTGGAATGCTGTCAGAGGATTCCTGTTTGCAGAGGAATGTGGCCTGGCAATTTCCATTTTAGGATGATATATGGGGCAGGCAGAGTCAACCAATATTACCGAATTCCAGGAAATATGATGGATGCTATGTATCTTTAGCTCACTGAGTCTGCTGATGAGTTAAAAATTGTAAGTATAATCAGCATAACACAGTTTATGTAGTAAACTGGCAGAGTTTATAATGCCGGTAAATTAAAGGACCAAGTTTTAAACCGAGGTTATTGCATTATAAGATTATGTACTCACCTCTGCACACTTCATTTCCCTTTCAAAGGAATGAAAACATCTTTAGTTTGAGGATAAAAGTATCAAAATACACAGATTTTACCAATGCACTGACCAATGACAAGCACTGGCTTTTTGAAACAGTTTACCTATGATTCATGTAATTGTGCAGAAATATCAGCTTCCTTGGTGGCTCAGATGTAAAGAATCCACCTGCAGTATAGGAGACCCAGGTTTGATCCCAGGGTAGGGAAGATTCCCTGGAGAAGGGAATGGCTACCCACTCCAGTATTCTTGCCTGGAGACTTCCATGGATAGAGGAGCCTGGTGGGCTATAGTCCATGGGACCCCATAGGGTTAGATAGGACTGAAAGACTAATACTTTAACTTACTATTAGTACATATGTTTATGAACATTTAACTTATAACAGCACATTAAATATGCCACTCCTATCTTCAAGATATATGTACATTTGTTTCTGTTGTAATGGTTAATTTTATCTGTCCACTTGGCTAGGCCTTAGTGTTCAGATATTTGGTCAAACATTATTCTGGATGTCTCGGTGAAGATGACAGAGACAAAAGGTGACAGAGATGGTTTTTAGTTAATAATAATAACACTGAAATCGGAAAAGGCAATGGCACCCCACTCCAGTACTCTTGCCTGGAAAATCCCATGGACAGAGGAGCCTGGTAGGCTGTAGTCCATGGGATCGCGAAGAGTCGGACACGACTGAGCGACTTCACTTTCACTTTCCACTTTCATGCATTGGAGAAAATGGCAACCCACTCCAGTGTTCTTGTCTGGAGAATCCCAGGGACGGGGGAGCCTGGTGGGCTGCCCTCTATGGGGTCACACAGAGTTGGACATGACCGAAGCGACTTAGCAGCAGCAACACTGAAATCACTGGGTTTTTAGTAAAGAACATGGTGGGTGGGCCTCCCACCCATAATATGTGTGAGCCTCATCCGATCACTTGAAGGCATGAATAGAAGAAAGACTGACCTTCTGCAAGAAGGAATTCTATCAGCAGACTGCCTTTGAACTTGACTGCAACTCTTTCCTGAGTCTCCAGCCTACTGGCCTACCCTGAGGATTTTGGACTTCTACCTCATAGTCATGTTAAGTCAATTTGTTAGATCTCTCTATATACACATATACATCCCATTTCTCTGGAGAATTCTGACAAATTTGGTATTTATATTTATTTCTTTGCCCACGTGTTTCCTGGTTCCTTTTAGCTTTAGAATTCTATGAGTAGAACAGTAGTTCTACAGTAGTACCTGTATGAACTTGGAAGCAGATCCCTCCCCAGTCTTGCCTTCAGATAAGATCACAGCCTTAGCCAAAACCTTTGTTGCAGTCTCATGAGAGACATTATACTTAGCTCTCCTCAGATTCCTGAACCCGAGGACTGTGAAATAATAAATATGTTTGCTTTAATGATATTCTATGAATGGAACTTAAATTCCTTTGGAATAGTCTTGTGTAATAGAGGCTGATTTGAATTGCAAGACCTGGGTCCTAGCCCCTGGTCACTTTGGTCTGGAGACCTGGGTCCTAGCTCCTGGTCACTGCCAGCTAGTTTATGTAGGTGTCACATCTCTGGGTCTCATTTTCCTATCTGTAATATGAGAGGACTGGACACTAGAACTCTGGCCTCCCTTAAGTACTACAATTCAATGTCCCTATTAGTCATATGGTTTATTCATCAAAATAAATACTGATGAAAGTCACAAGAAGAACACACCCTGGATTTTTCAGGCCTCCAGACTTGGTGGCAGTGTTCCAGCATCCTTTGTGCAGATAGCTGTCTATGTTCAAGTCCTGTTCTACCTGTTCTTTTCCACCCCTACTAGTCTGTATCACTAGCCAATCAATGTCATGTACAGTTTTTGGCACTTCTGCTTGTGGCCTGTGTGTGCATGCTCACAGTTCATGCTGGGCTCTGGATGCGTACACAGCACTGGCATTTGGTTTTGCCTCCTGTATTTTCATGGATTAACTGGTGGTACCCAAGGGTGAGGGAACATGTTTGCAAGTGTGAGTCCTTTTTTTCCCCTTCTGATTTCCAAGGGGGTGTGTCCAGATCCCTTTGCCAGGCAGCTACTTTATAGGAGGCCAGGCAGTGGACTTTTCCCATTGAGTAACTGGATTTGCATTTGCAAATCAATCCTGCTGAATATTAGGTGAACAAATAGTCAGTCCCATGTTAATATCCTTTCTTTCTTTCTTTTTTTTTTGTGGTGCAGATTTTAAAAGAAAGCATGACTTGTCCAGCCCTATCCCTGAATCCCAGTGAAGCAGCAGGAGGGGGCTGAAGAAGGAGGGTCCCAGGCCAGATTGTGGAGCAAGCAGTTTGTCACTTGTCCTGCCCAGTTTTCACTTTCAGTTAACCCCCCTGCAACCACTCTCAGATCGCTCAGGCTGATTCTGCTGCCTATCAGCTTCTTTCCAGAAGGGATTTGAACAATACAAACCAAAGGCAATGTCAAAGCTTTGCCGTGTTACCACTCCTTAGGAGTACTTAGATATGTTTCAACAGAAGACAAAATTCTAAGCCAAAAGGATGGAATTACAGGTGTCAACAAATCAGTGGGAGAAGGCAGTAGTGTATTTCTGTGCTGGGCAAAGGAATAGGGCGACTGTCGCAGGTTCCTCTTAAGGCTGGTCTTCATCTTTGGTTGGAGAAGCGCGCGCTGAGGGACTCTCACCCCCTCTCTCCCAGCAGAGACCAAGAGATCTGGTGATGGCATGGGGTGGCTGGGTGCGCGCTGAGGACAGACGGCTCACCCTTCACCCTGATAATCATTAGAAAAAGAACAAAAGAAGCGAGGGGTAGGGGGAAGACATGAAAGAAAAGCAAGGAGAAGAGCAAAGAAACAAGGAGAAAGCGAGGCCATGGCGCGGGAACTTGGCGGCGGGGTTCCGCGCACTCGGGCTGCACCCCACGGGGACAGGGAGGAGATGCCCCCATCCCCGCGGGCCTTCCGAGCTGCTCAGGTCTCGCAGGGAGGGTCTCCTGGATTCACGGCGCCCGGCTTCGGGCGACCTCTGGGCCTGCCCCGCCCCCTCCCCCGCCGGGCAGCCGAGCCGGGCCGGGAGCCAGTCTCCCACCCACTCCGGCCCCAGCAACTCGCCCCTCGCTGCCCGCCTGGCGAGTTCCTCTCCCACCCCGCAGCCAGACTCTTCCCTCCAGCCCCGGGGCTGGGATCCTGGGTGGGGCGGCCGCGCCTCCGGGACGGCCCCCGCGGCGGATCAGCTAGGCTGGGGCCGCCCCAGGGCCGCGCGGGGCCCGGCCAGACGCCGCGGGGGCAGCCGCACCTGAGCCCCTGGTCCGGCACACTCGGCGCCGGAAGCGCAGGCGGGGTGGACCGGTCCCGGGAGCAACCCGAGCCTGCGGGGTGGGGTAGAGAGGGAGACTGGAGCCACAAAGCGGGTGACCACGTGCTGCCGCACGCCAGCGGACCCCTCCACCTACCCGCCCACCCAGTCACCCTGGGAGCCCCCGGGGCACCCCGAGCACCCAGCACCGGCTCCAAGGCGGACCCAGCCGCTTCCACGTTCTCGCCCTAACTTTCCTCCAACTTCTCCGTAAGGAGGAACCTGCCACCCCGCCCGCCCCCTGGCCGCGACGATCCGCACTTGAACTCCGCGGCGGCGACCTTCCACCTTGCGCCACCCCGGAGCTGCCCGGGAAACCCTGATGAACTCTCCAGAAAGAGCGTAAAGGAGGGTCCGGCCACCGCGCTCGGCCCAGGTTAGGGGCTTCATCGGGGGAACTCGGAGCCGCAGAGCCTGGTGAAGGTGGTGGAGCATGACCGCGCGGCCCCTGGGGACCCCAGCGCAGTGATGCCAACATGTGAGTACCCACCCCCACTTTCGGCTCAGAATTCCTTCACACCTTTACCTGTGCCCCCTGCCCCTGCCCTCCCCCTAACTCCCGGTCCCCGACCCCACGGCTTTGTAAAGACTTAGCCGCACTGAGCACCGACAGAATAAACCGGTTTGTCTTCACTTCGCCCCCCGAGGCAATGAGGAGTGAGCTGCTGTTTTGCCAGGCGGAGCTGTGACATGTGTATGCGGCTGGCTTTTTTTTTTTTTTCCCCGCAGCCAGAGGTAAACCTCACGTTTGGGCGGCGTAAAGCATAATAAAAAGGGCAGGGCTTCAAGAATGGGGAAAACGTTTTCGATTCAAATGCAACAAGAAGTCACAGGCGCGGTCGCTCCATCCAGGGGCCGGGCCCTGCCAGGAAGGCGCTCTCCTGGATCAGCACCTGGGGGCTTGGAAGGTACTAGTATGCGGAGAGAATGTTGACTTTACACATTGTCACCCTTGACTGTAGAAGTTATTCTTGGATCTTTGGGTTGTTTGAATGATTTTTTTTTTTTTTTTTTTAAGCGCGCAGAAAAGGTTCTCCGTGTACTTTACAGATTAAGAAGTCCTGAAAGAAGATGCCATTTTACGTGATAGAATCTCTGAAGGGGCTTGTGTAGAAGCAGGAGTCGGGGGTGTAGGGCGATGACTCGCTTAGAGAAACCTGATGTGTTTTGTTTCTATGGACTTGTCCTCCAAGTGGTGAGGTGCCTCAGGGCGACCCCGCTGAAGGGCCCCCAGCACCGCTTAGCTTAGCCTGCCAAAATGGAAAAAGGAAGGTTGTTCTCGAAAGACCCAGCTTATTTTTGTGGCCAACTCAGAAGTTACTTTTTCTTGTAACATATAATTTTCCCTCTGGTGTTTTGTTTAATCTTGGGCAGACATCTGGACAGACATTTAACTCCCTTCCACTGACTAATATACAAGAGTTTCTAGAAATTGATAAACACCCTCCTTCCCCCAACTTTTGGAGCCTAACTTATTTCCACTTAAATTTCCTCTTTCAATTTAATACCTGGGAAAAAACCTGCCCCTCAGGCCTGTCTTTTTCCATTCCTTGGACCTTCTGCCTTGCTCCCTCCAGCACACATTTTCAAAATAGGAAAAAGGGTTAGTGTCCAGAAACCTAGCCCTTGGCTGGTCTGTTCCTGGTAGTGAGCAGTGTAATTAGAAAGGAACCACTTATTTTTATTAAACTGCATGTGAAGTCATTCCACACCTGTGAGTTTGAAAGGTTCATTTGCCCAGTGGGATCAGCAAGGTATAACCTGAAATAATTTATTTTGGGATGTGGCCAACAGCTTCATATAAGACTTATTCTTATATACAGGCAACACATTTTGAATGAATGTGAGTTTGTTTTAAGCTTCAGTTTTTCCTGAAAATACATAGTAAGAGTTTTAATAGCAGATGTTTGTCTAGCTTTCTATAAGCTTTCCTAGGTGATTTGGACCTTATGGGGAAAAAACTACATTAGACATGAAAAAAATATAAATACCAGGTTTTAAAAGATGTGAAACTGATCAAGTAATGTTAAAATTTCCTGGTTATGAAATTATATAGTCCATTTGAATTCTATATGGTTTTAAAAATCTTAATGTCATTATACAGTAAAAGCATGGATATTTAATCACAAAATTATTACTCTGATTCGTTTCTTTATTGAGCTATTTTGACAGAATGTTTTTCCATTTCTTGTCAGATTGCAACTTTTTCTTTTTTTCTGTTTGTAATTCATATGGAATGGTTTAAGATTATCTGATTCTTTTTAGATATCAGTACATTAAGATATATAGAAATAATACCAACCTTTCCAAAGTAAATATTCCTACTATCTCTTTGAAAATGTAATTATCATTTAAATTTTTAATTTTGATAGATTCAAATACACAAATTGTTTGAATATATTTTCTGCCTACTCTTGTGGATAAAGAGTGTTTATATATTAGTACACTCAAGTTCTGGAATTAGAGACTTTACAAATATACTTTGGAGTTGTAATGACTGCATAATTTTAAATTTTAGTAGATTTAGCAAGACTTGCATTAATTGGTCTCAAGCTGCATGAAGCTACTGTTCCATTTATGGCTTATATAAATTACATGACATTGTGCTTTTCCAGTGTGAATGGTGAATGAGGCTATTGTCTCTTGGCTTATGGGAAATATTAGAAGCTTGTAGTTTTACTGCCCAAGTGGACACGTCACTCTGATTTCTGGAAATAATGATCTGAAAGAGAATCAGTTTACATATTAAAAATAAACTGACAGCTACTTCCTTAAACCTGACGGTTTTTCTGACTGCCCATGTCTTAACAAGGGTTTACATTTCTAATGCGATGATCAAAAGTTTCTAGAGTGCATTTGGACTTTAGACTAAATAAAAAAAGACTTTGTTCAGTGTGTGTGGCATGCTTGGGCAAAATTGCATCTTTCCACTTCGTTTCTAATTGGATGACATTAAAACATTATCTGCATTGGACAACGTGAAGAAGCGCAGCAAGTGACTGGGGCTGTAAACATTTAAAGGCCATTTCAGTCATAACTAAAAATGCCAATAAAAATTGAGTGCACTACCTGAGTGTCATCTTACTCTCGCTTATTAACGTTACTCAGGATGGAATTACTTGGAGTGCCTTAAGGAAAACTTCAGTATTGCTGTATTGAAAACATTTACAACAAACATGACCAAGGCTTAACATATTTAGTATAGAATTGGTTAAAAAAAAATCACTAGAAAAGAAAATGTTCATAGTGGAAAATTAACTATATAAATCATTCAATATGCCAATCCAAATAAAGGAAATCCATATGAGACATTATGTTTTCTATCAAACTGGCAATGATTAAAGCAATATTACCCAGTAGTGATGAGAGGCTCATTAGATAAACACTGATACTCTTCATTGTAAAACTGTACATATGTATCTTCCTCTATTTAGAAATAATTTTAAACCTCCAGAGAAGTTGCAAAAATAACATGAAGAACAGCTGTATACTCTTGACACAGAATCACTTATTGTAAATGTTTGCCCCATTTGTTTTATCATTTTTCTTATCTTCTCCTTTTCATACACACACACACACACACACACACACACACACACACACACACACTCTTTTTCCCTGAATCATCTGAAAGTAACTTACATTTATTGGGGCTTCAAGGGTTTATTTATTTAATTGAAATTTTTGTTGAAGTATTTGTTGATTCACATGCAGTTTTAAAAAATAACACAGAGACAGCTCAGGTACTCTTTACCCAGTTCCTCCCAATGCTGATATTTTGCAAAACTAGAGTACAATATCACAACCAGGATACTGATACAATACACCTCTCTTTTTCAGATTTTCCCAGTTTCGTGTGTTTGTGTGAAGGTGTGTGTATTTCTCATGATTGCTTAATTTCAACTATGTAAAGCCAGTTATGTATATTATAGCTCAAGTAAGGGGCAAGATTTGTACAGATTTCAAGAATTATAAACCTTTATGCTTTTTTCAAGTGAGGAGTGAACCCAACTTAATAAAAGAACTTACTTTAAGTAATATAATAGCACTTCATTATTTAGGCTCAAGAACATGATCTTTAACCAGAAGATGAAACAAAATTATAAGCAGGCTTAAATAAACCAAATTACCATGCTTTTTACTCTGGAAAAATTAAGGCATTCTCTGTGCTACTCCTCATGTCCCTTCCTGAAAAGATTTGCCTTAGAAATACAATTGGGATATAGAGAAAGAAGTTAATTCTGACTATTGCTAATATTAAGAAAATTAGTACCATGTTAATTTCTCCACAATTTCAAAATCTCTTCACTCTTTTCTCTTTAATTGTGATTTTTTTAGAGGAGTCAGTAGGAGTAAAGAGATGTAAGACAGTAGGTTTAAAAAAAAATTATTTTGAATTGGAGGATAATTGCTTTACAATGTGGTATTGGTTTCTGCCTTACAACAATGTGAATCAACAATAAGTATTCATATATCCCCTCCTCTTGACCCTCCCTTACCCCTCCACCCCATTCCACCCCTCTAGGTCATCACAGAACACGGGGCAGGTTTTTTAGATTATTTCAGTAATGCGTTTGGATTAAATGGTATCCATATTCCTATAAAAGAGCTGAGTTCTAAAACTTTCTGATGCAAGATTTAAGTATGTTGCATCTTGCAGTCTATATACTTTGAAGAGTGAGTTTCCAATAAAGTTAGCTTGGTTCTCAAAAAGGACCATTGGGTTGGAAGCCAGGTGACCCAGGAGGTCTTTTTGATTTTGCCATCATTGATTATGTGATCTTGGGCAAGTAGCTTAAACATCATAGTTTTTTCATTTGTGAAATGATGGGTTTTGTTCCATAACTTTTGGGTTCTTTTCAGGTTATAGAAGTCTATGACTCTCTTTTACTTAAAAAGTATTCCTGTTCTTTTCAATAGAACGCTGAGACCACAACTGGAGTGACACAAAATTATACTGTGTTTTTTGTAGTTCCTGTTTAGAACCTTAGTAACCCTGTTCAGGATTTTCCATTCTTGTGAGAAAGTTGTTTAAATCCCAGGGATGTGTCTTTGCTAAGTGATCCCTTGAGAAGACAGACAGTGCTTTCCTGCCTCTGTTCTATTCTTAATTTATTTGTTTCTGTTCTTCAGTAAACAGTTAAGTGGATGAAAGTTGGCATGTCATATGGTTTATGTTGGTTACAAGTGCTTGCCCTGTTCTGGGTTCCTTTGCTGTACAACATGATGGAGTCCTGAGAACTGGAATGCATTAAGCTCTTGGTTGCCATTTGCAGCTCTTGTCTAATAGGATTGTAGGCAGCTTTTGTAAAATAGCTTCAGGAGAGAATATGGAACTGCTAAGTGTCAGCACCTTTTATAGCAAAAGAAAGTTGCATGAGCACGTGAAATGGACACCATGAAATTGAGTGTCACCAAACTAATGAACGTCATTCCCTGAGTATTGTTTAGAAGACATGGGAACATAAGAGAAGGGCATATTCACTAATAGTGCCCTGATGCTGATAAAGGAAGATTGTCATGTGCCACAAAGATCGAGAAGCTTCAGTTCTCCTGGGCTAATATTCCTTCTGCTAATGTCTATGAGGCTGCCATCCAGGCTTCATTGGTTTGCCTGTTTGTTTCTCTGGGCCTCAGTTTCCTCCTCCATAAAACGAGGAGGTTAGGCTTTATCTCTGCCTTCCAGCTCTAAATTTCTTTTAATATATGATTGTTCTTTGGTCTCAGAAGTACACTCTTCCATGCTCAGCATGAATGGGAAACATCTCATAAATCCAGCATCAATGGGAAATGGACCCTTCTTCCAAATAAGTGAACTTTCCATGCAACAAAGGTTTACTGGCCACCCTTTTCAAAACCCTCGTTAAGTTCTATGCAATGTTAATCTAGTTCTTTCTGTAATATTATATTTACAGAAGAGAAAATAGGTTCAGAATTTAAAGTGCTTGCCCCCTCAAAACACACAGTAGATAGAGGTACCAGGATGTAACTGTGCTATTCCAGAGTTCACAGCCATTATCATTTTGTTATTATTAATGACTCACTGGAATTTCCCAAGTGGCACACTGGTAAAGAATCCACCTGCCAATGCAGGAGATGCAAGAGACCTGGGTTGGATCCCTGGGTTGCAAAGATCCCCTGGAAAAGGAATTGGCAGCCCACTCCAGCATTCTTGCCTGGAAATCCCCATGGACAGAGGAAGCTGACGGACTATAGTCTAGGGGGTCACAAAGAGTTGGACACAACTGAGCAACTGAGCACGGCGAATGACTCACTAGAACATCTTGCTTCTCATGTAAGCAGTAACACTGCTTTTAATTTCAAATATTTTGGATGGATGTATTTGAAAATATACCTACCATTCAAAAATACTTTTTAAATTAATATTTTAAAATTTTTATTGGTACAGTTGATTTACAATGTTGTGCAAAAGTACTATGTAGCCTTTTTCTTGTGTAGAGTTGGTTTCTGCTAAGAGCTGTGTGATGCTGGGGATTCTAGTTTGGTGAATATAAAATAACATGAACAAAATCAGATACTATTTTAAATATCTTCTTTCACGGCATACTTGAATAGTCTATTTCATCTCTGTTCCAAGTAGATCCGAGAAATAGCTACAAAGTTAATAGATTGGTGTTGGTTTATAATATTGATCCTATTGTCTGTTCTTGGTAAAGTCCTTTTTTTTCTTACTTCACTGTTGACAGAATAACCACCTTTGTATTAGAATGCTCAGGATGATAGTAACAATAAAAATAGCTAATATTATTGAACACTTGGGCTTCCCTGGTGGCTCAGCAGTAAAGAATCTGCCTGCCAGTGTAGGAGACCCAGGTTTGATCCCTGGGTTGGGAAGATCCCCTGGAGAAGGGAATGGCTACCCACTCCGGTATTCTTGCCTTGGAAATCCCATGGACAGAGGAGCCTGCTGGGCTACAGTCCAGGGGGTCACAAAAGAGTCGGACACGTCTTAGTGACTAAACAGCAACAACAACACTGAGCACTTGCTGAATGTTAGACACATTTCTTAAAAGACATGATTTGATTTAATCATCCACCAGCACCATGGACTAGATTGTATTGATGTTCCTATTTTACAGGTGAAAACTAGGAGGAACAAGGTGGTCAAGTCAATTTTCCAAGGATTACCTAGTTCATCAGTAGCAAACTCAGGTCTGTCTGACTCCAGAGCTTATTCTCTTTGCTACTTAAGTAGTCTCTACTTAGCAGTCTCTCAGATAAGTTAGAAGGGCAGGCTTGAGACAAGTGCAAGAATCAGTTTAATGTCTGATTTTTATTATTCAAGTATTTCTGTTACCACTTTCTGGTTTTCTATTTATTGTACATTTTTTCCAGATAAGCAACCTTCAGGTGGAGAAGTATTTTATTGTGACTCCAAAGCATTGTTTTAGTTGCTCCTCTTTTAGAAATAAAATGATTCTCAATTATCACTTACAATGAAAATAACTCTGCGGATTTTAAGATCTGGAGGTTTCTTTCTGCCACTCGACTTTCTTCCTGCTTCATGACTCTCCTGCTCACCAGTTCATTCACGGTTCCTTTTTGTGACTGCCTTTCACACCCACTGCCCCCTTCCGTGGTCTGCCTCTTTTGATAGGGCTACGTCAATGGAAGGTAGCATGCCACTGTCTTCAGCCAAGATAATATGGATGTTCCCATCTAAATCATTAAGCATAATTTTGAGTTTAGAGGTAAGACTATTGTACAGACAATTGAGGGTCTTCAAAGCACCACCCCTCCATTTAATGTCATTTATTAGTTTCTTCAATACTTGGTATTTACTAGCCATTTACAAACATTGATAACTATTAATATATATAATTTTAGAACTGACATTAGTACTAATTAAGTTAAGCTTCAGTACTTAATTTTAGAGGAAAGAAGAAAGTTTGGGCACTTTGATTTTAATATTTCCACTTGTAAAGCAGCAGATATTATAAAATGAAAACATTTCCTTAGAGGTTAAATTTCTGGGAGATTATAGAAGAGGTTGATAAAAGCATCCTCTTGGTACTCAGATGGGCATGTGACTGATGATGCTGAAGATTGATGCTAGAATTGTTTTTTTTTTTATAAGTGATTTTTTTCCCTTGAATTATCAGAATACTTCCTCATCTTTTTTTTTTCTTCCCCATCTTTTTTTTTTTCTTCCCCATCTTTGTGCAAGAATCATCTACTATATACCTCTGATAAGGAGGTTGTCACCAAGTAGCAAATAAAATGCATGGGTTTTTTCTTTTACCTAATTAGCTTAAAGGGGAATCCTTAGTTTATTATCTTCAAGGTTTCTTTTCTTATTTGGAAGCAAGGCAGGAAAAGGTTCTTTTTCAGTCCCTGCCAGAAACCTACAACGTTTTCTGACTGAATGCTTTACTAAGCCTGAGTGTCCTGATTGTTGCTTTTTTTCATGGCAGGATGTTTCACTCAGACCGAATGTGGAGCTGTCATTGGAAATGGAAGCCAAGTTCTCTTTTGTTCTTATTTGCTTTGTGTCTTGTGTATGCTCCTCTCTCAGGTAAGTAAGACTTTTCCTTTCAAATTCTGTATTTAATAATGATGCCATTGCCTTCAGTGTAAGTATGCCTTTTATTTGTTGACTTTTTCTGTCCTTACAGGCTTTAGGGGCCTCTCATTCCACCTGAATTATGTGTGAATTCTATTACTTTGATCATTGTTTTATTTTCCTTGATCTTCGCTACATCTCTTTTAGTTTTATTTATTCATTGAGCCCATTTTGAATGATAAGATAGCTACATACCTGACATTAAAAGTGTGCTAGCTTTTCCTACGACTGAATAAATATACAGCACTTAACTCTCTGTTTTCAAGTTTTCATTCAGTTCTTAATGAAAAGTAGAGACTTTGTTATTGTTCTGATTTTGTTGCCATGTATGAGATAGGAATTTGGAATTAAGTTTTTAGACCATGAAGTAGTCGCCTTAAAATGATGTGATGAAGTTTATTTTAATTACAGTACTTTTGGAATGAAGATATTTAATGTTTGAAATGAGTACAGTTTTTTTCTCAACTTTGCAACAAGGCCTTTTTAGCTGTTATTGAAAGCCAAATTTTCTATAAACAGCTAGTTATGTGAATGAGCCAATAGAAACCTGAGGAATGTTAATGATCTTTAAAAGTTACCTGATTTTGTTGCTTGAGCAAACTGAATTTCTCTTGTGCCTATTTTGTTTTGCCTTTTTTTTTTTACAGCTATATTTATTCAGTTTATTATATTTTCCTTTAGAATGAAATCATTACTCATGAAGTTTTATATACTGATTACTTGGAATTTACATAAGATTTCATATGTTCCATATTTATAAATACCTGTATGTTATTATAAATAATACATGTAACAAATCATGGAAATAGATTGCTAAAATTGCTTATTCATAGATCAAGATATTCAACTGGAGTATTTAATATATAAATACTTTTTTCCCAAGCCATCAAGTATTTTAAGAGTTTCAGCTACTTAGTTGGAAAATCCCTGGTACTTAATGTTTAATGGCTTCAAAACATAACTGAACTTTGAGTGTTTTTTTTTTTTGGTATATTTGTTTCAATTTCATTAGAAGTCTATTTTTTTGTTACTTTCATTATCAGAAAGAAGAAGCACTCTTGTAAAGAGATCTGAAAATTGTATATATGTTGGGTTTTATCATGTATAGTTGAACTATTTCTTGACTTTCAAAAGTGCTTCTCCAAGAGTCAATTACATGATGTAAGATGAATTAGGAGATTAAAATTAGTTGAGGTCTATTTACTTTCATTTTGTTAGGTCATGGCATTTGCCAATTTTCAAGGTTTCTTCAAAAATTAAATTGGGACTTTTTATTTTAGATGTCAGTGTGTTGATTGATATGTGCACATTCATTATTTTTATCGTGTGAATAAATTACATGAAACCCATGTTTTTAGACTAAACAAATAAGGTCAACTGAGCTGAGACCAGAGTGGGGCAGGGGGAGCACCTGGGATGTAAAATTTCAGGAGGTTCTCATTCTCAAGGGTATGGGAATCAGAGTATTTAAATGTATTTTCAAGTTACTGTCTGACACAAGAAATCTTTTGAAGGAATTTCTCTTATTACTCCACATGGTGTGTATATCACCTAAGGCTTTGTGACAGATAGTTACCTGTGTTTACTCATGAAGCCAGCATATTTTGTATCTGTATGTCTTACACATGACTCACTTAAAATGCCACTGCCTTCCACATGAATAGCTAAACTTACAGAAGTACTTTAGGGGCTGTTACTGGGCATTTTTATATAAAATTTTTGCCTTAACTCAGTAGAGGGTTCATGAAAATAATGCATATTAAAACTTTACTATCAATATATATAATTTTCAGAGTCCTATCTTTAAATCATGGTGTAATATCACTATATTTTTAAAGACCATCTGGTGCTTAACTGTGATTTTTGTCTCTGTATAGGAATTCTGACTTTTTTCACTTCTGTGGATGACCCCTGGATGATCTCATTGAATCCAGTGGTTTTAAGTGGCATCTTGATGCCAGTATCTCCTGAGTACTTATCTTTGGCCAGAGCCCCTTTCTGGACCCTGGAGTTACCTCTTGGATTGCCTGTCCTCAGACGCTTGGATGTATAATAGGCCTCAAACTTCACATGTGTGAACAAGATTCTTGATTCCTACCTCCTATCCCCAAATCTGCTTCACTCTCATGCATTCCAGTACATCCCCAGTTCAGTTCAGTCGCTTAGTCGTGACCGACTCTTTGCGACCCCATGGACTGCAGCACACCAGGCTTCCCTGTCCATCACCAACTCCCGGAGCTTGCTCAAACTCATGTACATCAAGTCAGTGATGCTATCCAACCATCTCATCCTCTGTCATCCCTTTCTCCTCCTGCCTTCAATCCTTCCCAATACCTCCTACTTCCTGCTATTTTCTCCTAAAGTCACTGTCTTTTAGACACGTTTTCTTTCTGTTCCTTGACTGTGCTTTCTCAGTACCCTTTTCTCCCTAATCTTGGTTCTTTCTTGACACTCAGGTCTTAATTATTACCATCTCAGATAAGCCTGCTTATGCCCCAATTCAAAGAAGCCTTGTGGTCACTCTCATTTTACCTTTAGTGATAATCTGTTGATTTTGGTTACTCTTCTGCTTGTTAATGTTTTGTTAATTTGACTGCTGTAGCTGGATTGGAGGGTTGGCAAAACCTCTAGATTGTTAAGATTGACACTTAGTTCGGATGATTAAAAATTAGGATCCTATAGTTTGATTCTGATAATATCCACACTTTACCTCATAACATAGAACTACAACGTTGAGTCTTCTAGGCAAGTTAACATTTGTAGTTTTGTGGACATTCACAAAGCAAATAGCATACAAGCTGGATTTTAAAAAGTAATAAAAAGAACGCCTTTTCTTTTGACAGCTGATGAATATAATTTTTAAGAAGAACTGCAGCAGTATGATCTTTGAATATTTAAACTGGCCCCACAGAAGTACAAATTACAAAATGTGGTTGTTTTTTATGCACTAGCTTGACAATATTTAGAAAGCTGATAACATCCAGTATTATCAAAGTTTGGGTAAAAGGCATGCACTAACATGGTGGCTCTGTCTTCTGGGATAAAACATGGAATGATACACATCAGGTTTTAAAATGGGTTATTACAGGGGCATAAAATGCATTTTTTTAGGGTAGGAGTAAGAAGCAGGAAAGCGATGGAACTTCATACAACTACAAATTGTTTACCTTGTTAGAGTGAGCATGTATTATTTTAGTAATTTGGGGAAACAAAAAATCTTGATGAAATTCTTTGGTGTTAAAAAAACGCATTAAAATATTGGCCAGAGAGACTGTTGACATGTATGAATATTACACTCTTCTTTTAATCACGACTGTTACTCTAGCTGTTCCTTCACTTGATAAGAATCTCCAAATGGTGTTTCAAATAAGAACCTCTTTTTATGTAGCGTGACACACTACAGCTCTGAAGATGAATGATGATATCTCAAGCAGACAGAAGGTTATGGCTTCAAACAGAGTGGGAAACAAACAGCCAAGAGCCAATGAATTCCTTAGCAACCAGGAGGCTGTTTCCACACAGATAGCCTTAGTCACGAGCGCTGAGGGAGGAGCCTCCCTTCACTCCTGAAAATCGATGACATCAGCAGATTATTTCAAAACTCAGTGTTATGCTGATATCTACGATAGGGCAACAGCTCAAAGGGGAAATGTTTCTGAAAGTACAATCTGACCTGAATTGTGTACTTTCTAGCCCAGAGCACTGCACGGTTCTGGAAGGCAGATGATTGAGCTAAAGAAGTCTTGTGCTTTTTTTGGATTTGTTTGTATGTTCATTTTTCTCATGATCATAGAACGGGCCATTATTCTGTCAGTTACACTGCAATCTGTGATGGAGTGTTAGACATCTTTTATACATGTTTGGCGTGCTGCGATTCACAGGGTCGCAAAGAGTCGGACACAACTGAGCGACTGAACTGAACTGAACTGTATTTGCTCAACAGGCTTTCCAATGCATAGAAAAATAATCTTTTTATAAATCTCCTAGTTTTTTTTTTTTTTCCCTAGCCATTTTAGTATGAATATGTCATTAATTCACTGAAGAAGGAAATGGCAACCCACTCCAGTATCTTTGCATTAACTACTAAATAAATATATCTGGAAGGTCAGAAATAACGATCTACTTGTATAAACTGTTCTTATCAAGTGAAGAAAGAGCCAGAGTAATGCTTAAGTGACTAACAGAAAATTATATGATGATAAATGTTTGTGGGTTTTTTCCTTCAGTCAGAGTCAAAATGTTCCAAATTACCGTCTGAGGCTTTCAGCTAAAGCTGTGTTCCCATTCTACACTTCAGTTTAGAAGAGCCAGTGTGACTGAATAAGCAAACCTCAGAAACTTATATACAGAAGTCTCTTTGATGCATCGTCCCTGTAGATAATTTCCCTCATATTCCTGTGAAATGATCTGAATTTGATGTAGGTAAATATGAAATCTTACATTGGGGTCATAAAGTCACTTACATAAACGTGGGATGGGGGTGACTCATCATCACCACAGTGACAATATTAAGTGACTAAGTGGTGTGACGGGCCTCCAGTGACACTGACACCACTTAGGAATTAAGCATTAGGAAGGGGAGGGTACTGTACTGAGTCCTCCCCTTCACTGGTCAGATCACGTTTGTCTCCAGGCTTGGCTGTCATCCTTTAGAGACAGTTGGTAAACAGTTTGTAGACCAGGCAGATCAGGCCGGTGATGAGTCTCTAGTAATCTGAGGAATGTTTTAGAGCATCTCTGTCTCCACTGTGTTACGTGAGGCTTCTCTGAGGCTGGGCTGCAGCTGTGGACTCATGTCCTTCGAGTCAGCCACCACAGTGTTGCTTTGGTGTAACAACTTGGTCTTTTTGAAAGCGGAAAAGTCTTACTGAATTTTTTTAAAAAATGACTTAAATGGTACATTTACTTTGGAATAGTGAATGGTGGTCTTTGGATAGAGTGGTCATTTGGAAGTGATAACAGACTTAGTCTGAATACTTTTGTGTTGATGTTTCAAGTACCAAATGGCTTTTAGTAATCAGTTGCCAAAAGATAAAACCAGCTGTCCTTTGAAATTGCCATCACTGGCGATGAAGAAGGAATGCAGAAGGAATCTTAATATTGAAGAGGATTTTGTACTAAAAACCATGATGGCCTCCTCAGTCTCCAGTTTAATCACAGAGTGAGTGTGTGTGTATAGTCTTTTTTTTTTTTTCATCTTTCACACCCCACTTTGGTAGCCATAAATTTGTTTTCCATGTTTGTGAATCTGTCTCTGTTTTGTAAGTAAGTTCATCAGAACTGCTTTTTGTTGTTCACTCGCTAAATCATGTCTGACTCTTTGCGATCCCATGAATTGCAGTGTGCCAGGCTTCCCTGTCCTTCATCATCTCCCAGAGTTTGTTCAAACTCATGTCCATTGAGTTGGTGATGCCATCCAACCATCTCATCCTCTTAGGTCCCATGTATAAGTAATATCATATGGTATTTGTCTTTCTCTATCTGATCTACTTCACTTAGTAAGATAATCTCTAGGTCGATCCATTTTGCTACAGAGAGGGTCTTTTTTTTTTATATACACATCGTTTTAATAGTTACCTCAAAAGGTTCGTCTGTGTGTATTTTCTTTCAATTTTAGTAGGTAAATTTTATACACAGTGAGAGATTAGGAAGGTAACTTTCTCAGATAAGATAAATTTTGGAACTGTAGGCTTTGGCAGGTACAAAATTTTCTGCTACTTTCAAATGAATAATTTTTTATGGAATTTTACTTTTATTTTCAACAAATAGAATATGTGCTTTTTGGTACTCTTCTTTCTAAGATTGCAATATAATAGAATTTAGTAAGTAAAGAATGTGGAAAAGAACAAAATGGAAAAGAACCAAAAAGAGAGGGGAAAAAAAACTTATTCTAGACTTAATGAGTAAGTATGTTTTACAGGGTGGAGTAGCAGGGGAGGAAAGAGTGAGTCTAGCAAATCTAAAAGTTTGGTATGCTTAATCAGAACCTTTCCCTCCCCCAATATTATTAAAGTACATTAGACATTTGTGAGAGCATTATAGTACTTAAAGGAGTTACAGAGAACGTGTAATTGTATTGTTCCTTTTATTTATTTATTTATTTTTAAAATTTTACTTTATTTTACTTTACAATACTGTATTGGTTTTGCCATACATCAACATGAATCCGCCACGGGTGTACTATTGCTCCTTTTAAATGCATTTAAACTCTAAGGGCTATGTTATCATAATTCCATAATTTTTGAGTACTGTGTGTGTGTATCAGATATGTATCAGAGTCTTATCAAAGTCCTGGCTATGCAAAACTAAATCATGGAGTTTTAGTGTTGTTGGGGAGACTGATATGAGACAAACAGGAAGCGCTGTGATATGTGGTCTAATACAATTGTGACTCTGATATCAAGGGATAACGGAAGAGATCTCAGAAAAGTTTGCACACGGGAGGTAGTGTTAAAACTGCATCTTGTATCAAGGGTGATGAAAAAATATTTACAAAATGGTATGGCTTTGTCATTCACCATTTGAAGAACTTGCCCTGTAGTCAGGTTGGAGGGCTGGCTGTAAAATCTGATGCAGCTGTGGGAGTAGTTCATCCCTACTGAGTATCATCTCTGACCTTAACTGAAAGCAAGAAGATAGAAAGTTAATATAGAAATGGAGAAGGATGATGTAGGCAGAAAAAAGGTCAAGGACGAACCTACAAGTGCACTGAAAGTGATTTTATGAGATGATCAGTACTTCCTGTTTCTAGGATAAGGATCTCGGCAGAAGAGAATAAAGACTTAAATTAGACATGTAATGGGAAGGCCAGATGGTGGAGGATGTAGCTGGAGGAAAAGTGCTATCAGAACTGAATGAGGGATTCCAACTCAGTCAGGGGATAGCCAGGTCACTGTCAGTTGTAGTTCAGTAAGATACGTGTAACCAGAAAGATATGCTTGAGGAGCAGAGGGTAAGAACTTCCCTAGATGACAGGTAACTCAGTAGTAGAATTGTCTTTGGTTTATTGAACCTGTAGTTTATGCTTTTTCTCTATCATGTCATTTTACTTCAGAAATGGCAGCCTTCCTTTCCTCCCTAGTGAACTTCATTCATAGATTCACCAAAAAGCTGGAGATACTAATAAAACTTTAGACACACTTGATGCCTTCTCTTTCTTGCTCTAACTCATATTTTGTTGTGATCAACAGTTGCTGAATCTAGGTTGGAAATGCCTTCGTTAACTTTTTAATGACTGGGGCTCTGATCTCCACCAGGAATATTGTGTGAGCTCCTGATCGTCCCCTTGCATCCAGGTTTCTGTTAAACCACAGTTGGAACCATGCTACCACCCTACTGAAGTTCCCCTAAGATTCTTATTGCCCACAGGATAGAGTCCACAGTCCTTAGTTTATGTAATTTCACAGCTCTCTAGCTTTATAATGCCGTCAAGTGATCAAGTGCTTGCCCTACTGTGTGTGTGTGAGAGTACATGCTCAGTTGGGTCTGACTCTTTGCGACCCCGTGGACTGTAGCCCACGTAGTCGTGTAGACACGACTGAGTGACTTCACTTTCATGTCCGTTGAGTTGGTGATGCCATCCAACCATCTCATCCCTGTCACCTTCTCCTCCTGCCCTCAATCTCTTCCAGCATCAGGGGCTTTTCCAGTGAGTTGGCCCTTCACATCAAGTGGCCAAAGTATTGGAGTTTCAGCTTCAGCATCAGTCCTTCTGATGACTATTCAGTGTTGATTTCCTTTAGGATTGACTGGTTTGATCTTGCAGTCCAAGGGAGTCTCAAGAGTCCTTTGAGACGTTCAGGGGTTCAACCTTTCTGTCTTTATGGAAGACCAGCTATTTAAGGGGGGATATTTCATAAATTGTATAATAATTACTTGAGCCTCCAAATGAGAAAAATAACCAGAGAATTTATTTTCACTTGTGCCAAGGGCTAGACTTGTTATGGAAATACATTTCTTTAGTGGCAAACTCATTGCTATTAAAATGTACACTCTAAAAAAAAATCTACTTTTGTTGAGAATAGTGAAAGTTATTATTTGCTTAAAATTGTTTTCAGCTGTTCCCCCCTTGTCCTGCATCAGTTCTAGTCTTTTCTTTACAAAGCAAACAAAAATTTCCCACATGCCCCTCACATTTTTGTTTTTTTCAGTTTTCATTCCCATTCATCATTCTTTTTATTTCTGAAAACCTTAAAAGACTACATTTTGGATTTATTACTTCCTCACACTTAAAAATAGATCATTCTGCTTTAGAGACACATTGACAGGTATCTAGCTGTACGTGTATGTAAACAATTATGTTATCTTCTCTAAAGATCTCCTGAGTTAGTCTGAACTTCTCCAGAGGGTTTTTTATTAAAAATTTTTCTTTTCAAGGAGGTGGATAATGCAATAATGTTTTTGTTATTAAATGGACAAAAAAACACTTTCTTCAAAGAAAGTCTGTTTTAGGTTGAAATTATGTCACAGAGTGAAATGGCTTATATTCAGCTTTTAGAATATACTGCTTTGCATGTTTTTCATATTCTTTAAATTGTTCCTTTAGGTGCCTCGGACTTCCTAGAAGCTGATGTTACTGCTTTTTTTGCACACCAGGTGGCCAAAGTATTGGAGTTTCAGCTTTAGCATCAGTCCTTCTGATGACTATTCAGTGTTGATTTCTTTTAGGATTGACTGGTTTGATCTCCTTGCAGTCCAAGGGACTCTCAAGAGTCCTTTGAGATGTTCAGGGGTTCAACCTTTTTACCTTTATGGAAGACCAGCTATTTAAGGGGGGATATTTCATAAAATTATATAATACTTACTATACATATACAGTCCATGGAATTCTCCAGGCCAGAATACTGGAGTGGGTAGCCTATCCCTTCTTCAGGGGATCTTCCCGATCCAGGAATCAAG
This sequence comes from Ovis aries, assembly GCF_016772045.2. Taxonomy (NCBI): domain Eukaryota; kingdom Metazoa; phylum Chordata; class Mammalia; order Artiodactyla; family Bovidae; genus Ovis; species Ovis aries. The sequence continues at coordinate 66,989,749 of NC_056061.1, forward strand.
CTGACCCAGAAATTGAACCAGAATCTCCTATATTGCAGGTGGATTGTTTACCAGCTATATTACCAAGGAGTCTTTTAGCTCTTAGGGCAGAATATAGAAACTAAACCAGTTTTGTTATTCATCTGGAAACTAAAATCAGATTTGGAGTCTAATCATCAAATTGAACTTTTTTCCCCTATTATTAAAGATTAACTTTTAATTTTTTCCTAAGTAAGACCATAGTACCATCTGAATATTTTATATCTTAATAATCCTAGTCATCAATACAATCTATTGGGCTATTTCAGGTTAACAACACAAATGAATCCTGTGTTGCTGAAGAGAAAACTGCCTTTGAAAAGTACATTTTTAAAAATATAAATTTACTTTGGATTTCATTAAAACTTGAGCTGCACATACCATGGTATTACTGATTTTTTTGATGCATCTAAGCTAATGATGAGAATGAAAAGTTTGCTTCGATATCACTGACACTGCTAAGTTGACTTTGAGTACTTTGATCCATCAGTAACATGAGTTAAATGCTGACTCTGAACTAAAATTTTGCAAAGACGTTCTTTTATACTCAGAAATACCTTCTCAATGTGTGTACTGGAGCTTTATTCCTCTCGGACTCTAGGTAGGAGGAGACAGTTACTACATGTAGTGAAACATGTGTGCCTGATTTTTTAAATTGTTTCTGGCAAAATCAGGCAGAAGGCGGTTGAAAGTGGTTACAACTGGATGATTGAGTTCCAGGGAGCAACCGACTGGAAGGAGACACCTCAGGATACATTGGGTTGATGGGAATGTTCCAAATTTTGGTTGGAATGTAGTTACATGGGGGTATACATCCTCAAACCTGATTGAACAGCATACTTAAAATCTATGCATTTTTAATGTGTGTCAATTATACCTCAAAAAGAAGTCTCAGCTAATTGGAAAAAATATTAGTAATAGTTCTGCGGCCGCTGTTGAGTCGCTAAGTCGTGTCTTATCCTTTTGACAGTATGGACGGTAGCCTGCCAAGCTCCTCTGTCCATTGGATTTCCCAGGCAAGCATCCTGGAGTGGGTTGCCATTTCCTTTTCCAGGGGATCTACCCAACGCAAGGATCAAACTCGAGTCTCCTGCATTGGCGGGTGACTCGTACCACTGAGTTACCTGGAAAGCCAGAATAGTTCTAGGACACAATAAGAAGACCTCTGATACATCCAAAACTGTCAGGATTTTATTAGCTATATAAAGAATTAAATAATAGCTTTCTAAAATACAGCCTTTTTGTTGATTTGCTGGCTTTTGTTTTGTTTTGTTTGGCTAGCAGGAAAGGATTATTTAGGTTTATTATTTATGAATTAGATATGCTTATTCAGATATTTTCAGTACTTACAAATACTCTTTTATCTCTGTTTGCAGACATTTCTGCAAAGGACGAAACCTCACCTAGTTCCAGTGTAAGCTTTCATTTCACCCTCCTTTAACCTCTATATTCAAAAGTTTGACTTCCTGTATCTTTATCTGGCAGATCTTTTCTGTGAGTTTTTCCTTCATTTAATAAAAATACGTACAATGATCAGTATATAATTATATATCAGATTTTGCTTCTTAACCAATACCTTAATGGAGATTTATTGATATTATTGGCTTGTTACTCAATAAAAATGAGAGAAAAAAGGATGCCTCAAGAACATTCACTCCATTAGTTATAGTGTTATTTTTCTTTTTTCATACTTTTCTTTCTGTTCATTTTGTTTTATCTTAACACAACTATTTATCATTTCCTATAAAGGGATTTGCACTAGTTTCACAAACACATGGTATTTATAAAAACTCCACAAATCTTTTTGTAAAGTTGATTGCTCAGCAAATATAAAGCACGAACCAGAAAGTAAATTACAAACACTTAAAAATTCCAGCCTAGAGTAGACTCAGCACCTGGTGAATACTTTCTGAGGGGTTATTTGTTCTGCTCTGGTTCCTGACTTGAGAGGTTTTCATGGGTAAATAGTGGGTTGAAAGCATCAGTCAAGGCAGTCTCATTTCAGAAGATGCACCTGCTATGACTGTGTCCCTGGATGAAAGTCACTATTTGCCTAGGAAGGGTGTAATGAGAATGTAGCCATTGATGGAATCAAAATAATGGAACGAATAATCATCAACTGTTAATTTAAGATCCCAGATGATGCACAGATTATACAAAGACATCTTCTGAAAGAGAGAATGTATTGGGTGGATAATTTGGGGAGATCCAAAGGGGGAAAATGGCATCATTTTAAACTTCAGTAAGTGTTAAAAAAAGATGAAGCTCAACTTTTACATCTTAAGGTCTGATCTCATTTCTGAGTTTCAGAGAAGTTTACAATTAAGCTGATTTAGCTGATGTTTTAGTAAATGGGACCTGTGCTAGAGTTATAATTTAATTGTGCCCATCAGATAGGGCAGCGTTTTATTTTTCTTAAAAAAAAACAAACTTCATGTATTGTTAAGACACTGGTGGTACTTTGAAATCAAGCCTACATGATGATAGAGTAGGGGAAGTTTTATGGCTCTACTATCTTATGAAGTCACCACTCTCTAATTAGTTACCTGTGCAATTGCTCAGAAAGTGCTCTCAGACAGAAATATGGGGTTTATACTTCCTGAATTTCTTTCTGTTAAGCATCAGAGGTTTGTTCTGTCAGTTATCCAATGTCTGAAAACATTTTTTTCATGTATTTTGCCCACTTACATGTTTGTATGCTGGGAGGGGAAGTCCAATACTTGTTACTTCATTATGGCTAAAGCAGGAGTCCCTACCGCTTTATCTGAACTTAATGTAAGCTTGTGTTTATTTGCCAATCATTTGATACACAGCAAAGTTCTTTTCTTTGAGGATTGATTTGTTAATTGGAGAGTGCTGTCTCTTGAGTAAATCATGCCCATGAAGTGTCATCATTGATTTTTTTTCTTCCAGTTTTATTGAGATATAGTTTACATACAGCACAGTGATTTTTAATTTTGACTCCTTTAGAGTGAAGAGAGATTGCTTATGAAGTGATCTGAGCACAAAATCCTTATTTTTGAGTTTTATCATTTAGTCATTATTAAGCAGCTATTTTTATTTACCTTTATTCAAAATCTTTCTAATGATTCGACCAAGTTTTCATAGGCTTATATATCCTTTAACTTTTGTATATTTATTGAGTCATGTAAAATATAGTAAATTTCATAACTAGAATATGAAGTATAACTGGCAAAAAATAGTAACAACTATCATCTAATAAGCACAACTCAACTAATGGGAACAGCTATTCAGAGGGTCATTAGCTTTGAATATTCAACTTGCTGTATCATTCAGTGTTTTACAGAGAAAGTCATCGAAGTAGGTTAACCTGAGGCATCGGTTAAGTGCAGGTTGGCTAAGAGAGCCTCTGGTGGATCTCTAGGCTGCAGCCTAAGGTATTCTTCAATCTGAGCTGCTTTTTCCTGGTTTCAATGTCACTGCTGTAATGTTTCTTCCTTCCAGAATCAAAATGTCAATGATATCTTTGACTCTTCTTTAGCAACACTTCTATAAAACCCAAGTGAAGTGAAGTGAAGTGAAAGTCGCTCAGTTGTGTCCAACTTTTTGTGACCCCATGGACTATAGAGTCCATGGAATTCTCCAGGCCAGAGTACTGGAGTGGGTAGCCTTTCCCTTCTCCAGGGAATCTTCCCAACCCAGGGATTGAACCCAGGTCTCCCCCATTGCAGGTGGATTCTTTACCAGCTGAGCCACAAGAGAAGCCCAAGAATCCTGGAGTGGGTAGCCTTTCCCTTCTCCAAGGAATCTTCCCAACCCAGGGATTGAACCCAGGTCTCCCCCATTGCAGGTGGATTCTTTACCAGCTGAGCCACAAGAGAAGCCCAAGAATCTTGGAGTGGGTAGCCTATTCCTTCTCCAGGGGATCTTCCCGAACCAGGAATCGAACCGGGGTCTCCTGCATTGCAGGCCGATTCTTTACCAACTGAGCTATCAGGGAACCCCCCTGTAAAACCTAATCTATTGCTAAATCTGGGGGCATCTCTTGTATCGCTTTGGTTTTTTGAATCCTTTTCATTATTTTTCCTCCTAAGGTTTTTTTTAAATTAGTTAATTATTGGCTGTGTTGATTCTTAGTTGTCGCACGCAGGATCTTTCATTGTGGCTGACAGGCTGCTCTCTAGTTGTGGCACATGGGGTCAGTAGCCCCATGGCATGTGGGATCTTAGTCCCCTGATCAGGAATCGAACCTGCAATCCCCGCACTGTAAGGCAGATTCTTAACCTCTGGACCACCAGGGAAGTCCATGCTCTTCATTCTTATGTAGAGCCTGATGGTTTCTTACCTCAACTTTTGTAATAATAGAAAAACTGGTGCTGTTGTTGCCTGTTTTCATCTGTAAGCTAGTAAAAACCACTTTTGTGTAAACTAAGAACATGGAGTTCTTAGTTGCAACATCCAGGATCTTTTATTGAGGCTGGCAGGAACCAGCAGGAAGGAAGGTTATTTGCTCAGGAACCTTGAAGAACTTTTGGTTGCTGAGTTAATTACTGCTTTTATGGATTAACATTTGAGATCCTTCACCATGTATTCTTAACTAGTATTTTCTAAGCTATTTCCAAGGTTCCTTATTCATAATCTAAGAAATAGATAAATTGGGGAATATATTTTTCTCTGATATTTCATATATCTTCCTGCCTCTAAGTCCTCCTTACAGTATTTCCTCAGTCTAGAACTCCTTTCTCCTTTTTTGCTACATGTAAGGTGCTTCCCAATCTAAGACCTGTGTTAAATGCTTCCTCATGTGGGGAATATTTAAAATGAGGCTGGTAAGATGAGTAGGTTTTTTTCCCTTAATTTTCATGTAAATATATACACCCAGGTAACCACCTGTTAGGTAACATTTTAAAGGTAAAAATGAAGCAGGAAATATTTTCTATATCTCCAATTCTTTTCCCGTTTCTCCTTTGGAATTCTATAATAATTTGTACTTATTCTATGTTTTATTGCGGGATTGTGTTTTATTTTTATTCATGTTTATATTTGCTTTTTTATTGCTAATGAGTGCCTAGAATGTAGGGGCTATGTCTTCTTCTTCACAAAACCAAGAGAGTATGGGTACTGCAATGTGAATGAATTAAAGTACATTATTTAAAGGGAGACATTTAAGATTAAAGTAACCCATCCACTCTATGGGTTTGATGTGAAAAGCACAAAGAGCTGTGTCATGAAAAAGTAGACCAAGACACAGGCATCCTTTTTAGTTATCATACTGGAGTAGATTCATTGAACTGTTCAGAGTGCGGCAGACCCTGGGGGCTGGGTCTGCATTTCATTCATTTTGGCTCTGTTGGTGTACCCCAATTTATATAGTACTCGAGACAAACTTCCTATGACGTTAATAACATGAGAACTCTGGCCTTGATGAAGCAACATGCCTAAGAGTCCAGTATTGTGAAGTTTTCCTCTTCCTGTCTTTTCTTGACTGAGCTGTCCCTGCGGTAGGTTTCAGCTTCCAGCACACCCCCTAAAGTGACTCGCCTTCCTCCCCTTTCCCCTCTTCCTTCCCCCACTGTGGGAGTGGGGGTGTGGGAGAGGCACTGGAGCTTCCATGGTCTTTATATTCCGTACATTTCCCAGAAGGCTTCTAGCTTAGCAGAATCTTGGGCTGAGGCTCCAGGGTGTTAAGTAGATTTGGGATTCTGGGCTGCTGTTAATTTTGCCTTAGCTACATTATGAGTTGGCCTGGGATTTTAACTGAATTTTATAATGTTATTTCCATGGGAAAAAAACGTTCTAAAATCCAAACAACCATCCTGGAGCTTATTCTTTTGTAATATGGGAATTAGTACATTTTGGACTTGGTACTGTTGACTTTTTTATGACCAAATATTTCAAAATTCATTGTGCCTGTGCCTTATTCTTTTAAATCAAATTAAAATAGTCACACTATGCATTATTTAGAAATATGATGTAGCCAAGGCTTTAAACATTCATCAATTTATATGATATGCTTCTCATTCAAATGAATATTTATAAATTTTACTAAAATTAAAAATAAATGTTTGATTTTTTAAACTAGTCTGTGCTGATTCATCCAGGGTGATGATGCTGTATCTCTGATTAATTTCTGGGAAACTCACCAAAGAGAATAATTAAATAGAAGTAAAGGTTTCATAGTAAAGTAATGCTCAAAATTCTCCAAGCCAGGCTTCAGCAATACGTGAGCCGTGAACTTCCAGATGTTCAAGCTGGTCTTAGAAAAGGCAGAGGAACCAGAGATCAAATTGCCAGCATCCACTGGATCATGGAAAAAGCAAGAGAGTTCCAGAAAAACATCTATTTCTGCTTCATTGACTATGCCAAAGCCTTTGACTGTGTGGATCACAATAAACTGTGGAAAATTCTGAAAGAGATGGGCATACCAGACCACTTGACCGCCTCTTGAGATACCTATATGCAGGTCAGGAAGCGAAAGTTAGAACTGGACATGGAACAACAGACTGGTTTCAAATAGGAAAATGAGTATGTCAAAGCTGTATATTGTCACCCTGCTTATTTAACTTCTATGCAGAGTATATAATGAGAAACGCTGGGCTGGAAGAAGCACAAGCTGGAATCAAGATTGCCGGGAGAAATATCAATCACCTCAGATATGCAGATGACACCACCCTTATGGCAGAAAGTGAAGAGGAACTAAAAAGCCTCTTGATGAAAGTGAAAGAGGAGAATGAAAAAGTTGGCTTAAAGCTCAACATTCAGAAAATGAAGATCATGGCATCTGGTCCCATCACTTCATGGGAAATAGATGGGGAAACAGTGGAAACAGTGTCAGACTTTATTTTCTGGGGCTCCAAAATCACTGCAGATGGTGACTGCAGCCATGAAATTAAAAGACGCTTACTCCTTGGAAGGAAAGTTATGACCAACCTAGATAGCATATTAAAAAGTAGAGATATTACTTTACCAACAAAGGTCCGTCTAGTCAAGGCTATGGTTTTTCCAGTGGTCATGTATGGATGTGAGAGGACTGTGAAGAAAGCTGAGCGCTGAAGAATTGATGCTTTTGAACTGTGGTGTTGGAGAAGACTCTTGAGAGTCCCTTGGACTGCAAGGAGATCCAACTAGTCCATCTTAAAGGAGATCAGTCCTGGGTGTTCATTGGAAGGACTGATGCTGAAGCTGAAACTCCCAATACTTTGGCCACCTCATACGAAGAGTTGACTCATTGGAAAAGTGGCTCTGATGCTGGGAGGGATTGGGGGCAGGAGGAGAAGGGGATGACAGAGGATGAGATGGCTGGATGGCATCACCAACTCGATGCACATGAGTTTGGGTGAACTCCGGGAGTTGGTGATGGACAGGGAGGCCTGGTGTGCTGCGATTCATGGGGTCCAAAGAGTTGGACATGACTGAGCGACTGAGTTGAACTGAACTGAAAGGCTTCGTACATGAAGATGGGGCTTCCAGGAACCTGCCTGCCAATGCAGGAGACATGAGATACAGGTTCATTCCTGGGTCGGGAAGATACCCTGGAGAAGGGCATGGCAACCCACTCCAGTATCTCCAGCCTGGAGAATCGCTATGGACAGAGGAGACTAGTGACCTATATCCATAGGGTCTCAAGGAGTTGGATACAACTGAAGTGACTTAGCACACAAAGTAGTAAAAAACAAAGAAGTTAATAACACTAAATAACTTTATGAATTTTGAGAAAATGACTATAATTACATGTAGAAATGCACACTGTATTTAGAATAAAAAACAATATCAATACTAAATGTTAAATATGTCATATTTGCAAACTGTATGAGTATAAATGACTGGAGAGCTGGCATGCAAGTGTTAAAGTATCTGAGTAAGAAAGTTCAGACCAATGGCTTCAGGTTTTCAAAGTGAGTATTCAAAGTAATTTTATTTGATTTTGAACATGTTGCTTCTGGAATAATAAGGCAAGCTGATTAAAGCAGTGTGCATTAAGATAAATTCAGAACTGTCATTTTTGATCCTCTATATTCCCTCCTAACAAGTTATTCTTGATAAGCACTTACCAGTTGCTGTGGTTCTTTTCCCTGTATTGCTGTAAGATTTCCGAATTTTCAAAGCTCCTATGCAAAAAGAAACAGGAGTTAAAAATTAACAAGACTCTTAGAGGAGCCTGATCAGCTATAGTCCAAAGGGTCACAAAGAGTCAGACATGACTGATCATGTGGTTATTATACATACCATTGCAATAATTGTCATATCTCATTGAGCCTAATTATTTATAATATGCAATATTATCATCATTTTCAGGCCCTTCACATCTTCTTTGCCTTCTTTTTGTTTTTGGTTTTGAACGTGTTTCAAGATGAGTGTTGCCCTGAATGCTGACTCCTTGTCCAGAACAGAGTTGTTTTGTTCTTATGTACCCCTTGACTGTTCTTTGTTCTTTCAAATTAATGGTGCAGAGACAGACTCATCCTGTGAGTCTGAGATCATCTGTTATCAAAACTCACTTATGATGTGGAGTCTTCATGGCTGAAGTGATCACAGAAACATCTGTAGAAAAGGCCATCAATCAGGTTGTGTGAAGGTTAAGGAGAGAGTGTGTGTGTACTGGGGGGCTGGTGAACCCTTTCTGTCACTTGTGGGATTTATATTTGCATAGGTTTGTTTTTCATTTAGAAGTCTTCTCACTTTAAGAATCCTTTTCAGATTAATCGACATAGATCATTCTGTCAGAAACTGATGGCATGCAGAAAAGTCTCCATACATTATTTAATGATTCAGTATCAAATCATGAGTATTGTAAAAGTTATAATTTCTCATCTCAGTCTGGTTATGAAAGACTAGTATTCCATCTTGCTCTAATACTTTGGGTATTCACACTTACTAAGTTCTTTTCAGTTGTAATTGCCAGTGGGAGATTTAAAAAAAAAATTGTTTTAATTTCAAAACCTTGTAAAATAAAGGATGAAACAAATGAGCCACATCTTCAACTAAAATAATGACAGGACAAGAAAAAGAGGAATTTAGTTTTCTGTTTTTAATAAGTCTTTGAGGAGTAAGAGGAACTGGGAATATTGTAACAACTTTCTGTTTAAACTGTAAAAATCCCCTAATTCAAATTTAGCAAGTGAGGTCCACCTTTTATGTTAGGAAATGTTTCTGAACACAATATGGGAAATGAGTGCTAGTAAGAAACAGATTTTATTAGTGCAGACATAGAATAAAGTTCTGAGGCTGTTAGATATGTCTAGGAAATATGTATTACCTTTTTAAAAATTAATTTATTCATTTTAATTGGAGGCTAATTACTTTATACTATTGTAGTGGTTTTTGCTATACATTGATATGAATCAGCCATGGGTGTACATGTGTTGCCCATCCTAAACTCCCATCCCACCTCCCTCCCCATCCCATCCCTTAGGATCATCCCAGTGCACTGGCCCTGAGCACCCTGTCTCATGTATCAAACCTGGACTGGTGATCTAGTTCACATATAGTAATATACATGTTTCAATGTTATTCTCTCAAATCATCCCACCCTCGCCTTCTCCCACAGAGTCCAAAAGTCTGTTCTTTACATCTGTGTCTCTTTTGCTGTCTCACATATAGGGTCATCCTTACCATCTTTCTAAACTTCATATATATGTGTTAATATACTATATTGGTGTTTTTCTTTCTGACTTACTTCACTCTGTATAATAGGCTCCAGTTTCTTCCACCTCATTAGAACTGATTCAAATGTGTTCTTTTTAAAAGCTAAGTAATATTCCATCATGTATATGTACCACAGCTTTCTTATCCATTTGCTTCCATGGCTTAGCTATTGTAAATGGTGCTGTGATGAACATTGGGGTATATATGTCTCTTTCAATTCTGGTTTCCTTGGTGTGTATGCCCAGCAGTGGTATTGCTGAGTCATAAGGCAGTTCTATTGCCAGTTTTTTAAGGAATCTCCACATTGTTCTCCTTAGTGGCTGTATTAGTTTGCATTCCCACCAACAGTGTAAGAGGGTTCCCTTTTCTCCACACCCTCTCCAGCATTTATTGTTTGTAGACTTTTTGATAGCAGCCATTCTGACCGGTGTGAGATGGTACCTCATTGTGATTTTGATTTGCATTTTTCTGATAATGAGCGATGTTGAGCATCTTTTCATGTGTTTGTTAGCCATCTGTGTGTCTTCTTTGGAGAAATGTCTGTTTAGTTCTTTGGCCCATTTTTTGATTGGGTCATTTATTTTTCTGGAATTGAGCTGCATGAACTGCTTGTATATTTTTGAGATTAATTCTTTGTCAGTTACTTCGTTTGCTATTATTCCATTCTGAAGCCTGTCTTTTCACCTTGTTTATAGTTTCCTTCATTGTTCAAAAGCTTTTAATTAGGTCGCATTTGTTTATTTTTGCTTTTATTTCCATTTTCTTGATAACTTTGTAACAACAGAACTCTTGTACCTGTGCTTAAATTGTTACCCCACCTTTTCTTCTGTTCCTATTCATTCTCAAGAAGATTGTGTGCCCAGTCTCTCTTCATTTTATTGTTTAAAAGTCGGTTATTTTTGTAAAGGGTAAACTCCTTTTTAATTTTTCCACTTTCATTGCCTCTCTTTTAGGAAATTTTTGAATTAAAATATGCTCTAATCCTCACTCATCATTAGGATCAGTAATCATAAACTGGTATAAAAAGTAATCTTCTCTAAAGAAACAGAAGTCCTACATTTGAGATTAAATCAAATTAAATCGGTGTCTCAGTAATGCTGCTTTATTTTGTATATTGCTCTTTGGTGCATTTAAGAAGAAAAAGAAAGGAAGGGAATTATTGTTCCTGCGTTCCAGAGGAGACTGAATTGAATATTTCATCATAGTTGTGTAGCATAAGAAGCAGAACATAGTTCTTCTGGCTCCTAGCGCAGGTTCTTTAATTAATGTGAGAAGTAGATCCCCAGGGCTTCCCTGGTGGCTCAGTTGATAAAGAATCTGCCTGCAATGCAGGAGAGCCTGGTTTGATCCCTGGGTCAGGAAGATCCCCTGGAGAAGGAAATGGCAATCACTTCCAGTATGCTTGCCTGGCTCATCCCATGGACAGAGGAGCCTAGCAGGCTATACAGTCCATGGGATCGCAAGAGTTGGACACGACTTAGAGACTAACCCACCATCACCACGGATCCCTAAACGGCCCACAGATACCAAACAAGCAGAGGCTATGAAGAGTCACACACCCTCACATGCCCATCCTTTTCTGATTAAATTTACCTCATCTCCTTAAGCAGGAGTCAGGGTATGTATTATATGCCTGATTTTCATTCAGTAATAGTACTCAAAAAATTCACCCCTTATGTTTCAATCAAAGTATCACCAGGGTGATGTTTTATACCAGTGGTAATTAAAGTGTGATCTAGGCCAAACACTATCAGTATCATCTGCGAACTTGGGAGAAATGTACATTCTTGGGCCCCATCCTTGCCTACTGACTCGAAACTCTGGGTGTGGGGTCCAGCAGTTTGCTTGTAAACAAGCCCTCCAAAGCGATTCCCACGCAGGCTAAAGTTTGAGGTCAGCTGCTTTAACTCATTCATTGCAGTTGAAATTCTAGTGAATTTTCATTTTTTCTTGATGTATCCAAGGAGTCTATCTAGCATTTATAATACTGTTCTTGTTGATGTCCACATCCCTCATGTCGACCGCCTGAGATGGGAGAGTGTAGTGGTTCAGTACATGGGCTCTGAAGACAAACTGTGAGCTGGAAATTCTGGTCCTCTTGCTTGTGTACCGGGGATATGGTCTTAGGAAAAGCTACTTCTCTGTGGAATGAAGTCACCATAGTTCCTGCTTCCTAGGGTTATTGTGGCAATTCAGTGAAAGAATCCATGTAACATATTTAGCAGAGACTGATCTCTTGGAAAGTACCAATGAAGTGTTTGCTATAATTGTTAGCAGGGTGAATAGTTATTCACCAAGTAAATATTATTTTGAAAAATAATATTTTATTTCAACCAAGGATCTTAAAAATGCACTTTAGGGAAAACCACCAATTGAGACTTTTCTGGGGTTCACGCAGTAATGTGCATGCCTCATTAGCAGTTGTTTTTCCTTTCTAAATGTTGCTTGCTTGTTTATCTTAATAACCTATTAATAGCTTAAAGTGGCATAAAGAGAATGTTTGTGCTAAAAATTCATTTCAATGTAATATTCCTTTTTCTCCTCTAATGTTTTCACTTTTGAAAGGGAAGTAAGTGCTGACATAATCATCCAACTTTTGGGCATCAGCCGTCTGCTGCAACGTTTAACATCTATTTTTATAAATCCATGACATTTCTCATTGACCTTAATCTACAATTTTGAATGTTTCCTCTTTATTTCAGTGAATAACTATTATTTGTAGAAAGCTGCCATCCCTGAGTCATTGCTGTTGTGATCCACACAAAGGGTAAATAATAGGACCCTGGAAGTGGTGGAAAGGTGTTCTTATGCTGAAAGTTTTTTTTTTTCATTTAAACTTTGGTGCTTTTACTGCTTGTGTAGCTGAGGCATTTCCAGTTTACTCCTTAAGCTTTCTTGTTCCTCCCGTAAGTTTGTGATAGTGATACATCTCCCACCAATCTGCCACCTATAATGAGAAGAGGGTAGGAAAAAAGATGGTAGGGGAAGGGCAGCCGTGCAAAGGCTAGGTATGTGAGTGTTGCTCTTGAACTTCACTCTTTACTACAGACCATCACCAGCAGCTGTTGGTTCCTTTGTTTTAGTCTTTAACAGGTCCTGGCAAGGAAAAAAAAATTGTTCTGCTGAAAAAAAATTTTCTTTTATTTGCCACTGCAATTTTTTTAATAAGCAGAAAAACAGTGTAAGGGGAGGTTAGAAATTAGGTGGTGAAAACATTTTTTTCTTGATGGTGTTCTCAAGACAGCAGGGCTTCTGCAAGCCAGAAAGATGTGGGAGTAAATGTGGTAATATCATTCATTAATCATGAAAACCATATTAAGAAAAGGTCTTCCCCTAACCCTTAGTGTCATATAACCAGGTCACCAGATCCATTTTTGGAGTCAGGGTTTTCTATATTCTGTTCAGCATCAAGAAACAGATAATATTTGATACCTTGCCTTTTCCCCTCAGGAAAAGAAACAAAATATGCTTGAGAAGACAGATTTGATCTCTTACAACCGTGTAGTATTGAATGCATTCAGTGGGCTGAAAGTTGAAAACAGTTTATATGCCTTTTTCCCTAGTGGTCTTTCATTTGGGGTTTTGAGGAGGAGGAATTTACAACTTACTCTTTCCATTTTTACTACTAGAGTATAAAAACATGTTCTTTGTATGTCAAAAAGTCAATTTTCAATTTATTATATGTCAGAGGAACTGTAGCACAATATTTTTTAAAGCATGGAGTTCTTGTCCATGTAAAGACATTTGAGAATTATTTTCGAAAAGAGTGTTTTGAGCTTCATTTATGTAACAGGGGTTGATAACAGTTTTTCCCATGGCAGGACAGAAGCAAAACTTGCCTTTGCCTGAAAGTCACTGATGAAGCCCAGTCTCCTTTGGAGTTGAGGTCAGAAATGCTGTGAGTGATGTGGATATAACAGGAAAGGAAAAATTTTTAATAAAGGCTAATGTTTTTCAATTGTCCTGGATTTTTTAGTATTTCCCCATTCACTCCTAACTTTTGCCATCCGGATGCCTCTAGTTCTGAGACGATACACTGCCTCTTCTTGCCTCTGTCCCTGCCTCCCTTCCTGCCTCCACCCCCACCCACCTCAACTCTTACGGCTCCTTTAAAGCCTGTAGGAGCCTGTAGTTCAAAGAAAGTCACAGTGAAGAGGGCTGTGTCTTTTTAGGCCCAGTGAAACATGTCCTGCAGCCCATGGGCTTTGTGTGAGGCTTTCTGTGATCTCATCTTGCAGGGTCAGAAATGAAAAAAGATTCTTCTGTTCTGTGTTTGCTGGTATAATCATCACTCTCAATGACGAAAAGGCAGTGGGAATCCAACAATGACATGACCCTCTGAAAAGGATGCTAAAAGAAAACTTTTAGAAATGTCTTTAACTTAACCTTGTTTTATTTTCATAGATGAAAATTGTTCTGAAATGCACTGTGTTCACAGACTATAGATCTAGATTGGTATATATTTAAGACAATTTTAAAGCAACAATATTGATTACTTTTAGCAGGGTTAATGGAACAGAAGAGTTCATGAAAACTATTGCCCTCTGCTCTGTTTTTTAAAAACTTGCTCTCCTCTTTTTTTTAGTGTATTTATGACTAAGTAGGAAAATATGTGTCACTAGTTTTCCCACCCCCCTCTCCATTAACTAATCAATTTAATTCATAGCTTGTGGAATTTGGCATGTTTTCATGTTAATTTTTTTTGTTGTGTGTTAGGCCACCTTTTAATGAGATGCAAAGAAATATTGTTGTCTCAAAAAAGTTAGCTGCATTTTTACAATTCAGGGCTGTATTGATACTTTGTGTCAATGAGAGCTTTACAAAAGGGGAAATTAAATACAGATTTTTAGAACAAAATACTGGCAAGTCTAAAATATATATTATTGGAGTTCCAGAAAAAGGTCTGGCACTCAATTCTTCTAAAAGTAAATGTAACAGAATTTAATGTCAACACATGGGTAGATTACCCCTTGTTGCTTACTTTATAGCATGACTGTATCTCTGTATTATATAATAGCTTCCCTTCCTTCCTTCCTTAAAAAAAAATGTGGATACTGAACTTGCTAGCATAGTGATGAGTAGTAGCATGTTCTGGCATATTAGTGATAATCTCAATTCACTAATCTCTAATTCAGTTCATGAAGAAATGTAAACATATGTAAACACTAGATGACATTCCATAGAGATAGAAAGTTTTTATTTTTAATAAAAGTAGATTATGTGAATATTGGCTTGATGACCTTTCTCTATTCTCCACTAAACTAGAATGTTTTTAACCAGGATGTTTTTTGCCTCATTTGTGAAGGAAGTCTGGGTTAAGCAGAGTTGACATTCTGCTGGCTTAGATAATGAGCTACCTCATTCCAAGGCAGTTTCTCGAGGAAATGACTTCCTTTCCTCGTAAATCTTGCTGTGAAGCTTGGGTGTTGTATGGCCATAAAACACAATTATTGACCAAGCCAAGAAATGATAGCTTTTGCAAGAGAGATAAAGATAATGTTTATTTTATATATCAATATATCTGTTTTTCTAATCTTTGGGGTTTTATCCAGACCTTCTTTCTCTGTATACGGGAATTAGTAGGAATGTCCTTGAGGCTCTTTCTCTCCCACTCCAGAGAAACATGGGAAAAACTGTAGTGTGGTCTGAAGGATTATGGCACAAGGAAGAGGCCGATAGGAGCTCTTAAACCTTTTAGGGAAGGACTTCTGTCCAGATGCTTAGAAGGTGAAGCAAGTGGGAGTGTCAGTGAGCCGTCTAGTTTCCATCCTAGCTACCTACACTAGGAAGTCTGCTGAGCATAAAAATAGCCTGGCTCTCACCTCACTGACTCAGAGGTGTTTGAAAAGTCTTACATCATCCAAATGGTGATAACACTGGAAAAGTATGATCCTGTCATTTGCCTCCCATGTCACAACAAAGAGAGTATATGATACAAGACTTGATTAATGAGACAATGTGAAGTTATTTTCTTTCTTGAATTTGTCAAGTAATCAATGTCTCAGTGATTAGACTCACCCAGGAAACAACTTCAGACAGAATGAGAGTTCTGGATGGCTAGAAAAAGAGGACTGTATGATGACTCATTTTAATTTACCACCAAGCATATTCACAGCTGGTTTGATAGGGTTTTATCCCGTCTAAACTATTTTAACTATTCACTAAGTGTTTGCATATGTCATTAGAATCCTAAAATATGATAGGCCTTGATTATCAGCAAATTCTTCTTCCTCATTTTAGTGTGTGTTATATGCAAGTGTGGGTGTTGGAATCAGGTCAACTGGATTGTTAACTCACCTTCATCATCTTTAGGTTTTGGGTCCTAGGAACTTGGCAACAGAATTTAATGGTTAGATCTTTGAGGATGAAGGTAAAAATGCCCATATCTTGCTATGGTGTGGCTGAAACAAGGATAGATGTCTCTGGTACAGGTAGTTTACTATTGTTATTTAGGGATGAGGAAATTGAATTGCAGAGAAGTTAATTGATTTGCCCATCATCACCTTAGGGTCTTTGAGGCAGGGAGGGCTTGAGTCAAGCCTTCTGTCTCCAATCCTGTGTCCTGTCCACACTATTATTCCCCTTAATTCAAATGGATTTTTGCTAATCTTTGTCAAGGGGCAATATATCTATAAACTAATGGTGTTTGCTGAAAGAAAGCTGGTATAAATTATTGCCAATTAATGATGCAAGATTGTTGACTGGGGGAGGAGAGTGGATTTTCCAGTAACTCCCAATGAATGGGTACAGCTGTCTGTTCTCTGGTAGTTTTAAGGTGTTTCCACAGTGAGACTCAAAGTATGACTTCTCAAGTTGAAATACTAGAAATATGGTCAGTAGCAGAAAGACAGAAGGTCGAAGAAATAATCCAGTGGGGAAGCAAGGAAAAAAGAAATGCCATTTCATGTAGGCAATAGAATCAAAACAGCAAGTTTGGCTAAAGGAAGAAAGTGGTTTAAAAAAAAAAAAAAAAGAAAGGTAAAACTAATCCACATTGCCGGACAGCATAGACATATATGACATTGGTTAGCATATGGCATATGGCATATATCCAGACTATGCCATCCCGGGCCCCATAAAACAATACACTGGCTTTGCAAACGTTAACAGACTGCAGGAATCCTATTACCTAACTTTCCAGAATAACAGAAGGCCAAATGTTTGTAGCACTAGAGCTGGGAGTAATGAGGGAAAATTACCAGGAAGTATGTCTTGGCCCAGAGTAAGGAAGAACTTTCTAACAATAAGAGCTGCCAACAATGGAATGTCCTCTCCTCTAAAGAAATGAGCTTCCTCCTGCTGGAGAATCAGGCAGCAGCCAGAACATTGTCTGGCAGGGGTGCCATCGGGGGTTCCAGCAGAGGGTCACAGTTCACATCGTGATGAACTGTGATGGACCTGAAGGTTCCTTGCCAAGACTCTGATTCCGTGACTGTTTTGGTTACACCTTATTTCTCTTTCATACTCAAAGGTTGACTGATTTTCATAAATATACTTTAATATACACAGGGAGGGACTTGGGCTTATGAAATAAGATTAGCTTGACAGTCCTTTGTCCATGGAATTCTCCAGGCCAGAATACTGGAGTGGGTAACCATTTCCTTCTCCAGGGAATCTTCCTGACCCAGGTTTACGAAGCCAGTTCTCCTACATTGCAGGCAGATTCTTTACTGTCTGAGCCACCAGGGAAGCCCCTTACGAAAGTAATCAAATGAAATTCAAAATAATATATGTTAGAGGAAAACAACCAGAATAGATTCTTTTGAAAGTCATATTGAATAAAGCCCATTGTAGTGATTATAAATCTCAGCAGAATGAAGGTGATTTGCGATGGACATAAATACATCTGGAAAAGAATTTATCTGTTACATTTATATAGGCATACCTCATTTTATTGCATTTAACTTTATTGTGCTCCACAGATACTAAAAAAAAAATTTTACGAATTGAAGGTTTCTGGCAACTTTGCATTGAGCAAGTCTTATTGGTCCGTGGCATCATTGTCCCAAAGACATTTGCTCACTTAGTGTCTCTGTGTCACATTTTGGTGGTTCTCACAAAATTTCAAGTCCTTTCATCATTATTATATTTATAATGGTGATTTGTGATCAGTGATCTTTGATGTTATTATTGTAAAAAGATTATAACTCGCTGAAAGCTCAGATGATGGTTAGCATTTTTTAATCAATAAAGTATTTTTAAATTAAGGCATGTACATGGTGTTTTTTTAAGACATAATACTGTTGTATGCATAATAGACTACAATACAGTGTGAACATAACTTTTATATGCACTTGGAAACAAAAAAATTCACGTAATTTATTCTATTACAATATTTCACTTTACTGCAGTGGTCTGGAACCAAACCCACAATATCTCCAAGGTGTGTCTGTATTGTATAATTCTGTTGGAGGAAAGAACTTCTGCAGAGTAAGCAAAAGACATGTGTCAGAGGCTACAGGGCAAATACTGTCCTTTCCTATAGCTGGTTGGAGGACAGTATTGAGGGAAACAATCAGAAATTCATGTTAGGGAATGGACGAACTTGAATTTCAGGTTCATATGTTTGGGCTTTGGTGGACACCTAATTTCTTTTGTAATTTTTAAAATTTTTTAAATAGAGATGGACATGATAATGAGCTTTGTTTCATAACTGTTAGTTTGGTTATGGTGGGAAGGAAGGATTAGAAAAGAAAAGGGAGGGATAAAAAGTCTAGGTGAGAAAAGTTGCAGTCTAGAGCAGAAGTAGTGAGAAATCAGCTCCTAGGAGGATAGAGTTGTCTTTAATTGAAATGGGAAGCTTATGGGGGAGAAAAGGTATCGAGGGTATCATTGCCCTCGTGTCCATCTGGAGCCACAAATGCAGAACCAGTGAATGGGACAGAGGTGAAGAATGGAGATGCAGATTTGGGAATTATTTACATGGAGGACGCAACCTAAAATGCAATGAAATTCCAGAGATGAGACTATCAGTTCAGTTCAGTTCAGCTGCTCAGTCATGTCTGACTCTTTGCGACCCCATGGACTGCAACACGCCAGGCTTCCTTGTCCATCACCAACTCCTGGAGCTTGCTCAAACTCATGTCCATTGAACTGGTGATGCCATCCAACCATCTCGTCCTCTGTCATCCCCTTCTCCTCCTGCCTTCAATCTTTCCCAGCATCAGAGTCTTTTCTAATGAGTCAGTTTTTTGCATCAGGTGGCCAAAGTATTGGAATTACAGCTTCAGCAGCAGTCCTTCCAATGAATATTCAGGACTGATTTCCTTTAGGATTGACTGGTTTGATCTCCTTGCTGTCCAAAGGACACTCAAGAGTCTTCTCCAACACCACAGTTCAAAAGCATCAATTCTTTGGTGCTCAGCTTTCTTTATAGTCCAACTCTCACATCCATACATGACCACTGGAAAAACCATAGCTTTGACTAGAAGAATCTTTGTTGGCAAAGTAATGTCTCTGCCTTTTAATATGCTATCTAAGTTGGTCATAGCTTTTCTTCCAAGGAGCAAGTGTCTTTTAATTTCATGGCTGCAGTCACCATCTGCAGTGATTTTGGAACTCCCCAAAAATAAAGTCTCTCACTGTTTCCACTGTTTCCCCCATCTTTTTGCCATGAAGTAATGAGACCAGATGCCATGATCTTAGTTTTCTGAAAGTTGATTTTTAAGCCAACTTGTTCACTCTCCTCTTTCACTTTCAACAAGAGGCTCTTTAGTTCTTCACTTTCTGCCATAAGGGTGGTGGCCTCTGTGTATCTGAGGTTATTGTTATTTCTCCCAGCAATCTTGATTCCAGCTTGTGCTTCATCCAGCTCAACATGATGTACTCTGCATATAAGCTAAATAAGCAGGGTGACAGTATGCAGCCTTGACTTATTCCTTTCTCAATTTGGAATCAGTCTGTAGTTCAGTTGGTTAAAAAATCTGTCTGCACTGCAGGAGACCTCGGTTTGACTCCTGGGTCATTAAGATCCTCTGGAGAAGGGATAGGCTACCCGCTCCAGTATTCTTGGCTTCCCTTGTGGGGCTCAGCTGGTAAAGAATCCACCTGCAATGCAGGAGTCACCTGGGTTCAGTTCTTGGGTTGGGAAGATCCTCTGGAAAAGGGAAAGGCTACCCACTCCAGTATTCTGGCCTGGAAAATTCTATGGAATATATATAGTCCATGGGATCTCAAAGAGTTGGACATGACTTAGCCTATCAGGGAAAAGAAAAGAAACCTTTTAGCAGGCAAGAGAAGGGAAAATAATCAGAGAAGGTAGTAATAAAAGCAAACTTAATGAATAAGGAGAAAACTCAAGAGTATTTCTTGGAAGCTGAGGAAGAACACAACCTCAAAAACATGTGATACTCTCAGAGACCATGAAGTTGTGAAGTCAAGACAGACCCAAGTTGGAAGTTTCCTTGGAGGATTCTAACCACCCTTCAAGAGTTCGGGAACTGGAGTGACCATATAATTTTGTATATGTGAAGGAACAAAAAGCAGCCAAATAATACATTAGTCACAGTTGTGTTTGTTACTCAGAGCGACTTTCATGATGCCTTTCCCCTCCTTTCTGGGTGATAACAAGGCCTCTCTCTGCCCTTCCTTGCACTGCTGCTCAGACTTCTCTCAGGAGAAAGCCTTCACAGCAGACTAAATTTATAGATTTGAATCAAGCTCCATTGGAGGACAGCGTTGCTCCTGTTTTCCTTTTTGGGGAGGGAGTAGATGATTGGGACATACTGGCACAAAACACCTAGTTAGTTATCTCTGAAATAATGTGCATGTTATGGCTTTGTTGTAAGACTGACTTTGCTCTAAAGAGTAGTTCAGAAATTGCAAATTCCTCCTCATAACTAGTTTTATTATACTTACAGATAAGACTAGATGGGGACTACTTAAAGATTCGTTATATTATATTTTGCTGTCTTATATGATAGGAAAAACAACTGCCTTAACTGAAACTTAAGTTTTGGGTTCAAATAGTTCACCTATCACATCATAGCAGCTATAGTATATGCTGCTGGTAATCAAATATACTATTCTGCTAATAAAAATGTAACAATCACGACATGCATATTGAGGCATGTTCTGAGTTACTGTGCTGGACATGATGTATAACCACATCACTTACATTATCATCTTTTATGACAATCTCTTCAGAGGGGTGGTATTATTGTTGTTCTATGGATGAGCAAAACTGAATTTGTGAGACGTCCTACAGCTGTCCAAGCTCAGATGGATAAAAGAGCCAGCCGAGAAAGCACCCTCAGATAGAATGGCTTCATATGCGATACCCTCCATCCCTGAGTTATGCTGTACCTCTTGGAATATAGAGACATTGGAGACCAGTGTCAGGGGGAACGAGTGAGAAAGCTGAAGGACAGAGGGGTTCAGGACCAGCTGGTCAGGCTGCTTGCAGCAGGGCCATATCCCTTCCACCAGGGGGTGCCTCTGTAGGGACGTTTTTTCCCTCTTCTCGAATAAATTTCAGAGACCATTGTATTCTTTGTGAGTTCGCTACTGTGTAACCAAAAAGAGCCTGCAGCTTTTAAGGTGAATAAAATGTCCATCTATTGGATATATTGAAATGGCATCAGAGTTTAAGAATTTTGCACTTGGGCTTTTGGAAGTTGTAATTAAAACAAAATAGATTGTGGTTCTGTTTTAATCTTATATCAGCCCTTCTGGTTGCTGCAATATGACTCAAGCAATGAAACCACAACAACCCAGAAAAATGGCAACGGTGCATGTTGGGGAGAAACATTTTCTTTTGATGGTTCCTCCCTGCGAAGGGAGCTCCAAGCTGACTTTATTCCTGGATTTAAATGATTGTTAATCTGTGGAAAGCATAACTGGGTATGCTCATCTTGACTCCACCCTCCCATGCGTTAGTAGGTACCTGCCTACCTGAGGGATGTGGCTTTCTACTGCTTTCCAGACCATCTCAGGAGGGATTCCTATGGACTTATGTGAAACGAATATTGTTAGTGAATAGTTAATGTCTCATAATTTTATATACTTGTCTGACACTGAATCTAAATATAATTTTTATGTTGAAAATTAACAAATATTCTGACAACGAATTTCTTATGCCCTGTATCTTTGACATTATATTGAAATGAAAGAAATACAGGGCATAAAAAATTCATTGTCAGAATGACAATTTAATAATATTAAGACTGTGTCTTAAACTGTGTTGAGAAAAATCTAATTTTCTTTGGTTGTAGTTCAATAATTTAATTCTTAATGAAGACTCTAAATGGGACTATTTATCATATTCCATAAATTTAAAAATTTAAAGCAAATACTTCAGATAATGCTTAAAAGCTTTGCACTGATATATCATCAGATTCATATTAGCTTTAAAACTTTAAAATATCTAAATTAATTTTCTTTGATATAATTTTAATACAAAGAGTTCTCAAGGCAATTACCATTTCATAAGCAGTTATACTTAGCATCATTAGATTTATACACTATAGTCCTTATCTTAAAGAAGTTAAATATAATCCTTAATTTCATCTGGTGTATAATTGAACCATTTAAATTATTTTTTGTCATTTTGATAATAACACCTATCATCTATTTATTCATCCATCCACCCATCCACCCAGGCCCCCCCCCACACAAACTTGGAAGCACC
Source organism: Ovis aries (assembly GCF_016772045.2). NCBI lineage: Eukaryota > Metazoa > Chordata > Mammalia > Artiodactyla > Bovidae > Ovis > Ovis aries. The sequence goes on from NC_056061.1 coordinate 67,012,001, forward strand.
CCAAATATAAATAGACTTTTCTCTCAATAGCTAAGAGGTTTAGAAGTTTTTCAAATCCCCTACCCCACACCTCTATAGACACAAACACAATCCACATCCCACTGGATTTAATTGATGTTGTATCGACTCTCTAAATTAATATAAGAATTTTACCCCTATATACTGAAATGTTCACATTCAGAACAATTAATTTGCAATGTGTCTCAGACAGTAAAGCGTCTGCCTATGATGTAGGAGACCTGGGTTCGATCCCTGGGTTGGGAAGATCCCCTGGAGAAGGAAATGGCAACCCACTCCAGGATTATTGCCTGAAAAATCCCACGGACAGAGGAGCCTGGTAGGCTACAGTCCGTGGGGTCGCAAAGAGTCGGACATGACTGAGCGACTTCACTTTCACTTTAGCTATTGTATAAACCTTGGATATTAAACATTTGTATTTGTTAATAGTGTACTTCACATTTTTGAGTCAGGGTCCCTGTTTAGAGTCTGACCACTTGCCGTGTACACACTTTCACATTACTTACTGGAGGTTAATAAACCACTTGGAGCTTATGCAAGGACCAGCCAGGTAGAGAATCCCTTCTACGCTGTAAACTGCCCTTTGGCATTGGTGTTATAACAACAATGTGAATGCCTTGAAAGAAGCTGCATACCTGCAGAGAGTAAAAATTGGCACGAGACACTGAAACTAAGAATTTGATTTAGGAACTATCAATCAAGCACGGTTATATAAGGGCTAATCTCAGAGCTTTCTAGAAGCACACTAAAATTAGAATCTCTTCTTTCCCTGCGCAGGGCCGAGAGTGAGTACCAAAACCAACTTTGGCTTTTCTTCTCCTTTGCTTGAGTACCCAGCCTTGTCATCCCATGTCTTTACTGACTGTCTTTTGTTGAAAACCAGAAACCTTCTGTGATATCAAGAGCTAAGTTCGTGCAGTGCTCTGTCACACTTGGCAATCACAAACAGGCCTTCTTCAAGACTGTCCATGCTCCTGGGATGTTTTGACTTTAAGGATTATTGTGTACTTTACTAGAAGTGCAAAATAAAAACCACTATGAAATTACCCACTTAATCTTTTCATTACAACCCTCTAGATTTAATGCCTCTGGATTGCCTTACACCACTGAATCTTTAGAAACCAGGTGGTTTTTTTCTTTTTTATGCTTTTATTCTCATGTATTACTTTTTAGCATAATAGGGTAAGCATTCCCTTTTGTGTTACATTTTTATTTATGCATGTGTTTTGCAGGTGTGGTTTGCATTGGAAATTCTGGCTCTGGACCTACAGGCAAATATTAGATGCAGAGTTAGGCAGTGCTAAGGCAGTCTTGTTTAATAAAGTTAAAATCTTGTTAATCATAAATATTGCATATTAACAGTAGCTTATATATGCAGTGGGACCAGGTAGTCTTTCCTGTGAGTAACTACACATCTGTGAAAAGAGAAAGATTAGAAGTGGGAGTTTAGTGTAGTTATGCTTACGTACCAACATTTGCTGCAAGTTATTTTGCAAGGAAGACTGTATGAAATGCAGATGTATTCCTGAGAGTAAATGTTCATCTGTGGCAATCTGCATATCGCCAAATATTTATTGATTATCTACTGTGTACAAGTCTTCCTGTTTGTGTATAACCCTGTATTTATTCAATTCTCCATGTGTGCATTCAACTCACTTTGTTTGTGTGTGCTCAGTTGTGTCTGACTCTGTGACTCCATGGACTGTAGCCCTCCAGGCTCTTCTGTTAACTATAGGAGGTTATAATGATAGTAAGGGCACTTGTAAGAATTTAGAAGTACTCTTACAGTGGGCTTCTAGGATGACTCAAACGATAAAGAATTTGTCTGCACTGCAGGAGACAAGTTGGATCTCTGGGTTGGGAAGATCCCTCGGAGGAAGAAATGGCAACCTACTCCAGTATTCTTGCCTGGAAAATCCCATGGACAGAGGAACCGGGTGGGTTGCAGTCCATAGGGCCAAAAAGAGTCAGATATGACTGAGTATGCGTGCATTTATAGTTAAATAAGATTAGAGGGTATAGTCATAACTGCTCACATGTACATCAGGTAAAACAAAACTTTGGATATATGAAGAAAACAGTCAGAATATATCCTTACTCGTTATTAAGAATCAAATAAAATTTATTTTATTGAGGTGTAGTTGATTTATAGTGTTAATTTTTGCTGTACAACACACTGATTCAATTATATATGTATATATTCTTTTTCACATTCTTTTCCATTGTGGTTTATCACCGGATAGAAAATATAGTTCCTTGTGTCAACAGGGTTATTCATAGCATCTGCTTTAATTGGGCTGCTTAGCATAGAAGTTAATGACCACTTTTTTTAATGAAAAAATCAAGATCTTGGTTTATCCTCTACTTGGAAATGTGAATGGAGAGCAAAATTCTAATCACAGTTAAGCTGTTGAGTAAACCTCTGTAACCTTGGACACTTTGTGCCTGCCTGTTCTTCCTTTCCTCCTCTCTTAACCTCCTTATAGGTTAGAAAATGAAACAGTGGACTTTACACTCTGTAATTCCATTCCAATTAGAGTTCTATAATTCTATGAGCATTTAACCAATGAAAACCAATTAAAAAAAAAAAACTTTATCACTGGAACTTCATTAATTGAAATGAATGTCAAAAGTGTAATCTGAATCAGATCCCATGTCTGGAAAGCTTGCCATTGAGGGTTAATCTAGAAAACACTTTTTTGGTGCAGTTCACCTCTTAAGAGGACCATATTTCAGCATTTGGCAAGTTAGCTTGTCATCAGGGCATGATGCCATTAAGACCTTTGTACAAAGACGGAATAAATTAGAGTGGAAGGCAAGTCGGTAGCAGGAGTTTTGGAGAGATGTAACAAGATGGCATCACGGACTCGATGGAGGTGAGTCTGAGTGAACTCTGGGAGATGGTGATGGACAGGGAGGCCTGGTGTGCTGTGATTTATGGGGTCACAAAGAGTCGGACACTACTGAGTGACTGAACTGAACTGAACTGAACTGAACAAGTGTAGAGACAGAGTATAACTGAGTGGAAAAAAATCCTCCAGAGGCAAAGAGAAAATTGTTGAAAGGAAGAACATTAGGAAACAAAGTTTATCTCAGCAATTTATTTCAAAAGTCAAATTCCAGAGGAGACCCAATTCTATAATGCTTTCCCAATCCTTATTTACGCTATAGTACAGGAATCATTATTTTAAATGAAAAATTATAATGTTCTGAATAAACAAGGGGAAATTGAACAATTTTTATTGTCCATGGCACACAGTATAGTCTTTAAAAAAGAAATTCAGGAGAAATGATCCCTACCATTAACTCAAACTCCCATTTTTTTGAGTGTTCTTATTAAAAGCTTTACCAACTAAATAAAGCATGAAGAAATTTTCATAATTAACTATTTCAGTTTTTTTTTTTTTTTTTTTTTTTTTTACCAAGGTCAAAATTAGTAAACCACAGACCTGGTAGTAAAATTGTTTCCATTATTCCTCTCAGACCTTTTTTTTTTAAGTTTGCTAAGATTGATTATATTCTCTGCAGCAAAAGATGGAGAAGCTCTATACAGTCAACAAAAACAAGACCAGGAGCTGACTATGGCTCAGACCATGAACTCCTTATTACTAAATTCAGACTTAAATTGAAGAAAGCAGGGAAAACCACTAGACCATTCAGGTATGACCTAAATCAAATCCTTTATGATTATACAGTGGAAGTGAGAAATAGATTTAAGGGCCTAGATCTGAAAGATAGAGTACCTCATGAACTGTGGATTGAGGTTCGTGACATTGTACATGAGACAGGGTCAAGACCATCCCCATGGAAAAGAAATGCAAAAAAGCAAAATGGCTGTCTGGGAAAGCCTTACAAATAGCTGTGAAAAGAAGAGAAGTGAAAAGCAAAGGAGAAAAGGAAATGCAGAGTTCCAAAGAATAGCAAGAAGAGATAAGAAAGCCTTCCTCAGCAATCAATGCAAAGAAATAGAGGAAAAGAACAGAATGGGAAAGACTAGAGATCTCTTCAAGAAAATTAGAGATACCAAGGGAACATTTCATGCAAAGATGGGCTCGATAAAGGACAGAAATGGTATGGACCTAACAGAAGCAGAAGATATTAAGAAGAGATGGCAAGAATACACAGAAGAACTGTAGAAAAAGGATCTTCATGACCCAGATAATCACGATGGTGTGATCACTCATCTAGAGCCAGACATCTTGGAATGTGAAGCCAAGTGGGCCTTAGAAAGCATCATTACGAACAAAGCTAGTGGAGGTGATGGAATTCCAGTAGAACTATTTCAAATCCTGAAAGATGATGCTGTAAAAGTGCTGCACTCAATATGCCAGCACATTTGGAAAACTCAGTAGTGGCCACAGGACTGGAAAAGGTCAGTTTTCATTCCAATCCCAAAGAAAGACAATGCCAAAGAATGCTCAAACTACCACACAATTGCACTCATCTCACATGCTAGTAAAGTAATGCTCAGAATTCTCCAAGCCAGGCTTCAGCAATACGTGAACCGTGAACTTCCTGATGTTCAAGCTGGTTTTAGAAAAGGCAGAGGAACCAGAGATCAAATTGCCAACATCCGCTGGATCGTGGAAAAAGCAAGAGAGTTCCAGAAAATACATCTATTTCTGCTTTATTGACTATGCCAAAGCCTTTGACTGTGTGGATCACAATAAACTGTGGAAAATTCTGAAAGAGATGGGAATACCAGACCACCTAACCTGCCTCTTGAGAAATCTGCATGCAGGTCAGGAAGCAACAGTTAGAACTGGACATGGAACAACAGACTGGCTCCAAATAGGAAGAGGAGTATGACAAGGCTGTATATTGTCACCCTGCTTATTTAACTTATATGCAGAGTACATCATGAGAAACGCTGGACTGGGAGAAACACAAGCTGGAATCAAGATTGCCGGGAGAAATATCAATAACCTCAGATATGCAGATGACACCACCCTTATGGCAGAAAGTGAAGAGGAACTAGAAAGCCTCTTGATGAAAGTAAAAGAGGACAGTAAAAAAGTTGGCTTAAAGCTCAACATTCAGAAAACGAAGATCATGGCATCTGATCCCATCACTCCATGGAAATAGATGGAGAAACAGTGGAAACAGTGTCAGACTTTATTTTTTGGGGGCTCCAAAATCACTGCAGATGGTGACTGCAGCCATGAAATTAAAAGATGCTTACTCCTTGGAAGAAAAGTTATGACCAACCTAGATAGTATATTCAAAAGCAGAGACATTACTTTGCCGACTAAGGTCCGTCTAGTCAAGGCTATGGTTTTTCCAGTAGTCATGTATGGATGTGAGAGTTGGACTGTGAAGAAGGCTGAGCGCTGAAGAATTGATGCTTTTGAACTGTGGTGTTGGAGAAGACTCTTGAGAGTCCCTTGGACTGCAAGGAGATCCAACCAGTCCATTCTAAAGGAGATCAGCCCTGGGATTTCTTTGGAAGGAATGATGCTAAAGCTGAAACTCCAGTACTTTGGCCACCTCATGCGAAGAGTGGACTCATTGGAAAAGACTCTGATGCTGGGAGGGATTGTGGGCAGGAGGAGAAGGGGACGACAGAGGATGAGATGGCTGGATGGCATCACTGACTTGATGAACTCGAGTCTGAGTGAACTCCGGGAGTTGGTGATGGACAGGGAGGCCTGGCATGCTGCGATTCATGGGGTCGCAGAGAGTCGGACACGACTGAGCAACTGAACTGAACTGAACTGAATCTTATAAGCAATTTTTAAAAAATTTCCAAAATTTCTTAACAAAACTAATCACATGGTAGATAAATGAATAAAATCAGTTTCATTCATAGTCATCTATCATAAATTGTCATTTTCCCCAGAGTAAATATATATTTAGCTATTTAGAAGATGAAAGATAATGGGAAAAAATCAATTTTATTTATTTACAAACTTATTTAGATGAGTGAAATTTCTCCTACAAATACAGATGAAATTCTGACTTCTGATTTACTCATATGCTGTATAACTTGTACATATACCCCAACATGGTTCCTGGATGAATGGGTTGTTGATATTAATATTAACAGATTAAAAAACATACTTGTCTATAAATGTATTCTCTGTATTTTCTGTGAAAATGAGATACATTTTTGACCTTACTTATATAAAGTTAATATCCTGCTTTTTCTGTATTTTTATTTAATAATTTTAATGATACCTTGATAAGCATCTCTGTATTATTCGTAGTCATGAAGAACTTACTGTTGTTTAATTTCTAAGTCATGTCTGATTCTTTGGGACCCTGTGGACTGCAGCCTACCAGGCTCCTCTGTCCATGGGATTTCTCAGAACTTATGTGGTTGTTCAAGTAAAGACAGTACTTGGAAGTAAGAAAATAACATAGTATCTTTCAAAAATTCAATATCTAGAATTAGTGAACCATCTTTAAGCAAATAAATATTAAGTCCTACTTTAAATAACATTCAGAAAACAAATTATATTTATCACTTAATAAAAATGAGGAGGTGCAGCCAGTATCTTTGAATAAGATTTTATTTGCTGTTTATTTTAAATTATGATTTCTCCCTGATGATCTAGTTTAGTGAAATTGTTCAATGAAAGATAAAAAGATAAAGTTTTTAGATAAAATTTATATAGATTTTAGTTTATTAAAAAATCTATAAAGTGTTAAATTACGGATTTTAAAACCTGAATATGAAATTAGTCTTAATATTTTAATTACCATTGAAGAAGAGAAGGAAAATTATCTGGTTTGGAAAAATATGTTTAGTTTCCAAGCATCAGAATATTTAATTATCCATAACTTTTAGATTGGGCTTCCCTGTTGGCTCAGTGGTAAAGAATCCTCTTCCTGACAAACAGGAGTCATGGGTTCGATCCCTGGGTTGGGAAGATTCCCTAGAGAAGAAAATTCATCCCACTCCAATATTCTTCCCTGGGAAATCCCATGATAGAGAAGCCTGGCAGGCTACGTTCCATGGGGTTGTAAGAGTCAGACGTGACTTAGAGACTAAACAACAAACTTTTAGATTAGTCAGATCCAGAGACGTGAAAATTTGTAGTTCACTATTTATTTTAATAAGGTACAAAAATTTAAGACATTTTGTGTGAATTGTCTGGCAAAAGGAAACAAAATGGGGAAGTTCTTAATTTATGTTCTCCTGGAATGAAACATTAAGATTTATATTACCCCGTAGTTTTTTATATGGTACTTTGCTAGTACTTAAAATTTACAGCACTGAATTCCTGTTTCTACAGTTTATCTAAATACTAAATGAAATGTATGAAAGATATCTTCGTTGAACAAATAGCTACAGTTCCTACTGGATTTTTGTTTGTTTGTTTTTTTTTGGTTGGAAGACTTGAAAGGGCATTCATAGGGAAATTGGAAAGATCTAGCTTACATACTGATACATGATTTATTATTTTGAATTTATTACTCTATGTAAAGAGGAGAAAAAGTCTTTTCTAGGTGGAGTCATTGATTGTTTTGTTTCCAGGGTATTAGTGATAAGAAAAATATTACATGAGCTCAAGTGAAAGAAATACATACTTGAGGAGAAACCATCTAACAATGTGATAATCAGTTTTTCTTTATACTATAACTTAGTAGTAAAAGAGTATTTGAAATGCTTTGTGATTAATCTGAATATTGTACGTGCATTTTAGTACATCACATGGGACTATCTTAGGTCATGTCTACAGTACATACAAAATATCCAATCTCAAAAGAAAAGATATAACATGATTTATCCTTTGGATGCATGTAAATTGGTATTTAGTTATGGACATATTTTAAAGAAAATAGTGTGGAATATTATTTAAAGGACTCTCACAGGAAGGAAATTTCCAAAGCTAGACAGTCTAGAAAATTTACCATTAACTAGTTAAATGGTATTTTATTTAGATGATTGATACTACTAAGTACTGCCTCCTCCAGAAACTTTTGTTGAAGTAACTGGGTGCCTTAAAACTACAGATAAAAAGCTTTGTTTCCATTCTATTTTAGGCAATAGTTACTAGATAAGATTTAAAATTGAAAGATGATAAAGGACACACACACACACATATGCTACTTTTGAACATATCTAACATTATGGTTGACATTCTGTAAGAGTCTAGAATTGTAGTTATCAAGCTGTCCTTGCAATAAAATATATTGATGACTATTAGGATATTTGAAGATCTCTTTAAATGATGGAGCTATTAAGAAATGAATTGATTCTACTTCAGCTTCAAATAGTTCCAGGTAAAGCAGCTAGAGCAAGGCAGAAAGGTGGAATCACAGATTAGGAGAATTGAGAGTCAAGTCAGCCCCAATAAATATCAAAAGTATGCTTCTTTCAACAATCAGATTGTAAAATACTGCAAATTACAAAAGTCCAAGGGGACTTGAGAAACACTCATTTTTCAGTAAAAGCTTTGCATGACTGAGAAATTTCCTAGAGAGTGGCAAAGGAGAAAGAAATAGATGTTACAGATTTGTTGATGCATTGAGAGTTTTTGATATAAAAGTGCAGTTGTCTTTAATTTTTCTTTAATTTTTTAGTTAGGAACTAGACTAGGGGAAAATGTACATAACTTGAAAAAATATCTTGTTATCCTTTTAGCCATGATGAAGACTGTTCTACTTATACTTGTTGGCTGATAGCTATAAAGATACTACAAATAATGAAAATACTGAACAAAAGTTTGGTTTGTAAATATAAAGCACTATATTAAACCCATTGCTTTTTTGGTTAAGAAATCTTATTCATATAATGATCAACACTGTTTGAATTCAAAATAGTCTTTCTAATTTACATGTCAGTTAAATATGTGAATTTTTAGTAACCCACAAAAAGGGAGGAAATAGAATATCATAAATCCTGGCACCCCACTCCCAGCATGTTCTGAATGTACTCTTTAAGAAGGCTTATTTTGTGTTGAAACATAAATTTATGATCAGATAATGTCATCAACTAAAATTGCATTTTCCCCAATGGCAACATGGCTAATAGTCTTGGACTAAAGCATAGCAAATTGAACAGGGAAGCTTAATTATTACATGGTCAAAATGACTGTTTCAGTAAGCAAACTTTTAACTTCTATCCAGACTTTAATTTGTGGCAAAATTGACTTAGGCTCTTAATCCGTTAGATGTGTTGGCTGTTGTTATGTCTTAGATTTGTGTTGAGAGGACAAAGAATGTAAAGTTTTCTTATGTTGATAATCTCACTGAAGGTTCTGTGTGTGTGTGTGTGTGTGTGTGTGTGTGTGTGTGTGTGTGTGTGTTGAGCGGGGGGCAATCTCCAGGGTGTCTGAAAGACTGGGTCAAGATAGTGGTCTGCTTGCAGGAAGGATGCTAAAACTGTTTCCTCAGGTGACCTCCCTGAAGGTGTCCTTGGTGAATTAGTCTATCACTCAGTCTTGGAGGCTCAGAAATTTCATTTTGAGCCCACTGTGAAAGTGGATCCACCTCTTAATGGTAGATTCACCCAAGCTAATACTTAACTTCTTCCTTCATTTTTCCATTCATTCATTCTTTTATTTATTTGCAGGACCAGGACCAGGAATTAGACTAGGTTTTGTGGATACAGTGGTAAATAAGTCCCTGTGCTCATGGATCGCACAGAAGAGAGGGAAGAAAAACAAGTAACTGAAAGTTTATGTACAAGTCAAGGGAAAAGAAAAATGAGTACAGAAATCTGAGTCAAACCTGATGATATTCACCTGTTTTTTATGGCCACCTTCCCAGCCAACATCTCCTCTAATTGGTTGGAGCCCAGTTGTTATGGATTGTTAAATATTTTTGAAATTACCCAGCTTGGATGGCTGTCATGTGGATATCACTTTACTTGAGAAACTTAAATCATAATAAGCCAGTTTCTTGATATATAATCAGTAATATCTATCAGAGGAGCCAGACGAGTAGATGGCACACCTAAGAAGACACTAGAAGTGGTCTGAGTATGAATTAGAAGGTTGTGATGAGTCCAGTGTTTAACGCTATCAATACAAATGAACTTTGTGTATCTATTTCATGAGAGTCTTGATCTTAGTGGCTGAAGGACTCAGGACCATTTTCTAGGATTTTCTTGCTGGCCTAGTATAATACATAGATAGGTATTACCACTGAGTTCTTAGATTGTCCTTTTACCATATCTATTGTAAATATTTCTCCACATTGATTTTGATAGCAGTCATATCTTACTGGTCTCAGAAAGATTCTCTTTTTCTAAGATGACTCTGTCTATTGGTATCAATGCAAAAGAGTTAAAATTTAATGCTTTAAAGAACAGTCTGATTTCTAAATTCCTGGGGGGCTCTTCATTATAACTTTCAAGTACAGACAAGAGTTTTTATTTGAATGAGGTAGGTAAATATTCTCCTGGATTTCTATGTTCGTTTTTTATATTTTGAACCAAACTTCCATGTTTTTTCTGGCCAACAGACTTAAAATCTAAACATAAAGGTTTATTTTTCATAAATATGTTTTGGATTTGACCGTCACAGGGAATATTTTAAGTGTCGTAATCAATGAGGTTTCAGGTACCACTTTACAGAGAACTACTGTGATTATGTTTTTGTGGTTGGATTTTTCTGAACCCATTAGCTACATGGTTATGGAGTGGTGGAATTCGGGTTTTGAGAATCATCACACCACTCGGTTACCAGAAATTCAATAAAAAACAAACATGAGTGATAGGTTTATGTTCTGGTACAGTATATTTTTAAAATGGTGTTTGTTAAGCCCTCTAGAGGATGCATCAAAGGGAGTATGACAATCCGTCTTTGATCAACTGAGCCGTCTTATAATTGGACTCTGCATCAAATGTTAAAAGATCAAAAGGAAGAGGCAAATTTAGATATAGGCGTACGATAGGTCATTTTTTCAGTGGGAACAGTGTGTATCTTTGGATTGGTAAAAATAGGATAATGAAAAATATCCTTTTCTAATTTACTTCTCTCTTCATTCCTAACATCATTTGAAAGCATCTGCTACCTCAGTGTGAATACAAAGTATATTTTGGTGACTAAATAACTTGCTCTCTTTGCTTGAAAAAATATTTATGGATCATGAGCAAAGCAATATTTGAACATAAGATTTTCTTTTGAGATATTTAGACTTCATTGAAAAAGAAGACAGAGTTTCCTAAAAATTGCTTTAAATATTAATGATAATGTAGGAAGTTTCATTGATCAACGGTATACTTTGATTGTTGCTGTTGTTGTTCGGTTACTGTTTCGTGTCTGACTCCTTTGCAACCCCACGGACTAGAGCCAGCTAGGCTTCTCTGACCATGGGATTCTCCAGGCAAGAATGCTGGAGTGGGTTGTCATTCCCTTCTCTAGGGGATCTTCTCTGTCCAGAAATCGAACCTGAATCTCCTGCATTGGCAGGTGGATTCTTTACCATCTGAGCCACCAGGGAAGCCCTATAGGCATGCTAAAATTTATTTTCTGCATTTAAATATATCACAGGCATATACATATTAGAAAATATTGCTTTTAGCATAATTGGGAAACAGAGACGATTCTCATTTTGATTTTAATTCATAGTGTTCTTTTTGGCAAGTCAGTTGGTAACTCTGGGCCTTAGCTTCCACATCTGTAAAATGAGAGGCATGAGGTAGGTGATCTAGCTTTCCACACAAAGTGATATTCTGCTAAATGTTACTGAGACTAGAGATCTGGGTGGTTTAAGATGATAAAATGTGTAATGTCAACAACTGGCCTTGCATACAAGTGACTCTCCTACTTTGGGAAATTTGTGACCGCTCTGCTAAGGTCCGTCTAGGCAAAGCTATGATTTTGCCAGTAGTCATGTACGGATGTGAGAGTTGGACCGTAAAGAAGGCCGAATGTCAAAGAACTGATGCTTTTGAACTGTGGTATTGGAGAAGATTCTTGAGAGTCTCTTGGATTGCAAGGAGATCTAACCAGTCAATCCTAAACGAAATCAATCCTGAATATTCATCGGAAGGACTGATGCTGAAGCTGAAACTCCAATACTTTGGCCACTTGATGCAAAGAGCCGACTCATTAGAAAAGACCTTGATGCTGGGAGAAATTGAAGGCAGGAGGAGAAGGGGGCAACAGAGGATGAGATGGTTGGATGGCATCACCAACTCAATGGACATGAGTTTGAGTAAACTCAGGGAGTTTATGATGGACAGGGAAGCCTGGCATGTTGCAGTCCATGACATCACAAAGAGTCAGACACAACCGAGTGACTGAACAGCAACTACTGTCGCTTCTTATTTTTCCCAAAGTAAATAATTTTCCTCTTTAATGCTTGCAACATATGCTTTAGACTTAGTATGTGCTGAGTAAGTATAGATTGATTCGTTCAGTTCAGTTCAGTTCAGTCGCTCAGTTTTGTCCGACTCTTTGTGACCCCATGGACTGCAGCACGCCAGGCCTTTCTGTCTGTCACCAACTCCCAGAGTTTACTCACACTCATGTCCACTGAGTTGGTGATGCTAGAGTGAAGCAAACATATTTTGTGAAACCAAATATAATCTCAGTCTAAAATGGAATTCTAGTTTTTCTGTCATGACCGGGAAAGAACAAACAACTTGATTTTTTTCTATAAGGATTCTGATTGTTTTTTTAAAAAATTATCTTATAATACATATATCTAAAATATATGTAAAAGCATATATGTTAATGTTGTGTATGTATTTTGAAGTACATGTGTGTATGTGTTTCTCAGTTTCTGGGTATTTGAGTGGTGAATCTTTGCCATGCCTAATAGTGAGCATTGGATATTCAGCAGTGAATCAAGTAGCCACACTCCCTGACTTCATGGAAATTATCTGCATCTATATCCTATGTGTGTCCAGAAGGGGAACATATTATATGTGTGCATGTAGAACTTTGTCCTTTGTGATTCTTTATTTTTTTTAGCCTAGCTCATGTTATGAATTCGTGTTGTTTAATCCATAAAAAAACCTGACAAAGAAAGCAAGCAAATAAAATTAGGTGAAGACGGCCAAGAAAAATAGTCTTGAATTTCAGAATGTGTATCACAAGATTTTCAGATTTTCTCATCCTCCCTCCTAAAACCGAAACAAACAAACAAAAAAACCCCAAGCCTTTGTCTGTGGGATGAAGGGAATTTTTAAGTTTGTGTACTGGCATTAAGCAGTGTTACAGAATGAACCCAAGATAAGTTGGTTATCTTAGAGATAGCCATTTGTTTTGGTTTTTTTTTCCCCTCTACTTCCATTTTTATTGGATATAACTCAAAGAATCAAAAAGGAAGCCGACAGCAAAGAGCTCTCACCCAAGCTATGTCTAAAATCTATTTTATTTTACTTCCCTGTATTACTTCCCTATATTCCGTTACCCCAGTTACCAAAGGAGTTTGAGAGGAAAATGTGATCGCTTAATCTGCCATAATGCTATTCCAATTACACCTAACGAGATGCCACTCATCACAAGATGGTTTAATCACAACTTTATATCAAACGTTCTTAGTGCAGAGTGTTCCCTCCAGCCTTCCCCAAAATTCCAGGATAAAATCAGCTGAGCATTGCCATTATCTTTTCTCTTTTATTTCTTAAATTTTTTCCAGTCTACTGAAGGCAGCAAAAAGAATCAGCACATTTACTTTCTTTGGATGTTGTACCAAGTAGGGTACAAGTGGGTGAACTGTTTTTCATTAAAGCTTCATTAACATTAAAATTTACCTTTATCAATGGTTTCGATAGAAAAGTTGCTTTGACATGAAGTTTTCTTACTGAAGTCTTTATTTCTTTATAATTCTGGAAAGCCTGTACCCTGAGAGGTAGGGGCACATCTTTTTGCATAGTTTCTACATCACCAGAAACCCTGTAAATCAGACTGTGAATGGAAAGGCTGTACCTAAAAATGACATCATGAAGCAAATTGATAGAACTACACAGGGTATAGTGGAGCCTTTGTCTTTTCGCTTCAGCAGCCCAAATCTAATTGTTGAATAATGTGCTTTAGAGGACAGTGCTGTCTTTCACTGAAATGCTGTGCACAGAGTTCCAGCCAGCCAGTGTGCTATTTCTAGTCCAGTTTTTGGAGGGTGTATGTACTGAGAACAGCTGTACAGATGTTGGCCTTGGAGCAACTCCGAAGCCAGTTCAAATGGAAACTTCGATTTGCTTCCAAAAGACCTTATGTGAACTATAGGTGCTTAATTTTCAGCTCTCCAGCGAGCAAATGCTTAAATATAGTAACAGAAATGACAAGGTAGGCTGTCCTTTAAGGTTTGCTTTGCTCATGTTCTTCTGTGAAAAGGGTCTTTGCTGTGTTTGAATTGCTAATGACTAGATACGATCCTGCATTTGTTGCTATACATTAAGTTTTTCATATAGTCACTTAGAACACTTCTTTTACGTTTTAGCCAAGAGCTTTGGCCTGCATTGTAAGTTCAGCATGGTTCATATATTTCTTATTGACGGTTGTTTATTATGAGACATAAAGTGACCACGGAGCTTTTTCTGCCTTGCTCACTTTTGAATCATGACTTTCAGTTTTGTAGAAAAATAACTGTAAAACATCATAAAATATTATCCGTGAAAAAAGATGTATGTTGGAGAAAACGTATTTTTGAGAATTTTAAAAATTATTCCTTTCAAGAAAAGTCACATATGTGCAAACTATTAATATCGTTTTACAAGCAAATACTAACTTTAATTCAAATCTCAACTGACTTTTTTGTTTTGGCTCATTTTGCACGGTGAGGCTAGCCCTTCTGCTTGACAGAACCACATTGGCTGAGTGGTCCTTCAGAAAAATGTCTTGCTCGTCCCCCAGACAGAAAGTTATTGGAGAAGAAAATCATTTTGATTGCCTTGAGTAGAGATTTTACTGAAATTCTCTTAGCAAATGATTTTCTGAAAAGATCTGTTATCTAAATTATCTCCTATTTAGTTTAATTTATTATGAAGGAGTCGAGAAACCTAAAGTTTCTCATCTTTCTTGGACGGAGATTTGATGCCAAAATGGCACATGGCCTTCCCATCATACATACTTCCCTGGGAAATGATATGTGTGTATCTAGAGCTTTGTATTTATACTGGAATCCCACATTGCCATTGTTTGGAATTTCCCTTTCAGTTTTTCTGTAAAGTGGACCTTCTTAATGTCATTTTGTTAATTCCTGGGGCTCAGTCTGATGAGTTGGGGTTGACTGAGCTTTGTATTATACTTGCTACTGAACAAGAATAGTATTATACCTATTGTTATTTCAAAATAACTTCCTTAGATAACACCCTACAAAATTTCCGTACTTGCTGTTCTAAGTGGGATCATGAAAGGAATCTGTATATTAAAATAATATTTCCCTTTCCCTCTAATGGGCTTCCCTGGTGGCTCAGACTAAAAAATCCACCTGTGATGCAGTATATCCAGGTTCGATCCCTGGGTCAGGAAGATCCCTTGGAGAAAGGAATGGCAAACCACTCCAGTATTCTGGCCTGGAGAATTCCATGGACAGGGGAACGTGGTAGGCTACAGTCCACTGGGTCACAAAGAGTCAGACACGACTGAGCGACTAACACAACACTTCCCACAAACAACTCTGCAAAGCTAAAAGGTGATTATGAGCGTAGAAGCAATTTACAGAAGAGCCAGTGATGGCTCAGCTCCCCCAGAAGCCGTGAGAGAGTCCTGAGCGGCCTGAGTCCTCCAGCACTCTCCAGTGACAGAGGTATGCCTGCCCGGCTCAGCTCTCTTGCACACTGACCAACTTCCGTTCTTAGGTCAGCACCTCCATCAGGAAACATGCTACCCTGTTTGCCATGTAGACCACCCAACCCACCCGCTTTTGGTGGTTTGGCCTCCTCTCTGGCTTGCCTGCAGGTGTGACTTTATTCATTCACCTGTAAACAAGTCACTCTCCCATTTCTCTGCAGTTTAAAAATAAAGCTGACTGAAAGAGGACAGTAAGCAAGTAGATTTTTATACTATCCTGGAAACTTATAATTATCCAGCGTGGTGAACTTCATGAACTTCTTCCAGTGTGTTTTTGCTGCAGACTGGTGATTGGTGTGAAGGCTCCCCAGGGCAGGGGTGAAGCCATTTATCTGTGGAGAAGTTGATGAAGCTGCCTGGATGTAAATAACCTGCCAGAGGCTGTACAGTGTTACACCTACATCACCTTGTCCCCAGCCCAGTGCAGTTTGAAATTAGATAAACATTTTGGCAATAGAGTAGCAGACCAAAGTTCAGCCTCATTGCTCAGTAAGTGTATTAACTTTATGAAAGTAAGAGATGATTTTTTTTTCTTTTATAAAGTAAGCTGGTAGGCATCAAGAACATACAAAAGCAGCTATATTAAGTAGAAGAGAGGTGATTTTTTTCCCCTTGATGTAACCACACTCTAAATCTTCACAGTCTGTCACAACTTGCTCTGTAACTCTAAGCCAGCAATATCAAAATAGCACAATAAGTACTGTTAGCAAGATGTGGAAATTTCTTGAGCAGTCGGAATATATCCCAGAAGCCAGGATGTTTGCTGAGCACTAAGCTCCACTTGCATTCACCCTGTACTGGCTGGTTTATGGTTCCTATGTGGACAAACAACACAAACAAGTTGAGACTCCTGAATACTCAAAAAGACCCTCTTCCATATAATCTCTTGAGCTTTCCTTGGGGAAGCGTCTGATGTCTTCATGACTCTCCCAGAAGTTTCTTCCAGTGGAGGGGCAGCTGAAGCTCTGATCCATCACTCCACTAGAGTTTTAGAACCAGAAAAGACATTTCCTTCAAATATGCAAACTAAGGCCAGTCACTAGCCAAGGGCAGAACCCACTGTGATCCGCTTGTCATGTGTCCCAGCTATTCACATAACCATAGATTATTTCAAGGAGAAGACAATTTAATCCCCTCTCACCTGGCACAAAGTAGTCGTTCACTAAATGCTGGTTGTTATTACAGTTATTTTTATTTCTCTTCACCTCCAGAGAAGATGGGTTTATGACTTTATATGGGTTTATATGGCATGTATTCACATTAAGAAAATGCCTTGAATGGTAATAATTTTAGATCTGGAAAAGATTTTGAGAAAGCTTCTAGTTTAACTTCATAAGCATATTGTTCTTGCTACAATGATTTTTTTCCATAATACTAACTTTTTTTTTTAATCAGCTAGACCTTGTGAGTTAGCTAGAAAGGAGTTGGACTAAGAGACAGTTTTTCAAAGTCCCACTTTAGAATTTACTAAAACTTGAGATATTCTATTTCTTTCTCTCTCTCTCACACACACACTTCTCTAATAGATTATACTTGAGATTTATGTGCAAAGTTAACACTGTATAAATATTTTGAAAAGTAATTAATTCCAGTGATGGATTAACTTAAGGCAGTTAGACAGTGTATTTAAACAACCTATTTATGTATAAAATGGAAAGTTTTACTGAAAAAACACTTTTCTTTATTTTTAAAAATCTATATTATGTAATTTTTACATCAATTCTTCCTTATTACTAAGTTGCTAACATTAAAAAGTACTGCATAAAGGGATAGAATTCTCCAGTTGCATTGATAATTTGCTTTGCTCCAAACCTTGACCATTTAAACTGCTCCCATTTAAGTGCACAAACCTGAGTGGTTTTTTTTTTTTTTTTTTAATCCTCAAATTAAAAGCTCATTTGGAAAATTTGAGCTAAGATGCACATTTACCTACTGCCATCTTCTTCCTAATATATTGTCCCAACTTATTTGTAGGGCAAGTTTCTAAAATCAAAACTAGTTCTAGCTATTAATTTCAGGTTCCACACCTGCACCCATAATAAAAAGGACCTTTTAATCCTAGTTTCCCTCTGACCACCCTCTGATAAACATAAATGTAAAGATATTTAAAAGAAAACGGAAAATGAATGCAAGTAGGGGCCCAGAAAATTGAATAAATAAATGAATGAATGAACCAAAATATGACTAACATGCTCTGCTATTAAATAATAACCACAGTCACAACACTATAAATGAATATTATTTGAGCATCTCTCTATGAGCAAGTATAGTCCTAGTACTTTACATGGATATCTCATTAGCTGCATTCAGTGCTCAAGGAATTAGTCATGTGCTGTTTAGCCAGTAATGACATCATTGCCTTGATGGGTATTAGAACTATAATTAGCTTTTATGAGGCTAAGACATTCTCCACTTATGTTGGTGAGATTTAGCAGTGCTTTTCTGGATAATACTAACATAAACCAGTTTTACCCTGCAATGCTGCCTAGATAATCCCAGGTTTTCTGTGGCATTCTTGAGTGAAATGAACATTAGGTGAGTGTTTGTTTTTTTATAGTTTCCTGTTCTTTTTTTTTTTTTTTTTAAAGAGATAATACATCAAAGTAAGACATCTTTGATAAACACTAGATTGGTCATTTTGCTGCATTTTAAACTTACCCATCAACAATTAGGCTTTGCTTCACTGAATCTTAGTAGAATTAATCTTCCTTTACCACTGTGACTGATATTTTCTTTCCACAAATAAACTGCCAGGATAGTTTTCTGTCTTTTGTCTCTCTTCTTGTCATCTCTCAAACCCTTTGCATAAGGCTGAAGTTATTCTTACAACAGTTTTGGTTCACTGGTAATTGTGTGTTTATGTGCACAAGGGTGAGGTTTTTAAAATGTGCTAAGTACAAATCTGATTATTTTACTTTCCCATAATTAAAACCTTTTAATTTTCCCTACTGCTCATATTACATTTAAAAATTTTTTCTTTAGCATTGCTTGCAAAACCCTGAAGAATCTAATCTTGGCCTACCTTGCCATCTTTATCTAATGTTTCTCCCCATTTTGTACACTCGGCTTCAGCTAAACAAAACTCTTAAGTTACTGGAACAATTCATGCTCTCTCTCACCTACAAGCTGATGCAACCTGGTGACCCTACTGTGCAGAACTCTCTTTTCTTTTTTTCCTCTGCCTCCCCTCTTCCATTGGCCAACTTATCTGCTGGATGTTTAGGTCTTAGTTTCTTTCTCATCTGTTAGAAATGGTTCTATTTCTACAAAGCCTAAACTTAGGTAGTTGCAGTCATCTACTCATCTACTTGCTCCATCATGGGCTTCCCATGTGGCTCAGTGGTAAAGAATTTGTGTCCCAATGCAGGAAATGCAGGAGACATGGGTTTGCTTCCTGAATCGGGAAGATCCCCTGGAGGAAGAAATGGCTATCCACTGAAGTATTCTTGCTTGGGAAATCCCATGGACAGAGGAGCTTGGTGGGCTCCATGGGGTCACAAAAAGTCAGACACAGCTGAGCAACTGAGCGAGCACATAGCATGCACTATCAGAGCAATTTTCACATTGTATTATCACTATCTACTTATTTATCTGTATTTGCAGTAATCTGTACCTTCCATAATGGAGAAGGCAATGGCAACCCACTCCAGTACTCTTGCCTGGAAAATCCCATGGACGGAAGAGCCTGGTAGGCTGCAGTCCATGGGGCCGCTAGGAGTCAGACAAGACTGAGCAACTTCACTTTCACTTTTCACTTTCATGCATTGGAGAAGGAAATGGCAACCCACTCCAGTGTTCTTGCCTGGAGAATCCCAGGGACGGTGGAGCCTGGTGGGCTGCTGTCTATGGGGTCGCAGAGTCAGACATGACTGAAGCGACGCAGCAGCAGCAGCAGCAGCTGCTGCAGCAGCAGCTGCTGCAGCAGCAGCACACCTTCCATAAAATCTGGGGTTATATCTTGCCCACAACTTATTCTCAGTACCAGACCACAGAGCCGGGCACATAGTTGCTTAATAACTATTTACTGGGTAAATGGATGTTGGGGATTGTTGAGTGACGATTTAGAAAATTCAAACAGGACAAATATGGAGCACTATATGGTCATTCAAAGATGCTTGCTTTATTGGATTTCAGAGGAGATTTTGAATTAGAGGAAATATTTTTATACTTACATTTTCATTTTCATAGATATTTCTTGTAGTGATGGGGAGAATGAGTCAGAGATAACAAGACTAATGACAAAAAGACTAGTTACTGAACTTTTTTCTAAGGGAGGAAAGATAAGAACTAAGTGGCCACAGGAATGAGAGAAGGGGAGAAATGAAAGAACCATGAAGAAAATGATGTCATAGCCCTTGACAAACCACTTTAAGGGGTGTAGAGGAAAGAAGAGAGAAGGGATATTCAGAGTCTTAGTTTGGATAATTTTCTTACAACTAGCACTTAGAACATAAATAAATGGTTGGAGGAACAGTGTTTGGATCAAGGAATCTGTGGAGTGTCCAAGTGGAGATGTTGAGCAGACAAGCATGAGTGTGGTTTGGTGTACAGTAGAACACGTGTGCCATCTGCATTTGGACATAAGGAAGGCCTCTGTTTGGATGAGATCACCCAGCAAGAATGAGTGAGGAGAGAAGAACTGAAGACAGAGGCTTGGGGCAGACTTGATTGTATGGATCAGAAATCTACAAACGATGGATCAAGAGAAGAAGCGGCGTGGTAGGAGAGTTCTGGTCATAGGATCCAAGGACAAGCCACAAAGAACAGCTCCCCCACTGGTGACTGGACATGGAGTGTCTAAATGAGAGTCTGTTTTTCAGAGGACTGGTTTTCCCTGATCTCTCCGTTCTTACATTTTCTCTCTTTCTCTTTTCTCTATTTGCTCATCAGTGTCTTTGTCTGCAAGTGGCAAAGGATGCTGATACCTTTGTGTTCATATAACTTTGTCATTCTGTTGTTCATCATTCTCTGAAAAATTTGTGTCTCTAATTTCATAGAGAAGTAATCTGACTGAGCAACGAAGCCCCTGATTTGATACTCTTCAGGTGAGAGATCCTCCTCTGGGGTTATGGTGCAAATATGACCAAGAGATGCAGGAGGGGACCTCTCAGGTTTACAGTGGATAAGAATCCACCTGCCAGTGCCAGGGATGCAGGTTTGATCCCTGGTCTGGAAAGATTTCACGTGCCATGGAGTAACTAAGCCCCCACTCTACAGCCGGCGAGCCACAGCTACCAAGCTCACTCTGTGCAACTACTGAAGCCTGAATGCCTAGGGCTCGTGTTTTGCAACAAGAGAAGGCACATCAGTGAGAAGCCTACTCACCTCAACAAGAATAGTGCCCCCACCTCCCACAACTAGAGAAAGCCTGCACAAAGCAATGAAGACCCAGTGCAGCCAAAAATAAAATAATAAAATTTTAAGAAAGATGCAGGAGGAGCAGATAGATCTTCTTGGAAGCACGTGCATGTGTGGAGATTGTGAATTGATTTTGTAGTATGTTATTACTTAAAGGTGGAGAAGGCAATGACACCCCGCTCTAGTACTCTTGCCTAGAAGATCCCATGGACGGAGGAGCCTGGTAGGCTGCAGTCCTTGGGGTCGCAAAGAGGCAGACATGACTGAGCGACTTCACTTTCACTTTTCACTTTCATGCATTATAGAAGGGACTGGCAACCCACTCCAGTGTTCTTGCCTGGAGAATCCCAGGGACAGGGAAGCCTGGTGGGCTGCCGTCTATGGGGTCGCACAGAGTTGGACATGACTGAAGCGACTTAGCAGCAGTAGCAGTAGCAGAGTAAGTTATAAGCAGGCAGCTTTAGACTGTTTCAAATGGTGCATTGGTTTTAGATTGTGTTTTTAACAGCTGGAGAAAGACGCAATGATTGCTTAAGAGAGAATAGTTTCCTGTGAAAGTGTGTGTGGGTGTGTCTGTAAATGCATGCACATGTGCTTGGGTTCTTAATCCTCTTACACAGGATATATATACACGCTCAGCCGACTCTAGAATGATTTTACAGTAGTTCTCTTGTTTGGATCTTCAAAAGTATTCCCTTTTGCAGTTATATAGGGAATGTTCTCATGCCAAGGTGATTATGGAAAGAGGATTCAAAGTTTGAACATTAACAGTATCACAGAAGACAGAAATGTGTCTGAGGGTGTTGTGCGTATGGATCTCTTTGGAGATTCAAAAAATTATTCAAGTTGAATGGTGCTGCCTCACCAAGGAACCTTCATTTCAACTTCTTGCTCATATTCTAGTGAGGTCGGACTTAATTGAACTGATTGAAGTAGAGTGGGACCTTTTGAACAATGTTTAAGTTATTGCACAATAGCAGAATGTGTGCTCAGTTGTGTCTGATTCTTTGCGATCCCAGGGACTGTAGCCCACCAGGCTCCTCTGTCCATGGGATTCCCCAGGCAAGAATACTGGGGTGGGTTGCCATTGTCTTCTCCAGGGGATCTTACCAACCCAGGGACTGAACCCGAGTCTCCTGAGTCTCCTGCATTGGCAGGTGGATTCTTTACTGCTGAGCCGCTGGGGAAGCCCAAGTTAGCCCAAGTTATTGCAGTACCTTCATATTTGTGGCGCTTCTGAAGAATCTTTTCAGGTTGAAACATCACAGAGGAAAATCAGACAATTTTCTGGTTAACTCCAGGAAGCCAGTGTTTTAGGATGAGTTTGGGAGCAAATGGATGTCCTAGCTTGTTCTAGCAAGAGGGTGGAACGACCAGTGTAACCTTGGTGAAAGAGTGACTTTCCCCTGCACAGAAATGCTATCTTTGAGCGCCGAGCTTGAAGAGGAGTGGTGAGGAGCCCCAGGCCTGCTTGCCAGGTCTGCCGCATTAACAGAAACGCAGATGTCACAGCCGGATTGCCTTCAGATTCCTTGCCATCCTGAAAAAAATACACATAGAGGCCTAAAATCGCTTGAATTTAAATACTTTGATGATGTCATTCAGTTCTGTACATTGTCAGTTATTTAACACCTGGCAGCATCCAAAGTATTATTTATATTTTACATTTCAGTGATGTTATATCTGGTGCATTCCACTTGATCAGGGGAAATGTTGCGAGGCTACCTTGGTTTGGTAATGATTGAGGCATCAGGCTGACTCTCGAGCTCTCAGCTGCTGCCCTTAGGTTTCATCTGCAGAAGCCACCAAGGCTGCTAAATATTTTAAACCTTTTTAAGCAATTCATTTAAGAGATTCGTACAGATAATTCAAACAGTGACTTCGAAGAGATGCAAACTGAGCAGGCAACTGAAGGGAAATTTTCTAGAGATACTTCTTCACCAGCCAAGTTGTCCAACAAATTCACTAGTGCCAGTTTTACACACATTCAGATTAAACAAAACAAAACCTGAGATTCAATTTAGGTGCATTCATTTTGTTCACCATTTAACACAGTATAGGAATATCAATTATTTCATCCACAGATATGTGTTGAAAGCAGCTAAAATTGATCGCTCTTGATTTATCTCTTGGATCTGATATTCCTGTCTTGGATTTTAAAGAACATAGTATTTGATTTATAGAGAAGTACTTGCAACAAAGGTGGAGTAAGAATCCAAACCTCAGGTGAAAAAAAATGAGATAATGGTTATTAAATCTATATCTAAATATTCTACATAAACTGAGATAGCCTTTGTCATAACTGGGAGGTATTCCAATTCAGATTTGAGTTTCTTTGAGGAATAAAGTTTTGTGAAAATAAGCAGAAGTGAATTATTACTCAACATTGCAAGCACAGACAAGAAGCAAGGGTGGAATCTGGTTTGTTTGTTTAGATTATCTGAAAACTTTGCTTTTATAAAGTATGGGTGTGAATATGTTATTATATCTGTCTTTGAGAACAACTTGAGCCAGATGTTTTGAATTGGGTAGCTTTTAAAAGATGTTAACTCTGGTTTTCCCAAGACCTTATTCAATGGCTACTGTAGCCATCTTTTTATGTAGCCTCACCTTCAAAAGAGAATAATTTCTTCGGGTACTGGCTCTTTGAATAGGAATCAGTTAGCAGTGATATTTTATTGCTCCAAGTGGACAAATCCAAAGCACTACATTTTAGACTCTCTAACATTCTTTACTCAAATATTTCAAAATTAGTTTCTTAAAATATATTAATTTTAAGGTGATTACTGGAGAAGGAAATGGCAACCCACTCGAGTATTCTTGCCTGGGAAATCCCTTGGACAGAGGATCCAGGAGGTCTTCAAGTCCATGGGTTGCAAAAGAGTCGGACACAACTTAATGACTAAACAACAACAAAAACAGGGTGATTACACTATGTTTAAGAAATTACCCATTAAAAAGCATTGTCTCTTAAAACAAGACTTGGTCTCATCACTTTGCTGTGTCTTTTGTTTAATCTTGGCAACGTCTCTGGGAAAACACTGGACTTACATTCAGAAGACCTGGTTTGAACCTTGGTCCTATCAATTAGACATGTAACTTTTGGCAGTTTACATAATCTCTAATAGCATTATTTGTTTCTTCTGTAGATGGAGGAGATACTAATTCCCAGGGTTGTTATGATGCCAAGTGAGATAACCTATGTGAAAGCCCTTTGCTGGGATCTATAAACATCAGTATAATGAACGTGATGATATTGTGCCTAGTTTAATTGATATTTCATCCAATTAAGATAATCGCTGTTTGGTAGCATTATGTCTAAATGCAATTTAGCTACTGTAGATGAGCATCATGTAGAAGAGTGCTTTACACGCTTTTTACAATGATGATTATGGAGTCTTTGTCTTTTCTATCACAATGGGTGCGTAAAGGAAAAAGAGTTTCTGTTAAGATGGGGTGCTAAATTTTTTCTTAAATTATTGATGCACAGATTTTGTTATAGTAATGCCAATAATGGCCAACACTTAAATAGTGCTATCTGTGTGGCCAGTACAGTATCTAGGACATTCTAAAACTAATCTATTCAGTCCTCCCTATAACCATGGGTAGTGGGTGCTTTTATTTCTGCCAATGTTAATCTACTTCTGCTTTATTGACTATGCCAAAGTCTTTGACTGTGTGGACCACAGCAAACTGTGGAAAATTCTTCAAGAGATGGAAGTACCAGACCGCCTTACTGACCTCCTGTATTCAGGTCAAGAAGCAACAGTTAGGACTGGACATGGAACAACAGACTGGTTCCAAATTGGGAAAGGAGTACATCAAGGCTGTATATTGTCACCCTGCTTATTTAACTTATATACAGCACACATCATGAGAAATTCTGGGCTGGATGAAGCACAAGCTGGAATCAAGATTAATGGGAGAAATATCATTAACCTCAGATATGCAGATGACACCACCATGGCAGAAAGCGAAGAGGAACTAAAGAGCTTCTTGATGAAAGTGGAAGAAGAGAGTGAGGAACCTGGCTTAAAACTCAACATTCAAAAGACTAAGATCATGGCATCTGGTTCCATCACCTCATGGCAAATAGATGGGGAAACAATGGAAATAGTGAGAGATTTTATTTTCTTGGGTTCCAAAATCACTGCAGATGGTGACTGCAGTCATGAAATTAAAAGACGCTTGCTCCTTGGAAGAAAAGCTATGACCAACCTAGACAGCATATTAAAAAGCAGAGACATTACTTTACCAACAAATGTCCATCTAGTCAAAGCTATGGTTTTCCAGTGGTCATGTATGGATGTGAGAGTTGGACTGTGAAGAAAGCTGAGCGCCAAAGAATTGATGCTTTTGAACTGTGGCATTGGAGAAGACTCTTGAGAGTCCCTTGGACTGCAAGGAGGTCAGACGAGTCACTCCTAAAGGAAATCAGTCCTGAATATTCATTAGAAGGACTGATGCTGAAGCTGAAGCTGCAATACTTTGGCCACCTGATGCGAAGAACTGACTCATTGGAAAAGACTCCGATACTGGGAAAGATTGAAGGCAGGAGAAGGGGACAACAGATGATGAGACGCTTGGATGGCATTGCCAACTCAGTGGACATGAGTTTGAGCAAACTGCAGGAGTTGATGAGGGTCAGGGAAGCCTGGCATGCCTCAGTCCAGGGGGTCACAGAGAGTCGGACATGACTGAGCGACTAAACTAAAAGTGGTGAAACTGAGGTACAGAGAGATTAACTTGTTCAAGGTTATGTGGTGAGTGTGGTGAGTCAGATTGACTTTTTTTTTATACCTTTCATTAGCTCTCTGGAAGAATTTGTAAACTTCTTGTAAATTTGTAAAAATAATGTAAAGGAAATCATGAACATTAGCTGGGTAAGGGATGTAGGGGATAGCATCTCATTATGGAAAAATAATGCTGCCTGCATGCATGTTGGGATGACTCAGAGATTGTATCTTATTTTCCTTTCTTATTTTCTTTTGTAATCTCCAGTGGCTTTTGCTGGATACTTTACTGTTAATCTACCAGGATTAGTTCTTGCTTCTGAGCCCAGGGTACAGTCACAGAAAGCTAAACATGTCAGAGAGGTAGGCCCTCATCATCTCAATCTCATGCCATGAGTGAAATCATTGGAAGAAATAGCCTCAAAACCCCATCCAAAAAAAGATATCCCAGATATGATGCACTCTTTTTGGGGCCTTAGATTTTGGTTGACAGTTTCATATACTACAGTCATTCTTTCATTTAGTCATGTGACTCATTTGTGTGTGTGTGCCCTCAGTCACTCAGTCATGTTCAACTCTTTTGTAACTCATTTATTTGTTCATAAATTTAACAAATTTTATCAGAGGCCTCCCAGGTGGCAGGGGTGCTGTGAGGTCCTGAGGGGTCAGATGATGACTATTACAGTACCAATCCTCTGCTTGTTGAGCCTAGAGAATAGTGGGAGATCCAGACAATAAACAAAGTCATCTCACGCTGGGAATTCACCCAGCTGCTCTTAATCATGCTACAAGGAGAGGAGCACAGCACTCCAGGGGTGGGTAAGAGAAGGCACTTGGCTAACATTTGGTGATCATAGATCTTTTTCCCTGTCTATCCTCAGCTCTGTAAAAGATGTTAGAGATTTGTGGAGGAGGAGCTGGATAGAGGGCAACTTAGAAAGAATGGTTGTGGAGCCAAGTTGGCAAACCCCTGCAAAACACAAGGTGGCCCCAGGGACAGGAAAAAAGAAAACTCTAACTTGAGCAATGTGACATTACACATCTAAATCCTTGAAGATATCACCGCATCATAGAAGAATAAGTAATACTTACACTACCTACCATTTTTAAGAAAAGCTATTGTATATTCATTCTACTCAACCCAGTTAAAAAGGGAACACAGTAAGTTGAGAGTGAGTTCCATTAACATAGTAGAAGTCTTTTATTGTTTGAAAGTGTGTGTGGTCAGTTATTTGACAGTTTATTTATCCAGAATGTTGAATAAATGAGATTGCTGCCTATATTTACATAAATGTTTAAAAGCAACATGAATATTAATTTCAAAAGCATCACTAAATAGAAAGACAGTAGATCTTGGTTTCTGGTTCTAGCTGGTGACCAGGCCCTAGGTAAATAATAATTGAGAAATAATTGATTGCTTTACTTTTCTTTCTACCTCTTAATTATTATCTGTCATTATACTATTGTTTGTATCTTTGGGTCCAAAACTGTAGTGTAAGAATCATTCAGACAGAGACTTTGTCTTTCCTGCTCATGGTATATACTATTTAGACTAGCACCTGGCATGTAGAAGACATTCAATAAATACTCACTGAGTGGATGAATAAATGACATAATCATAGAGGTATATAATTGCCAACTAAAATAAACAAGTGGAAGAAGTGAAAGTATTTTTCAAAACTATAAGTATTTCATACATGCAAGGTGATGCTCTGTATTTGAATTTTAGAAAAGAATGCGATTTGCCAGATGATAACTTGTCAAATTTTTTTGCACTACTTGCTAGCTTTCTCTTTAAACATCTATTTCCTAAGTCTTTCTCTTCCAAGTTTTGTAATATTGCTCTGCATTTATGGTTCTGTAAAATCCCCTCCACCCTAGCTCAGTGGAGATTCCTAATCCTTTAAGATTAAAGTCAGTGAACCTTTGTGAAATCCAGTGTTACCTCCTAAGGCTTCATGTACTCCCTGAAATTGTATGCCAGGTGCAGGGGCCCCTGTACAGTTTATTGGAGAGAGTTTCCCTGACTTTTAGATTCTCAGTGTTTATGGCCCTCCCCCAAGTTTAAAAAAATCTTTGCTCTAAAATTTTGTATTTTTCTTTTACTTTTTGTTTTAGTCTTGGGTTTTCTTTTTTCCCTTGAGATGGTTTCATTTTCCTTTTAATGTTGATGATTGTATTTTGCTATTTTAAAATGTTTGCTGCTTGATTGTCCCCAGAGTGTGGTATTCTTGGTTTATTGCACACCTCTGATCCAGCCCTTCTCTCTGTCTCTCTTTTGTCTGGCCAACAGTATGGGCATGTGCCAACTGCAGGGTGGTCCTCTCCAACCCTTCCGGGACCTTTACTTCTCCGTGCTACCCTAACGACTACCCCAACAGCCAGGCTTGCATGTGGACCCTCCGAGCCCCCACGGGCTATATCATTCAGATAACATTTAATGACTTCGACATTGAAGAAGCTCCCAATTGCATTTATGACTCATTATCCCTTGATAATGGAGAGAGCCAGACGAAGTTTTGTGGAGCAACTGCCAAAGGCCTATCATTTAACTCAAGTGCGAATGAGATGCATGTGTCTTTTTCAAGTGACTTTAGCATCCAGAAGAAAGGTTTCAATGCCAGCTACATCAGAGGTATGTAAACCAAAGGTGGAGCCAAACTTCTGCTTTCATTTAGCATGTTCAACAATAAACAAAAGGCCCAGAGGACAGAGTTATGCTCTTTTATGTGAGTATGAATGATTAGGATTAGAATTTAAAGGCAGCAGGAATCTATTAGTATTTTCTGAGCATTCTCATTAGCAATATATAGTTACCAGATCCAAAATCTGGTTACAGTAGAGCTGAATTCTTGTCTAGTGTTTGCATGCAGAACATTTAAGGGCTGTTTGAAAGATTCAGTGAATATCCCACAGTTAATAATTGAATCTAATTCTAATATCTCTCCAGCAAACATTCAAAGTATTCTTATTTATAAATCATTTTATTTTAGGCTTTTAAGATGTTGCTCTTTTAAGGAATTATGCTGGAGAACAAATATATGAAATAAACATATACATTAACATGTGAAATGAGCTTTGTGTAACTGAAGCTGTTAAATAGCATAGCCTGAGGAAAGCCCCTTGAAAATGTCTAACTGAAAAAAAGAAACATATTTTTATCAGACATATTTCCTAGCTTCTGGCACAGCAGAACATTGAAATTGAACCATTCTCTCCAGAACCTTTCTGTGCTTAAGGAAAACTCAAGTTTCAAGACTATGAGATTTAGTAATAGTTTTTTTTTCCATCCTGAGCTACTTAAGTAGGCTTTATATATCAAAAAAAGAAACAAAAAAGAAAGGCAGCACTATGGACATGCCTGACCCTTCTTATTACAATTTATGTTTTTTGGTAGACATCTTTATTTACTGTTTGTGATTGACATTAGATATATATGTGGTTAACTGAAACATACATGCTTTAATTTTTCAAATAATGTTTTAAGGTTATAAAATATTATGGGAAATTTGAAAATTAAAAAAAATTAGAATTACCCATACGTCTACCACCCAGCCATAACTACTAATAAAATGTTGATGGACATATTTCCTTCCAGCCTTTTTATTTTCACAGTGCATATAGAATACTGGGTTTATACTGTATCTTTTTGGGTAGCTAGTTGCTAAGTCGTGTCTGACTCTTGTGACTCTATGCACTGTAACCCACCAGGCTCCTCTGTTCGTGGGATTTCCCAGGCAAGAATACTGGAGTGGGTTGACATTTCCTTCTCCAGGGGATCTTCTAACCCAGAGATTGAACATTCTTCCCCTGCACTGGGATTCTTTACCACCCACCAGGGAAGCCCAAGTAGACTTGTATGCTGCTTTATATTTAAGAAGTGGACTAAACAATCATGATTCATTAAACTCCATCATGGATTTTTGACCAGAATATTTACATTTAAAAGAATGGTTTTTTTACTATAGAGCTATTCTTGGTATGTATTAAAATATATTCAAACTAGCATACATATGAAGCCAGTGTAAACAGCTACTTCTCTCTCAAGTCAGTACATCATGTTTACTAATATCTATTGTATGAGCCCAGAGTGAAATCCATTGTATTACTTAATAATTTTATGTATGTCACAGAAGGACTAGGCTAATGCATTTTAATTTTAATTTTATTATGCACATAATAATAGTCATCTATATTAGTTATCAGTAATAGCTATATACAGCTTGGCACAGGTACTGCTCTAGCGCTTTGCAGGTATTACCTTATTAAATTCTCATTAATCACATATACACTTGGTGCCTTTCCCTTCATTTTATAGACAAGGGGGCTAAGGCAGAATGACTTGGCCAAGGGAGATCCAATGTCTGCCCTTGAACCATTGCTCCGTATTGTCTCAGAAATTAGCTCACATGTCCAGAAGTCAAGGAAATGTATCTTAAAATGCCATTTTTATTTGTTTGTTTTTTTTGTACTAAGACTCCTTCTTAGTAATGGAATTCTCTTTGCCTTTGATTCTAAAATAGCCTGATATGGGGAAGACTAGTACGATATGGGGTGTCCAAAGGGAAAGGTAGCATAGGAGTGTTTGGGTAGAGTTAAAGGTGATGGTTAGTGAACAACGATTAGCTATTATGTTTAAAAATTATTTGAAAAGAAACATAGTTTTGAAAATCATAATGTATGAACTTTCCTGAAACCACTAGTTTCCTTAATTTTTTAAATCTCCTTCAGTTCAGGGATTTAAAAAAAGAAAAAAAAAAAAACACCATATCACTTTGGAAGCTATAACTGGAAGATTTAAGTGTGAGAGCCAACTGTGACTAGAGTTAAATGGGTGGGGTTTCGTATTGGTATTGGTATTGGTATTGGTATTGGCATATGGTACTGGGTTGGCAATAGAGAGTGGTAGACAGAGAAAGGGGAGAGAGTGAGGCACACGGTGGGTAAAAGCCAATTAGCAGAGAGGGTGGAGGTTGGAGGTCTCAGACATTTTGCATCTCTTTAGTCCATGTCTGAATTAACATGCTTTATCTGCTACTGTGTTTTGTTCTAGTTGCCGTGTCCTTAAGGAATCAAAAAGTCATTTTACCCCAGTCACTTGATTCTTACCAGGTATCTGTTGCAAAAAGTGTCTCTATTCCAGAGCTCAGAGCTTTCACACTCTGCTTTGAAGCAACCAAAATCGGCAAGGAAGACAGTGAATGGATAGCTTTCTCCTACTCAGGTGCATCCTTCCCACAATTGCTCAGTTTCGGAAAGACCAAGAGTGGCTACTTCCTATCATTTTTTGGCTCAAAATGCTTACTAAACAGTGCTTTACCTGTGAAAGATAAGGAAGATATTTTCACAGAAAGCTTCGAGCAGCTCTGCATTGTTTGGAGTAGTTCTTTGGGCTCCATTGGTGTAAATTTCAAAAGAAACTATGGAACAGTTTCATGCAATTCTACGATTAGTAAAGCTATTCCCGGGAATGGGAAATTGTTGCTGGGCTCCAATCAACATGACATTGGCTCCCTCAAAGGGGACATTTATAACTTTCGACTTTGGAATTTTACCATGAGTTCCAAAATCCTCTCCAACCTCAGCTGCAGTGTGAAAGGGAATGTGGTGGACTGGCAAAATGACTTCTGGAATATCCCAACCCTAGCTCTGAAAGCTGAAAGCAACCTCAGCTGTGGTAAGTTTGTGGCATAGTCACTCTTTTTTTTTTTTTTTTTTCCCATTGTTCTGTGAATATGTTTGTCAACAAGAAATTATATAGACAGACATCTTTGTATATGATTGCAAACCATACATATTCAACTAAAGCTTTTGGTCTTACCATTTTTAAGTTTTTCCTATGCCATAAAATATCACACAGCTTTCCCCAAGCATAAACAACAGTTACAATTATTGTGTCTTAGATAGAAATGTTAACCCCAGGACCAAAACAAAAGAAATTAATGTTACAGTTTTTAATCACAAAGCTGGTATAGTGAAAAGCTGATCTTTGTCATCCTGGAATGCAGTTTCCATTACATTACTTAAACAACCATCACCTTAAAGAATGGTATGTATTTAGCCAATATCAGAACAGTCCATTTTATGGAAAATCTTGATAATCAGGAATTGTCAATTTTCTTTTAACTTTTCCCCCCACTTACTTGAAAATGAGGATTTGTTGTTTGTTTCAAATACTCTTCTCTTTTCGTTGCTCTTTGAGAGACTTTAAATGCATTATTATTGTAAGTAGCCAACTGCAAGTATTTAGAGATATAATTCCATGTTATAAAAGTTATATTAAGAAATACTTCTATAAAGTATTCCCTATGTATATAAGTCAATGGAAGTCCTTATTTTACACTAGGACTGAGTCACATATAAAAAGTAGAAGTTCATTATCAATTTTCAATGTTACATGACTAAATCTAAAGTGTTGATAACATGTTCTTTAGTCTCAGAGTTAACTCTCAATAAAGGAGGGAAAGATGGGGCCTAATACTCAAAAGTCATCTGTAAGTGATTTTGCAGGGAATTCTATCACAACTTGAGTCCCAATACTTTCAACAAAATAGGAACCACTATGAAGACCTGTGGAGAAGGCAATGGCAACCCACTCCAGTACTCTTGCCTGGAAAATCCCATGGGCAGAGGAGCCTGGTAGGCTGCAGTCCATGGGTTTGCAAAGAGTTGGACATGACTGAATGACTTCGCTTTCACTTTTCACTTTGATGCATTAGAGAAGGAAATGGCAACCCACTCCAGTGTTCTTGCCTGGAGAATCCCAGGGACAAGGGAGCCTGGTGGGCTGCCGTCTATGGGGTCGCACAGAGTCGAACATGACTGAAGCGACTTAGCAGCAGCAGTAGCATGAAGACCTGAGGCCCCCTGTCCTATATCCTTGACCTATGTTTGCCCTTCCAGCCTGGGAAACTCCTGTCACCCACCTCCCTGTGTGGGCAACCCATCTCTCAGTGTGGTCCACGGCGCTCCTACAGATGGTGGGAGGCTGTTATGTGATGTCACTTGAAAGGTATTTCCTTGTGGGTTGTTGAAAAGAGGGCAAACCACAGCCCTGTTCCAAAAGGAGACTCTGGACCTTTGTAAGAGTTAACGGTGTGAACCAACATTCTCTCAGTCTGAGACTGGCTACGGAGGACAACCTTCAGGGACTCCTGAGAAGTCTTTCACTCAGCAAGGAAACTGAGAAAATCAAGTGTGTGTGTTTTGTGTGGGGTGGTGAACAGTGAGGAGAGGGCAGTGGTACACTTCCTACAGTCAAGATGATTATCTTTAGGGCCCTGTTTTCATCATATCATTGGCCATTATTTAAAAATAATGGACTGTTTAACAATTGCATTTCTGTGGGTCAGTATTTGAGAACGATGACCATCAGAAGAAAATTAGAAAAAGAATTTGGCTATGTACATTAATAATTGCTAAATACTTAAATGATGCTTTAATATGTACTGTGCTCTAAGTACTGTTTTAAGCACTTTACACATTGGAACTTATTCCTGCAACACAGATCCCATGATGTGAGGTTTATGATTAACCCCATTTTGCAGATGAGTAATTGAGGTACAAAGAGGTTAAGTAACTTCCCAAGGTCATTTAATTAATAAGTAGCCAAGTCAGAAATTGAAGCCAAAATGTTCAGTTTTAGAACCGTGTTTCCCTAAACTGTCTTTGAGAATAAGCAGAACTAGAAGACAAGATGTACTGCTAGAGTAGGCAAGCCAATTCTTGTCCAGATGAGTGGGACGGAGGCCCAGGAGCCATCTCTGGCTACAGAAAGCACTGCTGGCCAGAACACTAGCTTTCTCAGGTATTAGCATGGTATTCGTTTTAAACAAAATTAATAAGGATTTCCCTCCTTTAGTGCTTAATACCTTATTATAATAAAATATGAAGAATCTAAAAAAAATAAAAATAAAAAAAATAAAATATGAAGAATCTAGTATACAAAATTTCTAAACTTCTCCTAAGAAATCCTCTAGGCCAGGCATTGGCAAATGAGAAGGGCCTATGGTAGGTCACTTGTTTTGTAAATAAAGTTTTATTGGAAAATAGGTTTTGTATCACCTGTGGCTGCCTCTGTGCTCCAACATAGAGTAGACTGATTCTGAGAGATGACCTGGCCCACCATCCTAAAGAAAATCTGCCAACCCCTGAAACTAGACCAAAAAATCAAAGGGTCTCATTTTCTGAAGCACACACTTTGAATACTGGGAAAGACCCGCTAGATCTCTTGAGCCAGAGATAACAGGCCAGTCACTTAGGGCTCATTTAGCCCATAGGCATGAGTGGTGGCAACACTGATTTGTTTTCATTTATTTACATTTCCATGCAGTGCTTTTAAATAAGGATTGATTTCCAACTTTAAAAAACTAGATTCCACATAAATATGAATTTTTGGATTCCCTGGTTTAAAAAAATACGTACCTTAGTATGTCTGACTGACTAACCAACACAGCTGGAGCTAAATGGTGACAACCCCCTTTGAAGGGGCTTTCCAAGTCCCCTTTGGCCCTTACCACCCCTTGTTTTCTCCCCACACCAGCCCTGTTTAGATTAGCTTCTGGCCCAGGGCTTCCCTGGTGGCTCAGAGGTTAAAGCGTTAAGGCTCCTGCAATGCAGGAGACCTGGGTTCGATCCCTGGGTCTGGAAGATCCCTTGGAGAAGGAAATGGCAACCCACTCCAGTATTCTTGCCTGGAGAATCCCATGGACAGAGGAGCCTGGAGGGCTATACAGTCCACGGGGTCGCAAAGAGTCGGACACGACTGAGCGACTTCACTTCCCTTCACTTCTGGCCCAGGGAGGCACTTGCGTTTGGGAATCCCGATTTAGGCCACTCCTTTCACTTTATACAGGATAGGAAATCGAAGCTTAAAAAAAAACAAGCGGCTGAGCCAGTTGGTAGGCTAAAATGCACATCTCCTGTCCTTTTGTCCAGGGTTTATATTTGGGAATTCTCATATTTTCTTTAACACAGTCTTTAAGACTCCCTTCCAAGCCTTATGATTACTGGAAGGCATCAGATATATGCTTGTGGAATTTAGCCATCGGTAAGTTTTCAAAATGACTTCAAAGGAGTAACACAAGCTTACAGAGTCAGTGTCTGGTTCCTCTTCTTGACATTCCACAGTGACTCTCAGCACCCCCGTTCCTTACCTTCAGATATCCTGGACTGGGTTTCAGGAGTAATAATGGGGGAGGGAGTTTCCTGCTGCTTAATCATAAGCTTTGGGAGTTGAAGAACCCAAGTCACTTATTAACTGACAGGAAATACCTGTAACAAGAGATTATATCTAAGCTTGTTACTTAAGCAAAACTTGAATAAATGACAAAATGTGTGCTCTATTAACATTTTAACCTTTCCTTTTTTCCGGAACACCACGGCTTTCTGTTTATGGTAATGGTAATTTCCCAAAACTAATGATCAGTACAGTAGCCAATGGGAAAATAGAATTTCATGCCTAACATTCCACTGGCTTGACAGTATCTGTTAAATATGAACTTTCATACCAGAATCAACTTGTGACAGAAAATGAACTGATTTTTCCAAAGGTCTCTTGCTAAGTAAATTTTAATATGGAAATAAGATGATGGAACTAAACTGACTCCTTTTAAAGCATCCTGCCTTTTGTTTCAAGTATTGACTATCCTAGCAATAAAATCAACATGTTATTAATAAATTTTTAAATAATTTCATAGTTGTACTTTTATTTTCCGCATGCTGTTCTAAGCACAGTTAGGAAATATATCTAATTAAGAAATTTTCAGCAGGTTTTTAAATTGGAATATAATTGATTTTCAGCAGGTTTTTTTTTTTTTTTTTAAAACATGGTTAATCTTGTCAGTCCTTTTCAGAAAGAAATGCTTTATTTAGCAACAATTCTTTTTCTTTTTATATCATCATTCTTTTTCTTAAGACGATTTTATTAAACAGTACTGGGTTTATAACCTCAGT
Organism: Ovis aries; assembly: GCF_016772045.2. Classification (NCBI taxonomy): domain Eukaryota; kingdom Metazoa; phylum Chordata; class Mammalia; order Artiodactyla; family Bovidae; genus Ovis; species Ovis aries. The sequence continues at coordinate 67,047,759 of NC_056061.1, forward strand.
GGACAGATGGTTTCCCTAATGGACTCTTTAATTATAGGCTCAACCATTTCCCTGTGTTATGATTCAGGTTTGAAAATGAAAGTGAAAGTCACGTCCAACTCTTTGCAACCCCATGGACTATACAGTCCATGGAATTCTCCAGGCCAGAATATTGGAGTGGGTAGCCTTTCCCTCCTCCAGAGGATCTTCCCAACCCAGGGATCAAACCCAGGTCTCCGGAATTATGGGCGGATTCTTTACCAGCTGAGCCATAAGGGAAGCCCAAGAATACTGGTGAGGGTAGCCTATCCTTTCTCCAGTGGATCGTCCTGGCCTAGGAATCAAACCATGGTCTCCTGCATTGCAGGCAGGATTCTTTACTAACTGAGCTATCAGGGAAGCCCATGATTCAGTTTTAGGTGGCTAATGTCCATCAATTTTCACAAAGAACAGACAGTGCCTTCTATACCAGTTTTATTTATTTTACTGATGACTGGACTTTCCTGAGGAGTGGTGCTGTATAACTCAATGAATAGTTTAAGTTCAAACAAATTACATTTATTTAACAACCATTTATTAATCACTTCCATTTATTAACCACTGTGAATGTAGAGATAAGATAAACTTTGATGTTTTTCTTTTCTAGACATTTTTAGATTTGGACTGACTTTTGTTTTCCTCGCTGAAATTTTACACTTAATTACCAAGATTTCATCAGCTCTTGGATGCCTATCCTTTCATTTTCGATTGTTACACTTCTGTCCCTCAGAGCCATAAAACTGATTTCACTATTGGCTCCTTCCCTTCATTCCTAACAAATTATTGAGTGTAGCATTTTTAGATGACTGAATTTTTTTTTAAATAACAAAGATGAAGTCACTTATTTTTATGAAGGACTTTATCCTTTGAAGATGCCCAAACTCTTCAAGAGCATAAACGAAATCCAAAAATAATTTTAAATACATTTATGAAAAATTTGAATTCAATTTAGTAACAATTACAAAGAGGGAATTGAAAGGAATTAATATTTGTCTTACTAGTGCAACTCACATGAGAGTTTTAGCTTTGTCAACTATTGTTCAGATTGTCATTAAGTAGGGTGTGAGATGAAGTGATGGAACCAGATGCCATGATCTTAGTTTTCTGAATGTTGAGCTTTAAGCCAATTTTTTCACTTTCCTCCTTCACTTTCATCAAGAAGCTTTTTACTTCCTCTTCACTTTCTTCAATAAGGGTGGTGTCATCTGCATATCTGAGGTTATTGATATTTCTCCCATTAATCTTGATTCCAGCTTGTGTTTCTTCCAGCCCAGCGTTTCTCATGATGTATTCAGCATATAAGTTAAATAAGCAGAGTGACAATATACAGCCTTGACGTACTCCTTTTCCTATTTGGAACCAGTCTGTTGTTCCATGTCCAGTTCTAACTGTTGCTTCCTGACCTACATATAGGTTTCTCAAGAGGCAGGTCAGATGGTCTGGTATACCCATCTCTTTCAGAATTTTCCACAGTTTATTGTGAAAATGAAGATCATGGCATCCGGTCCCATCACTTCATGGGAAATAGATGGGAAACAGTGGAAACAGTGTCAGACTTTATTTTGGGGGGCTCCAAAATCACTGCAGATGGTGACTGCAGCCATGAAATTAAAAGACGCTTACTACTTGGAAGAAAAGTTATGACCAACCTAGATAGTATATTCAAAAGCAGAGACATTACTTTGCCGACTAAGGTCCGTCTAGTCAAGGCTATGGTTTTTCCAGTGGTCATGTATGGATGTGAGAGTTGGACTGTGAAGAAGGCTGAGCGCCGAAGAACTGATGCTTTTGAACTGTGGTGTTGGAGAAGACTCTTGAGAGTCCCTGGGACTGCAAGGAGATCCAACCAGTCCATTCTAAAGGAAATCAGTCCTGGGTGTTCTTTGGAAGGACTGATGCTCAAGCTGAAACTCCAGTACTTTGGCCACCTCATGCGAAGAGTTGACTTTGGCCACCTCATGTGAAAAGTTGACTCATTGGAAAAGACTCTGATGCTGGGAGGGATTGAGGGCAGGAGGAGAAGGGGACGACAGAGGATGAGATGGCTGGATGGCATCACTGACTCGATGGACGTGAGTCTGAGTGAACTCCGGGAGTTGGTGATGGACAGGGAGGCCTGGTGTGCTGCGATTCATGGGGTTGGAAAGAGTCGGCCACAACTGAGCGACTGAACTGAACTGATTGTGATCCACACAGTCAAAGGCTTTGGCATAGTCAATAAAGCAGAAATAGATGTTTTCTGGAACTCTCTTGCTTTTTTGGTGATCTGGCAGATGTTGGCAATTTGATCTCTGGTTCCTCTGCCTTTTCTAAAACCAGCTTGAACATCTGGAAGTTCATGAAATAGATGGGGAAACAGTGGAAACAGTGTCAGACTATTTTTTTGGGCTCCAAAATCACTGCAGATGGTGATTACACCCATGAAATTAAAAGACGCTTACTCTTTGGAAGGAAAGTTATGACCAACCTAGATAGCATATTAAAAAGCAGAGATATTACTTTGCCAACAAAGGTCCGTCTAGTCAAGGCTATGGTTTTTCTAGTGGTCATGTATGGATGTGAGAGTTGGACTGTGGAGAAAGCTGATCACCAAAGAATTGATACTTTTAAACTGTGGTGCTAGAGAAGACTCTTGAGAGTCCCTTGGATTGCAAGGCGATCCAATCAGTCCATCCTAAAGGAGATCAGTCCTGAGTGTTCATTGGAAGGACTGATGCTGAAGCTGAAACTCCATTACTTTGGCCACCTCATGCGAAGAGTTGACTCATTGGAAAAGACTCTGATGCTGGGAGGGATTGGAGGCAGGAGGAGAAGGGGAGGACAGAGGATGAGATGGTTGGATGGCATCACCGACTCGATGCACATGAGTTTGGGTGAACTCCGGGAGTTGGTGATGGACAGGGAGGCCTGGCGTGCTGGGATTCATGGGGTTGCAGAGAGTCGGACACGACTGAGCAGCTGAAGTGAACTGAACTGAGGGTGTGAGATGAGCGGTTAGCTATGTCAGTCTTTTTTTACTACAACTTGTACAAATATTGACTCCCCTCTGTAGTACGATTTTGGAAGAACAGAATACAAAGAAGAAAGATTAACAGCTTCATAGCTTTTCATCAACTGCCCTTTTTCAGAGACTACATTTTTAAAGGAAATTTGACTTTAATTTTTGAGGCTAATATTAAGTAAATACCTTTAAATCTCTTTGTAGTATCCGCAAATACCAGAGGCTATACATAGGTCATATTCTGAAAGCAATTTTTTAATGATAAATATATCCAGGAGAAAGAATTGTCTCTTCTTCCTTAACAATCTTCTGGTTTGTAAATCTATCCACCTATAAAAATTGATTGGAAGAATGACTTTTTTATGTAGATATGCCAGAAACTGAACTGCCTGCAAATGAAAAGTTTGTGCACATTTTTAAAATTTTATGTATTTGTCCATGTAATTTGGTGTATTTGTAATGTAAGATTTCATTTATTCCAGACCTTTCTAATTAAATCTGTCACTTGTATTCAAACCATTTGCACTGAAACAAACTTCAAATGTAATTTCTGTTGCTATACTGAATCATCATAAAATAGTGTTTATAAAGTATCTATAAAGCATTGTCCATTTGCTAAATTAAAAGTACCCAGGAAGGAACAACTGATAATACTGAGAAGCAAATGTTAACAATTTTCCATGACAAGTATGTCACAGAATGAAATTTAGACTTGCTACCATACGATCAAACTGATGAGATGTTAAAGAATATTGTTAAGTATCTTACTCTAAATCCTAAGTCTTCTGATTTTCTTTCCTTAGTTCCACCTCTCAGCTCTTTGATACCCTGCGGTGGATGTGTAGTTAGCCTGAAAGCTTCTTTCCCACAATGTTGTTCCCTTATCTCCCTTTGTCTTCCAGAGATACTGTATCAGTGCCAGAAGTGGCCTTAGGAGCCTGTGTCTGCCAACATTGTGTGTAATTTGAGCAGCACAGGAACTCTGTCCAAGGGTCTCCTCTCTTGCATGTTATGTTGGCTGAGATTTCCTCAGTCATTTTAAGTTTTAAGAGCTTTTTAGTGTTCAAAAGTTCCTTACTAAAATGTAAATACCTAAAGGAGAAGTAAGGTCCTGCAAGAAGAGGGCATCAGTTCAGTGTGATGGGCAGAAATAATGGGCAGAAAACATTCAAGATCAAATTCTAGGCTAGCTTCAGCTTCTACCTCTCACATACTCTTTCTCCATAGTACACTTGCTATTAAGTTTTTAATCTTTAACACCGCCCCTCATCCACCCCATCTCTGCTTCCTTTCGTAGCCAGGCTTCCTCTTTTTTTGCATTCACTTCTCAAACATTGGAAATCTACAATTCATTGTTCCCACGCTACTGAAGGGAATTTCTGTAGAGCTGTTAGCAAAATTCCAAAGTGAAGGGTCTTCTCAGTCTTTATCATTGTGGACCTTACTGTGTACTCGATGTGGCCACACCCTCCATGAAACTTTCTTAACTTGAATTCTGTAAAATCATTGACAAGAGCTATTTTTGCCCTCTCAAATCTATAGCTCTCTCTCTTTTTTTTTTTTAAAAAATCTGATACTTAAATATAGGAAATCTGTGGTTCCATCAAATCTACACCCTAGCTCACATGATCTCAAACACATCTATAGTTTCTGTGGCGTACTTCCTTGCTAGATCTCTTACAAAAACATGTACACCTGCTCATGTACCAGATGACACGTGCTACCTCAGTTCCTATTACTTTTAGCCCACCCCACCTGAGTTTGCTTTTCTTCCAGTATTTACTGTCTGAGACCATTATGTATCAATTTCTCAAGTTGAAAATTAGCAATTTTTTTTTTTCTGTTCTTCCTATTCTTTCTCCATTCTTCAATTAGTCACTAAATGCTGTTGCTGCTGCTGCTAAGTCACTTCAGTCATGTCCGACTCTGTGCGACCCCATAGACGACAGCCCACCAGGCTCCCTTGTCCCTGGGATTCTCCAGGCAAGAACACTGGAGTGGGTTGCCATTTCCTTCTCCAATGCGTAAAAATGAAAAGTGAAAGTGAAGTTGCTCAGTCGTGTCCGACTCTTAGCAACCCCATGGCCTGCAGCCCACAAGGCTCCTCCGTCCATTGGATTTTCCAGGCAAGAGTACTGGAATGGGTTGCCATTGCCACTAAATAAATCCTGTCTATTCCATCTTCAAGTCTTGTATCCATCTCTTTCTGTCCATCCTCAGTGGACTCGTGATATGAAGCCTGAATTATTAGTCTTATTCAGGCTTCTTGTATCTCCTCTCTTTTAATTAGTTATGGAGCTTCAAAAGTGATTGTTTTAGATTTAAATCTAATTTTCTCCCCAAGTTCCTTTTTCTTTTTTTCCGTTTCCTTTAAGAAAGGGTTCAAAATGTTCACAGTCATTCACAATGCATTCAGTAAACTTTGCGGACCCAGCTACTATGTGTAAGGGATACACCATTGGAAGAAAGACACAAAGTTCCAGAATTCATAGTGCCTACCTTCTACAAGGCCCTGTACAGCTATCTATTGCCTCTATATCTGATCATTCCTACCATTTTCTACAAATGCCCTACTCCAGAAATGCTATGCCACTTGGGTTCACAGATGGTTGGACTACATTCTTGGTGTGCACGTGTGCATGCTTAAGTTGCTTCAGCCATGCCCTACTCTTTGTGACGCTATGGACTGCCAGGCTCCTCTGTCCGTGAGACTCTCTAGGCAAGGATACTGGAGTAGGTTGCCATGCACTACTTCAGGGCATGTTCCCAACCCAGGGATTGAACCCACATCTCTTACATCTCCTGCACTGGCAGGCGGGTTCTCTACCAGTAGTGCCACCTGGGAAGGCTTTTTCTTGGAATTTGTCTCTGTAATTCAGTCTGCCAGTAATAACCATCTCTAGTCTCTTATCCTCTGATCAGTATAGTGACTCCTCATATTTCTAGTTAATCTTTGTAAAGGATTTTCTATTCACACTTCTCACCAAACTGCTGGTCACATGCTCCTTTGGACCACTATGCATCTATATTTCTCTGTGAAAACTGTGAAGCCACCTCCCACTCATGTCTCTCTGAGAGCAGAGACATAATTTTAAAGCATTCTTCTAGCCTCCCTGTCTCTCATACTGTTAATGGTGAATGAATGTTTATTGAATGAACATGTAAAGGTCTATAATAAAATCTTGCCAGCTAACATCACAGACGAGAGGCCCAAGGGTTGGCTCTTTCTAAAATAAAATGATTTCTTTCTTGGGCCAGTTCCTTGAGGCAATTAAGAATGAAGACAGTATGCGCCTGAGATGGTGCTAAATTGTTGGGATGCTTTCTGCTTATGCACACAGTTAATCTAATTAGACATCTTTTGTTGGCTCATGTACCTGCTCTGTCTACGTGTACCATTGCCACAGGAAGTTTGGAAAATGTTTAAATATTAGAATATAGTTACTATTACAGAAATGTTCTTTAAAAATTCAATAATGTGTGTATGTATATATATGTGCATTTTCTTATTGTTCAGTCGCTCAGTTATGTCTGACTTTTTGCAACCCTATGGACTGCAGCATGTCAGACTTCCCTGTCCTTCACTATCTCCCGGAGTTTGCTCAAACTCATGCCCTTTGAGTCCGTGGTGCCATCCAACCATCTCATCCTCTTTCTCCCCCTTCTCTTCCTGCCCTCAGTCTTTCCCAGAATCAGAGTCTTTTCCAATAAGTCAGCTCTTTGCATTAAGTGGCCAAAGATTTATGTGTATGTACATGTTTGTATTTATTCTTCTGTCCTTAATCATAGTAAAATATGCTTTGTGATGTTTAGCCCATCTCCCTCAGCCTCAACCTATTGATAAAAGCCTGCTAATAGCCAGAGAGAGATTTAGTGCAACAGAGAAAATCCACTATTCCTACTAGAAAATCAGCTCAAAATTTGTTTCCTGCTGAAGATGAGTCAGGCAAAGCTTGAAATAAAAAGGCACAGAGACCAGCTTGAAGTCACGGAAACTTATTTCTGGAATTGCAGCTAGTATTTGCTAGGACCTGTGAACCAAAAGTATGTGTTTTATGAGCATTAATAATATCCATGTTCACTTTTGAAACTTATCTTTCATGTTCTTATTATTTCATATGTATGAATTTCCACCAAAGCTTTATAATTTGTTTTGTGAAAAGGTCCTAAACTCTTTATGCACAGCTTAAGGGGTAGTAGCACTTCTTTCCCTTTCATGTGTGGTTAAGGTCAGTAGATTGAGTTAAAGATTTTGAGAGAAATTTCAGTAGCTTGATTTTACATTTGTGGAAATTAAGACACAGACGTTCTTGATGTTAAAATATTACTGGTGGACTCTTCCAGGACTGCTCCTTTTACACCAACCAAATGATTCATGATTTTTTTTTTTTTGGATAATATCACTAAATCATAAGTCATATTTGTGCAATCTTTCTGTGTTGATCAAGGTTCCTACCTGATTCCACTCCCGGCAGCAGAACTAGCCAGCTGTGCAGATTTGGGGACCCTCTGCCAAGGTAGGGAGTCAACATCGTCCTCTGGCCTGTCTGTTTCTTACTTGCTGTTTTGGAAAATGTAGCTGTCATTGTTTTGAATTTTATCTTCATTTTTACTTGAGAAGCCAGAAACCAGCAAACCAGAAGAATTTCTGGATGTGTTTTAGTTGTGTGGGTGCAGTGTCGAGAAAGAATGCATTCACACACTGGATGACCACATTTCCATAAAGCACTGAGTTTCTAAAATGTGAATAATTATATGCTATTAGGAAGGGTTGACTTCATTTTTTTTCCCTCTATTTCCTCTCAAAAATATTGTCCAGTATAAATATAGCGATACAATATTTTGAAAAAGTATTCATGTCTAAAAAACAAGAGGAAAAATTAAGTTGAATAGTCAATTAAGTTTAAGACAAGGCCATGAGCCAATTTATGATGTGCAATGTAACTTAAATATTAAGATAAAAATAGTTATCTTATTACTAATATGAATGTAATTTTATTAATTATTACAGTGCATAATGACCATACTATGATCAGTATTATAATTGTATATTATGTATTGAATAGTTGCATGCTGAATAATCCATAGTTGCATAAATTTTAAAATATTTTGCTTTAATTTTATCATTGCTTCTTCTGATTATCCATGACCCATTTCCATCCATTTATTCTATTATATACTTCTTTTTGAAGTAGCATTTCTATATGCCACATTAAGAATCATGACCATGCCTTTTGTAAAGCTGGATCTTTTATTAAGAAGGTCACAGGATTAAAGTGACGGGTTAGAAGTGAGACTAAATGAATAGAAACCTAAGCTCTCTTTTATAGTTCCAGTGTGGAAGTAGGGTAGGCAGGGAGAAAGGGTGCAACTCATTATTATTTTTCTTTTCTGAGACATTATTTCTTGATATTATTGTTGATGACTACCTTAAGATAATAAAGCCATTAAGTAGTTTCTTTTGATGAACTCAGTGTGGTTTTAAAATAGTTAAATGAAATTTTAAAAAGCCTTAATTTTGCTTAGTTTAAGCCATGAATTTTTTTTTCTTTTAATCTGAGACTTAGATGTATTTTGCATTACATAAATGTAACTGATTGTTCACAATTTAAAAATATAAAAGATTTCAAAAAGAATCCTCATTCTTAAGTGTTGTATATATATTATTTTTGAATGAAAAAGTTATTTTAGTTAAGAATAATTTTGATTAAGGAATTCAATATTTTCTAAAGATCCTTTGGAAGGTAATTCTTTTTATAATTACTGAAATGTTTCAAATTTAGGTAATTTTTTTCTAATTAAAAGATCCTACCCAGGGATCAAACTTAGGTCTCCCTTGTTGCAGGTGGATGGATACTTTACCATCTGAGTCACCAAGGAAGCCCATTTAAAAGAAATATGTAACAAATAATTATTGTACATAGAAATGTACATCTTATACAAATATACTCCTAAGATAAACTAAAGGAAAATTATATGTATACTACTTACATTGTTCCTCCAGAATCCCTTAGAAAGATATTATCAAAACATTACATAGGGTTTAATCTTTGAGTTTTAGTAGAATCAGAAACATAGTTTTGACATAATGCTTTGAAAAATCCCTCCTGTAAGGCTTGCCCTTACGAAATCCATTTTGTCCATCATTGTTTAGTAAAGTTATTGGGAGCTTTAGATGATTGATGTCATCCACACATTTCATTCTCTTTTTTTTTCTTCACATTTATCTTCTCTAGGAGAAGTATATTTTCTTCTGAAATTTTATTTTGCTATTCTCAGTATATCAGAAAGACTAACTTAGTTTAGATAATTTTCAAGCTGACAGGTGGTGTTCAGACTTCCTTCTCTAGCCTTTCTTTTTATAGACTTGGAAGACTGAGTTCTAGGAAGGTTTATTCATTTACTATGTGATCATCAGCCTCTTGATAGCAAACTTAGGTCTAGAATCCGAATGTTCTCTCTCCATTCTCTTTGTGCCAGTTCCAGACTCTTGTACAAGATGGCACCAAAGACCATGGGAATAGATTCTTAATGTGCTATAGAAGGCATTGCTTCATTTTATACATTATAACCTTGAAACTTGTGTTTAGTGGCAAGAAATGGTTTCTGTTCCTCCTCTGTATATTTTCATGCATCAATTATAGATTGCTTATCCATATTAACTTTCATGTGCTTTTTGCAAAATTACATCTTTCTCATCTTTATTACCAGCTACTGTAAACCCTCCTAGTACTACATCACCCACTGTCACCACTAACATGCCTGTTACTAACAGAACCGATAAACAAAGGAATGGTAAGAAATCGTTACCTTTTATATTTGTAGTATGTCTGACTTGATGAACACCTGTATTCCAAAGATGGAAATATCTAATGTTCCAACACATTGTCTGTTGTTAAAATCAATTGGTACATTTGCACATTTGCAAGACTAGTAAAATAAATATCGTTTGATTGCCTTGAGTTCCCCCAAATAACCAATGAAATGAGTACACATCTAGTAACACATCTCTGAATTTTAGCTAAAATTTCTTTCAAAGGAAGCTTTCAGGGAAAGACATTAATTAAATGGAATGAGTTTGCATTATACTAGAGATCCAAGAAGAAAAATATTTATGGCATTCTGTCAGGTTATTTGCTAAAAAAAAAAACCTGTTTTAAAGAATTTTGCAATCTCAAAAAACTACATAATTTTAGTAATTTAATTTCTCACTGAGGCCAATGTTATGTTCAAACATTTGTGACATTTAGATAATTTTTATACAGTAATACTTTGCTCTTTGTTTTTATTTGTTGAGGAATAATGGCTACCTCCAGTATTCTTGCCTGGAGAATTCCATGGACAGAGGTGCTCAGTGGGCTACAGTCCATGGATTCGCAAACAGTCAGACATAGCTGAGCAACTAACACACACACACACATACACACATTTAGAATGTGATTGGATATTAACTAAATCATAAATCAGTTTTTGATTGACAAAACTTCAAGTAACTGCCAATACTTCCTGTTTTTTCCTTGTACAAATACATTTCTGTTTATATTATTTATAATTTGCAAAGTTACATAAGATAAGAAATGAACTGGGGAAATGTCAGGTTGATTATTTAATCTGCTACCTATATTGACTACATATATAGCTTTTTGGTAATTCAGAGTAAGTGGTTTCAGTTTCTTCTGAAAAAGAGAAATTCCAATCAGGTGACCACATCATTGCCTCAAACACAGCAATATTCTCAAATATGAGGTATTAGAAACAAAGGAATTTTCTCAACCTCAATCATTTAACTTGCAAGGCCAAGACATCTGTGATGTATCACCAGGGACCAAAACCCAGAGAAGAGAAACCCAGAGAAGAGCATAGTTTTCTTTTTTTTCATTTTTTCTTTTGGCTTTGGGGGTTACATCAACTTCCTCTGTAAGGACATTTAAATTGAAAGTATGGAATATTTTACATGAAACGTAGATATAAATTTCATTAGGGTTATAAAGACATTGATTCAGGGAAGTGTTTATGGTTATTCTGGTAGTTACGCCAAGGAGATTTATGATGGAGCAAAAATTCCAGCAACCCCCAAGAAAGTAAAAGCAGCTGAAATTTCCAGTGCATATTTCACATGGACTCTAGCCAGTAGATGGGAATATTATAATTCTAACTAAGTATTTCACTCTTTGTATGAACATACAAAGAGCCTCTGTGGCATTCGCCCTCTAGGACTGGCACATCCTCTACTGCCCAAGAACGTTTACATGATGCTTCAGAGTCCTCGACTTGGTGGAGTGGAGCTGTATTCACTCAATCATGTCATTTCTGACATTCTTGAAGAGAGCCTTGTTCAGTCCATCTCTCTCTGCGTCATAACCTTCATGGGCGTTTCAACAAAAAAAGCAAATGTTAGAATCAGTTCAAATGGTTTGATTTGGCTACTTTAAAGAAAGAAAACTTGAATTCAGATCATTCTTCATAAAAATGTAATCTGAGCACTTAAAAATATTTGAAAGTCCCCATGTTGTAGAAATAATCTCAAATTGTGTACTCAAATTTGTGCAGCATCTCAATTTTAGCACATCCTTGAACCATCTCTACTATTTATAATAGATTTTTCCCCCCGAAATTGACTCACTTTTAAACTTAAACATTTATGTTTACATGGGAAAATATCACAATTGTAAACTGAAACTAGTACTGCTTGTCTTAAAATAGAAGTGTAAAGTGAAAATAAATATAATGAAAACAATGCTACTGAATTCTCTCTATATCCAGTTGCCTTCTCACATCTCAGCACTTGAAGCCTTCATTATTTTTTTTTAAAAGGGAGGGTTCCAAGACCCACTGTAATTAAGTTTTTTGTCTTTGGTGTAGTTAAATTTAAAATAATTGAAAAGAGAATTACTTGTTTACCTTGTGAATAAATAGGATTTAATGTCCTATTCTAGACTATCTGAGATCATTCACATGCTATCAGCAATTTCAAATACACTTTTCTTGGGAAACTGATGTAGTAAACATTCTCAGGGCTCAGATCTGATATATTAGAGAATGCTGTTTTGTTCACTATAAGAAAGATACACAGCTATCAGATCTGTTATCTACCTTATCCAGTCTTATAAACTCTGCACTATCAAAGAAATCTACTTTATCAAAGAAATCTAATTCATTAGTCATGATTTGCTGGTGTGGTGAGGGAAGAGGGATTTAAATTGTTTGGCAATCAGATGTATTTTTTGAGTATATCAAGAGAATTTGTTTTCATGGCTTTAGTGAAATGTCCCTATTCCCTTGCATGAAGTTTTTTTTGTTGTTGTTATTTTTCAATAGGATTTTAATCTGATAGTTCAGATTATATACTAAGAAAATCTTATCTTTTAAGCTACTTTTCACAAACATATTTCTATATGAGGAACAATTTAGGTATTCCCACAAATAACCTTTGTGCCTTTTCTACTGCATTCCCAAGAAAAGCTCTTGGACGTATTATTATTTCCATTCCAAATCATATGTTCCATGCTTGAAGCATCGCTGTACTGTGGCTGAATGTTAAACTTTTGTGAGGTTAACACAAGCAGTCAAAGTAAGGAGCTGACTCTGTTAGTCCTTATTATTCTTCTAAAAACCTACAAGTGCAAATTGTATCACTGCTTCTAGTTTCTCACATACATTTCACTACTCAAAAAAATTCACTCTCAGGGTATTCATGTGGACCCAACAATCAATCTAGCTTTATATACCAAATAACTTAAAGAAATTGTGTGTGTGATGAGCAGTACTCTAGTCATATAATAAATGCCACTGTCTACTATAATTGCCTCTGCACCAGTCAAAGGAGTCATCTTGAATGTAAAATAGCATTTAATTTTTACTTTAAAATCTATCTTTTCAAGTATATATTTTAAAACCCACCTGTTCAAACCTACTTCATTCCCTTGAATGGAGAATAATCTCATTTCTAAATGTTCCAAAAAATTCTGAGAAGAATGTTAAGAAAATTAAAAAAGGAAAAGATCTACAGCCAGGCATATATTTTGATACCAGATCTGTTATGGCAAGTAACGGTTTCTTCTTTGAAGTTTTGTGGGCCTGGAAGAGTCATCTAATTGGAAAAAAGTGTCACGCATTCTTTAGACTGGGATGTCATTATTAGGACAATACATACAGCTTTTGAAGTCTCTGGAACAGATGAAGATTTGTGAATAGCTTTCTTATTGAGAAACCATAGGATTTATAGGAGAAGGTGACTTGATTACCAGGATGACCTGGAAAAGTCTGCATTGAGGTGTCTCAATTGTGCATTTTCTGCAGTGGCAATGCTTAAGTAAGTAAAGTCACTCAGTCGTGTCCAACTCTTTGTGACCCCGTGGACTGCAGCCCACCAGGCTCCTCAGTCCATGGGATTCTCCAGGCAAGAATACTGGAGTGGGTTGCCATTTCCTTCTCCAGGGGATCTTCCTGACCCAGGGATCGAACCTGGGTCTCCCGTATTGGAGGCAGACGCTTTAACCTAAGCCAGTTATTTCGCTGCAGTCCAAAACCTTTCTCACCAGACCTTCAGTGGATATTTTATCTTGCTTTAACAATTCATTCTTGCGCATTTCTTTGGATTACTTGTTGACTGCATTACCCAAAAATTTTAAATAAGTATAAAAAGTAGACAGCATTGAATAATTTTTGCTGAATATATAAATATCTCATTCTGAGGCTTCTGAAGCAGGACTATATGAAAAAAGATCCATAGCATGGGCGAATCTCCAACACTTAGGGGTAGGTTGTTTGGTATAGTCATAGCTTTTATTTGCCATAAACAACATAATACTGGGAAGAGTCCTATAGGGATTTAGACTGACTCTGATATGGAATGTCTTTCTCATTTATAACAACAGTGAATTAGAAAAAAAAGTGAGAAATATTTTAAATTAAAAAAATCTTAAATGGGATTTCAGAAATGTGAGTAATTAAAAATACTCATTTTTAATATTTTGCAGGATTCTCCTGAGAGGGCAAGACTGTAATTCCTAACACAGACACACGCTTTAGGTCTCCATCTAGTGGTAGCTCGTCAGTTTTAATACTTAACTGGCATCAGGGAACATGCACAGAATACCCCTTGATTCCTAACATTGGTGTAGCATCTTGGACTTCTGGAACTTAAATTCCCTCTGAGTCATTCAGAATGTCCACGATTTGATATGATAAGGTCTACAGTGTAAATTTGTTTGTTTGTTTGCCTGACTTAATTATCATTTATTTTACATACACTCCTGTAATTTTTCATTCAGAATATTTTTTAAAGGAAGATAAAGTCAAGGTTATTAAAATATCTGAAGAGTTTTAAAAGCTGGACTTCCAATAACTTAGTATGCATGAATCAAATAAATATCCTTGGACTTACACTGATCTCATAGACATATTATTACATCTGGGAGTGGTGATTTTTTTTTTTTTAAGCATGAGTTTGTGACCCCTATAACTGGAAAACATTCCTTTAGGAGTGTGACTGGAATTTGCATTTTGGTAGATTTGGGAGTTCCTAGGAGACATACTTTTGTACTTTTATGTACTACTTCCCCCAAATCTTCATTAAATCTTTTCCCCACTGTTTTAATAATATAGTTTTACATTTGCTGTGCATATTTTGGCTTCCCCAGTGGCTCAGAAGTAAAGTCTCCACCTACAATGCAGGAGATACAGGTTTGATCCCTGGGTTGGGAATCCGCTGGAGAAGGAAATGACAACCCACTCTAGTATTTTTGCCTGGGAAATTCCATGGACAGAGGAACCTGGAAGTTTACAGTCCGTGGAGTTACAAAAGAGCTGGACATGACTGAGCGACTAAACAACAAACAACGTGTATTTTACTCATGTTTATAAGCATGGAGATAGATGATTGATTGACAATAATGAAGAATCAATATATTTTCTCTGCATGATCTACCATATTTAAAAAGAATCTTTTTCTCATTACTATTTGTAGTAAGATATCCTTTAGCACATATCTAGAGAAATTTAGCAAACCCTGGCTGGTCAGTTTGATTTTCATTAAAAAAAAATATATGTATATGTATGGCAGACTACTTTAAAGATTGCACTTCTCTCCTGCAAGAAAGCACAACTTCCTTCTGATATAGGATTTTCTTTTACAAGCAAGTCCAGTTGAAAGTCCATCTGCAAATATTCTTTGTTTTTTCCTCCTTTACTTGATACAAATGACAGTACTTATGGAATTTTGATGAAAAAATCTGGTGAAAATGAACCCAACAACTTAAATAGAAGAAAATGCTTTAGTGGGGCAGGGGAAAGAGGATAGAGAGAATAAGGGTCTGTGGGTGAAAAATACGTGATACCTATTCTTTTCCAAATTAAGTTCTGCCCATCATCTTACTCAAGTTTTCACATCTCAAACTATCATTCTTCACAATGTTAGAAAAGGATAATTTTTGGTTACAGGAAATCAAATTATACATGAAAAATCATTTAACAGACAGTAGGGAGAAACGTATAGAATTAAGAATTATGAAGGAACATTTATAGGTGATAATTTAGAAGCAATGACTTATCTATAAGTAAACTAAATGATAACTATTTCTAAAAAGTTGCAAGGTCACTGAAAATGACCTGTACAGAAAATTTCTGTACCTATGTAGAAGGCATTTCTTAGTAGCTCAGTCGTGTCCGACTCTTTGCTACCCCATGGGCTATACAGTCCATGAAATTTTCCAGGCCAGAATACTGGAGTGGGTAGCCTTTCCCTTCTCCAGGGAATCTTCCTAACCCAGGGATCGAACCCAGGTTCCTGCATTGCTGGTGGATTCTTTACCAGCTGAGCCACAGGGGGAAGACCTTGTATGAAATTATGTCATTATAAATGTAAGCTGATAATTGTATGACTGTAAAATATAACTAATGGACTGAATCCTATTTCCAATGGACAGATGGGACTATTTATAGAATTTCCATAGTGATTCAAAACATCCTTCCTCACCCCGAGGTGAAAGTACAGAGCAAGGTGGCAGAATGGGTAAGTGGATTGTAAAATTTCTGTTTGGGGGCTTTAAACTAATCTCTGGAAATCTGGGAAACACTCTGCTGTCTAACTGAACCCACAGATCATACTGAAATAAAGATACTGTTCATTATAAATGTATGAAAGTGTAAGTGAAGTATTGCACCTTTGAATAGAAAGTGAGGTATAGTTGAATAAAGGACAAGAAAGTGAGCCTAATGGGCTATTATGTCAAATAAGAAAAGAACAGCACAAATGGAAAAGTATTTTGACAGGTATCTTTATTTACGGTAATAGTTGTACATTTTTAGCACTGTTTTTGAGTCTTTGATTAAAAAACCAAGTGTATAAAAAGTATATCATGAATATCTTCCACCCATCCTTGACACTCATCTGCCTGGAAACCAACTGATCTGCTTGAAAATCACTGTGAATTTTTCTTGTTTTTTTTCCAAGAATTTGTGAATGTAAAAGAAAATGACTGTACATTCTTATGTTTTTCTTTTTACAGTAAAAATAGAATATTGTACACACCATTCTACACTGTACTAGATATTTGGGTTATAATTTATTTAACCAGTATTCTACTGGTAGAAATTTGGGTAATTTCTAATTTAAAAAATTGAATATTTTATTTTATTATTTTATAAATGCATGTTATATATATACATTATATAAATATATAAATACATTTTATAAATACATGTTAATGATTTTTTCCTTCTCTGATATAATATCAAAAATTTAATTTCCCATAGGTTTATATTTTTTATTATTTTATTTCCTATCTACAGCATACTTTGGGACCCTGTACTGCTTTTATTTACTACTACAGTTCAGACAATTTTTGTGGAAAAAGTAATTTGTCATTTAGGTATACATTCTGAAGTAAGAAAAATGGGTTTCTTATGTGGTAGGGCATATACCAAGGCCGCATTTCTAATAAATGTGGCCTCGGTAGCAAAAAAATGTTACACCATACGCTGAGAAATAGTGATGATAATACTTTATATATATAAAACTGTATATACTTTCTTCAGATATATGTATATGTATATATAGTTGAAGAATGGTAGGAAGACATAGTTTTATTTTTAAAGGCTGTACCCTTTGCAACAAGTTACCCACAGAAAACAAAAGTATGTAATTAACAACTCTGTTACAAAAATTGAGGCGGGGGAGTAAAATCTAGTGGAAATCCAAGAAAAGTACTACTGTCAACTTTCTGGAATGACATATTAACCTTAGTAGCTAATTCAAACACTAGATGTATTGAATTTCTAAATGGAGAGAGAGCTTTACTGAATGAGTTTAATCTTGCATCCCATTTTCTTTCACATTCTTCTTTCTGCTTTTTTAAAGTCAGAATGTTTTCAAAAGATAAAGTTTTTAAATTATTTTATTGAAGTATAGTTGATTTTCAACGTTGTGTTAGTCAAAAGATAGAATTCTTTATTCTCATTCTCAAATGAACCACTTCTAATGTTATTAATTCTGTAAATCAGCATCCATTGGGGAGTTTATGCTTTAGGCAAGGTATAATTTTACATTTGTATTTATCTCATGCATGGTTTTCAACATAGCATCGTTTTTCATCTGAAACTAAACTTAAATGGACATTTCTCCTAAAGACGTAAGATACAAGAGCAGGTGTTTGGTGATAGAGAAAGTATAAGTGGTGTCCCTATTTCATATCATTACTATTCACAATTTAAAAATAATTTAATGCTTCTTTCCAGAATTTCCTAGAATTTACATTCAATTAAAAAATGCTCACAAGGAAGGCTAAATGTGTGTATGAAGTGAAGTGAAATGAAGTGAAGTGGCTGTCGTGTCCGACTCTTTGCGACCCCGTGAACTGTAGCCTACCAGGCTCCTCCATCCCTAGGATTCTCCAAGCAGGAATACTGGAGTGGGTTGCCATTTCCTTCTCCAGGAGATCTTCCCAACCCAGGGATCAAACCTGGGTCTCCCGTATTGCAGGCAGACGCTTTACCATCTGAGCCAAACAAGACCTAAAAACTCTTTGGAGGTGATATATAAATAAGAGAATTTCATGTCAGTAAAGAAATCAAAATATTTTGTGATTGTATTGGACATATGGAAAGTTTTGGGGTTTTTTTTTTTTTCCATAGAGAGGAATCCCTTGCTTCATTAAAAAGTTTAGTGCTGAGATCCATAAAAATTGTTAAATGGCCACATAATTAGCAATAACAATTCTCCATAATGTTGATCTTTGTTTTTAAAGGTCTATATTGTTAATTTGTCATTTTTCTTACTACTGACATTCTTATAAGATGACAATTGCTAGAAAAACATGTGTTAATGCACCTCGGTGTTTGTTGAATGAAGAACGTGGAAGGTGTGTATTGTGCTAGTCTTTCCTGTGTACTCTATTGAGGATAAGTTCTCAGTGTTAGAGCTGACTTGAAAGCCCATTAGAGAGAAAGCCCTAATAATACAGGCTAAAGAGGAAAGTATAATGTTTCCATTCAGATAGACTTCGGTTCCAGTCTGGGATCTGTTACTTCTTAGTTGCAGCTGGGTGAGCTATTTCATCTCCGTGAAGGTTAGTTTCTTCGTGTAATGGGTGGGAGGATAGTGCAGATAATACCTATCTCATTAGCTGTTGTGAGAATGAAAGAAAAAACATTGGTAAATTTCTTGGCATACAGTGCCTCAGTAACTGTTATCTGTACCTTTCTTTCATTCCTTTAGCTCTTTGGAATTTTCCCAGAGTCTTATTCCAATAACAATTAAGGGGAGAGAAGAAACTGGATTTAAGTTTCTTTTTTTTAAGTGTTAATTCAAACTCACCATTTCCATTGTATTTTCAGCTCAATTCAACTTTCCAGAATTGGAACTACACTGTTTATGTGGTTAATATCAGGTAAGTGACAGAATAAATTGAGAAATAGAAAGTAGTGTCCAGGGGACTTGCCTGGAGGCCAGTGGTTAAGACTCTCTGCTTCCACTGCAAGGGGCACAGGTTCGATTCCTGTTAGAGAAACTAAGATCCCACGCGCTGCAAAGTATAGCAACTTCCCCTTTCCCTCCCCCTGCCACGTGCAAATAAACAAGAGTGTCTAATTTACTACTACTCTCTCTCTGTGGTTATACCTACACACACATACACATGAAAATACAGAAATACACACTATACTCATAATCTTTCTAAATAACTCTCTATATTATATCATTGCTTTGCACAAAAAGCTTCAATAGTGCAGTAATGGTTTAAAAAATTTTTGATTGTAGATCCCAATCATTTTTTAGAAATTTAGCTTGTACTCCCAAAATATATTTGTAATTTTAAATAAATTTTATGTATGCATGTCTGTACGTGTATATTACTTAACCAATATATGTTATCATGTAATATAAATAGAAATTAGTTGCTTCTCACACACCAGTAGATCATCAAGAGCACTCCCTGGTTTGCATGCACCTGTTTGAAGACCATTTTTTCTATAAAATAAGACATCTACAGTGTGATTGCAACCTAGCTTTTCAAAATTAACTTTCACTAATCTTCTATTTAAATACTCCATGAATCTCTAGCAGAAGAGACTTTCTACCTGTGTTATCTACCTGTCTTCCTCTGCACCTTGATTTTATAGTTTTACAGTTTCTAAAGTGTATTTGTGCTGTTCTTTGCTTAGTCACTCAGTCATGTCCGACTCTTTGCAACCCCATGGACTATAGCCCACTAGGCTCCTCTGTCCATGGGACTCTCCAGGCAAGAATACTGGAGTGGGTTGCCATGTCCTCTTCCAGGGGATCTTCCCAACCCAGGGATCAAAGCCAGGTCTCATTTACTGTCCGAGCCACCAGGGAAGCCTTAAACATGTATTCTATGAACCTGAGATATAGCGATAATGTATCTCACAGAAAAGAGGATCAAAGGGTGAAATTAGTTCAGGAGCAAGTTTCTGTATATCTGAGCATCTCAGGTTCTCTCATGTGCTGATATGCATTATGAAATCTTCGAAAGAGAGAGAAGTCATGTAGTTCCAAGTTTTATTTGGCCAAGGAGCTGATTTGTCTCAGGCTTAAGAAGGAACTAGGACCTCTAAAGACACATTTGCTAACATTGGCTTAGAACATCCTCTCTGCCTCTTCCTCTCACCTCCTCAAGTTCTGTTGCTGATCATGCAGCAGATGAGGTTGATAATGAATATGCACACATGCATGCTAAGTTGCTTCAGTCGAGTCTGACTCTTTGCGACCCTGTGGACCATAGCCCGCCAGGCTCCTCTGTCTATGGGGATTCTCCAAGCAAGAATACTGCAGTGGGTTGCCGTGCCCTCCTCCAGGGGATCTTTGTGATCCAGGGATCAAACCCTTGTGTCTTACATCTCCTGCATTGACAAGCGGGTTCTTTATCCCTAGTGCCACCTGGGAAACCCTGATAATGATATATCTGTTTGTATTCACAGTTTTCACCTGAGCACTGGAGAGGACAAGATTAAAGTGAGGAGAAGCGTTGTGACTGACCAAAGGTAACGCTGACAAGGTCTCGTAGAAAATGTGACATCTTTTCTCGTGTTCTCTGTTTTGAATGTCCTGTAGAGAAATAAAATCAAGGAGGTAGGAGAGAAATGTTTATTTTGAGTAGCACATTTAAATTATTTCTTTAGCCCTAATGAACAAATCTTTCTTTTTTCCTATAGTTAAAACTGTAATATAAGCCGACTCAGTAGAAATATACATCTGATAAAAAAATAATTCAGAATTGGAACATTTATTATTTTTAGTATTGATAATTCCAGTTTATGATAACCTATTACTTGTTATTTGAAATTTCATAGACCTTCAAAGAAGAAAAAATAATTATAGTGTTATTTTAAGTAAAGTACTTACGTACAGTAGCATCTAATAATATGGGTAATAGGTGCTGAAATATTTTCAGCATTCAAAGCCATCAGCTAATTTTCTGAAGTCTTCATTTTTAAATTTATATCAAGGTCATGACTTAAGCAAGCAGGTAATTTAATAGATATGTTCATCATGTATAAATAGTGGGCATTTAAAAACCAACTGTTCAAGAGTGCTATGTAGTAAAAAAACAATGTAAACTCCCAAGGAAAATACATGAAGTCGTGTCAGGTCGTATATTGCATCTCCACAGAATAAAAAAAGTCAGCTGAAAAGCGAAAGTTTACATCTCTTACTCAGTTTCAATTGACTGAATTGATATGTGTATTTACAACTATAGAGATGGAATATATTTCTTTCCAGGTCATATATTCTTATAAGAGAAGCTAGTAATAAAATTTCATATGAGAGTTGACCAGAGAGTTTTCTTATTTTTTTTCTTTTTCTATTCAGAAAAACACATTAGAAAAACACACGTTTCTCTATGCATTAGAGAAACACACGTCTTTAAGATTATATTTCAAATTTACCATTTCCGTGTATGTTCAACAGACTGGATTGGACCATCTGATTAGGGAAAGTTATTGTTTATTTTCTAGAATTGTTCCTTTTTCTTTATGATCTGAAGATCAGAATAATGTATTTAATGTATCTTAACACTGTCTTCTTGATGGTAACAGGATTTTTCTCCTTGATTTAGCCAAATAAATTCTTCTCCAGACCTTACTGCTAGATCATATTGAACCTGGAATAATGGATCCACAATTACCTGGATAACTTTGCTGGACACTTTGTCTTGCAGTTGGAGCAGCCCTAGTTCAAAGTGTCTCCAATGCTATCCCCTCTTCATAGGACTCAAACTCAGATTCTAATAATGCAATTTGATGAGAACAGCCAAATAAAACATTTTCCAGAAGTATAAAATATATTAAACTCATGCCCTTTGAAAGCATTATCACCCTCATTCTGACCACCTTTATAACCTTCATCACAGCATCTCCTTGGAAACTTCATGTTTCCAAGCACTGTCTTATTCGTTGGCTCATTTGTTTCTCTCTACCAGTTACCCCCAACATAGATAAGGCAGGTAACGTCCTGCCCTTTCAACCAGTGACAAAACTAAGACCACATAAATTGCCCAACATCAACCAGCCAATGTGAGAAGCCAAGATTTCTGACTTCATACTCGCATGCTCTGGTCCCATTTACTGTGATTCTTCTATTCCCTGATGATACTAAAATCAGTCATCATGAGTATATGTCCACACCTTAGAAACTCTTGTTGGAAAGACATTTAAATTCGTGGGATCTCAGTTTCCTGTCTGTAACGCCAATGGGTAATTTTATAAAAAATTATAGGGAGAATAAACTTAGAGTATATATGGGAAAATCCATACATTTTGTTTTTCTTTGGTATGAGCTTCTGGCATTGCTTTAAAATTTGTTCTTACCATCTTTATCTCCATCTTTCCTTTCTGCTCTCTGTTGCTTTTATGCTCATGGATGAACCTTTGTGATCTCTCATAGATTTTCTCAAAGTTACAATCTACTAGTCTTACACACACTCTTTTTTTCCCCGACCTTGCCTTTCAATTGAGCTGTAACACCTAACACAAACCCTAGCTTTAGATAATGCTATCATAATCTATTGCCTAGACAGACAGGAAACCAGAGCCACAGAGACTGATTTATTCAATTAAAGAATGACTGATAGTAACAACAGATAGAACTGGATTTTGCAGAACTATAAAATAGTTTCAGTTTCCAGGATGAGAGAGGGAAACAACACAGATAAGAAATGTGAAAATGCATGGTCATTCTTGAATTGCTGAATTTGGGTCAGTACCATCCAAAACGTACTGTTTTCTCAATATTCAAGGAAAGTAAAAGTTCACATTGCCAGCTCTTAAGTTCTCAGTTACTGGAGTGGCGAAGTTTAGCATCCAATAATAATTTAATCAAGGGATACTTTTTTTTTAATAGGTCATTTAAAAATTATTATAACAGTTCAACATTATATTCACATCTGTGTTTTTCTCATCCTAAAATATGACTCCTATATGAACAGTAAGCAGTAAGTGATTTTAGAGATAAATAGCTCTTCAGAGTAAACTATGAGAATTGTGAAGCACAGATATTTAGGGGGAAAATAGGGCTATTTTAAAATTTCACCTAATGTTGAATATTAAAGATTTCAGTTATTTTTCTTCTTTTTAGCATTACAAATATGTTACTACTTTATTTCATTTATGTTGATACCCATAGTATTTCATAAATCAAATATGCCACTGCCTCTCCTCTGAGGACTTCATAGTTATTTCAGAAACAATGCTACTGGGTTCACTTTGGCATCTTTTGCTTTCCCTTTTGACTGTCTGTGTGATTGCAAGTGAACAGGAAATTATATTACTTTAAATTGTAGAACCAGAGTTTTGGTAGGTGTTTTAGGATATATATCTCTGCTTCCCATACAGATACTTTCTTTTTAAAGACAAGCCAGTTCAAGCAATATATAAACTTCTTCAGTAACATGCCAGCCAATTACTGAGTGAATTTCAAGTACTTATTTTGTAGCTTTTCAGTGTACAGAGTACTAGTAAATGATTCATGGAGATAGAAAAGCATTTTATCACAATTCTGGAGAAACTTGCAACGTATTAGTAAATGATAATAGTAATTTAAAAGTCAATTGTTTAATCAGATTAGTTAAAATTCTAATTTTTCTTAAAAAACTTTGTTTTTGACTGTAAAGAAACAGTATAGAACCAACCACAAATATGATTCTTTCTTGCATGTATGCTATAAAATATTAAATATTTATTAAAAGAAATGGGGTAATAAGATAATACATGCAGCATTCTTTAAAATGTTCATATTGAGATTTTTTAAGGTTATAAGTTTTAAAAAATCTTTTACATGCATTATGAATTTTTAACAGGGCACAGAGCATGTGCATTTTGACATAATGATTCAATTTTGATAGTATACATGTTAGAATTCATTCTCCCAAATCATCCCATTTCCCTCTCCCTCCTCTGAGTCCAAAAGTCCGTTATACACATCTGTTCTCCCTTCTTATCTTCCTACCATATAGTATAATGGCTTACTTCACTCTGTATAATCGGCTCCAGTTTCATCCATCTCATCAGAACTGATTCAAATGAATTCTTTTAACGGCTGAGTAATACTCCATTGTGTATATGTACCACAGCTTTCTTATCCATTCATCTGCTGATGGACATCTAGGTTGTTTCCATGTCCTGGCTATTATGAACAGTGCTGCGATGAACATTGGGGTACATGTGTCTCTTTCAATTCTGGTTTCCTCGGTGTGTATGCCCAGCAGTGGGATTGCTGGGTCATAAGGTAGTTCTATTTGCAATTTTTTAAGGAATCTCCACACTGTTCTCCATAGTGGCTGTACTAGTTTGCATTCCCACCAACAGTGTGCTCCACACTTTGATTTGCATTTCTCTAATAATGAGTGATGTTGAGCATCTTTTCATGTGTTTGTTAGCCATCCGTATGTCTTCTTTGGAGAAATGTCTATTTAGTTCTTTGGCCCATTTTTTGATTGGGTCGTTTATTTTCTGGAGTTGAGCTGCAGAAGTTGCTTGTATATTTTTGAGATTAGTTGTTTGTCAGTTGCTTCATTAGGTTATAAGTTTTAAACACTTTTTTAGCATTATAATTTTACAGGGACAGAAGTCTTTGAATGCTTTGACGTATTTCTTAAATCTCAACGCTTCACAGTTACCCTCTTACTACCATATGCAAATGTTCTGTTTTTCCACCAAAAAATGATCTGACTGGTCAGCAACAGCAACAACAATTCTATCTGAATTGTTTTCCTAGGTTGGTGATTTTGGCCCTTTTGGTTTATAATGCTACCAACAATCCCACTTTAGAAGGAAGAACCATTCAGCAGAAGCTTTTAAGAAATAATGAGTCCCTGGATGAAGGCTTGAGGCTACATACCGTGAATGTGAGACAGCTGGGTAAGTGCCTTTAATTGTTTTATTATATGTATTTATGTGACTATAGAACAGGTTAAGTTGAAACAAAATCGACAAAAATATTCTTCCTTTGTGTGTTTACTTATTTAAAGCTATTTTTCTGATGATGTTGGTGACATTTTCAACAAATGCGTGACAAGGTTAGCATAAAAGATAGCACCTTGATACCTATGAATCCAAGGGAATGAAAGAGGCAGATGGAAGTTGATACCCTATTTTAGGAACCTGTTGTGAAAATACTAAGAATATGAGCAAAATGCCAAGATAACCTTGACCAGAGTTGGCTTCAACTTTAGGAATAAAGAGAGTGTGTGTATGTGCATATGGGATCTCCAATAAAGTAAATCTTATAAAAGGCAATTTCTTGTTATGAAACATCCTCTTCTCTTATGTTCTCTGTCTCTGTTAATGATACCACCATCTATGCAGGAATAGACCAAAAAATCTGGGAGTTATCCCAAACCCAGATGGCTTTTGTCACGCAAGTGTATGTTCCTCGATTCTTTGTCTCGTCACAACAGAGATTTGGAGTGGCGGACATTAAAGCCCCCTCGGCGTATCACAGCTCTCAGGTCTCAGATAGACCGTGTTATAGCTCTCAGGTCTCGAATGGACCGTGTTATAGCTCTTAGACAAATCAGTGTTACAGCTCAGTGTTACGGCTCTATTTTATTTAGAAGATATCAGGAAAATCCGTCTTCGAGGCGTGAGGGCACATTGATCTAAAGACACGAGGAGAAGAGCTCCCCAGCGCACGGGTTGGGGGAGAGAGAGAGAGAGCTGGCTCTGGCTCCTCTATTTATATGTTTATCTCTCCCTGGGCCTGTCCTATGTAAATTGGGCCAGCCAGGAGTGGTGTTTGTTTTCCCTGAGGTCCTCACTCTGGTTCTCGGGCCTTCTTTTGTTTCATTTTCGCGGGCTTTTTCCCTTCCTTGTCTGTGGCCACCGCCATTTTGGACTCCTTTCCCCTGTTCTACCTGCCTAACCGTTTCCTACCTGGACGCCACTCACATCCTAACCTCCAGCCATAGGCGTGGTGCCACCAGCACTTCCCCAGACATGCTGTGCTCTTTTCTTTCTTTGCCCACATTTCTTTCCTCCCCTCTCACTGCCCACCTGATGATCACCTACATGGTATGAAGGATAGCCCAAGGTCGCCTCTTCTGTGAAGCCTTTTCTAACATCATTATGTACAAATAGCTATCACTGCCTGGGAGCCTCCACCTCGTGCTGTCCACAGACCTAAAGTACCATCCATATAGAAAACTTGAATTTGACTGGACTTGTTTGTGTTCTCTTCTATATTTCCTTTAACCAGAAATTTCCTCTGGCTTGAGAATACATCTTATTTTTCTCTTAACACTCTTACTTCCCACCTCCTTCCCAGCAACCAGCACATTCCTGAGCATTTAAATGCATGAATAAATAAATGAATGCCCCTTGATGGGCATCTTTGAGAAAAATAAATGGATCAAAAACATGGATAACGAAAAGTAAAGTAGTCGTTCTAATGTTATGATGACAGCTAATTAGGTGAATTAGTAGAGCTCAAAAGAAAGGGAAACTTTGACACATTTCCTTAGACACACACTTAGGAAGTTGAAGTGAGTGAAGCAGATATTCCTCAGCCTCTAAAAGCATGATTATGACTGCAGCCAGAATCGCAGTGCAACAAGGAAGCAGGCATCCTTGCTTCTCTGAGGAAACCCTCATCTCTAATGTGTCAGCATACACAGTCTCCATGGGGTCTGCATCTGTAGTTCAACCAACCTTGGATTGACAATATTTGGGAGGAAAAATTCAGACAGTTCCAGAAAGCAAAACTTGAATTTGCCGTGCCTGGCCAACTGTTTACCTAGCGTATGCATTGTATTTAAAACTATGTACATAGCATTTACACTGTATTTATTATGGTAAGTAATCTAGTGATGATATAAAGTATACAGGAGGATGTACAAAGAGTCAGGACTGAGCACGATGCTACTATACCACTTAAATTCCATATTGTATTGTTATTCTGTAGAAAGTGAAGTGAAGTCGCTCAGTCGACTCTTTGTGATCCCTTGGACTGTAACGTACCACACTCCTCTGTCCATGGGATTTTCCAGGCAAGAATACTGCAATGAGTTGCCATTTCCTTCTCCAGAGGATCTTCCTGACCCAGGGATCTAACCCAGGTCTCCCGCATTATAGGCAGACGCTTTATTGTCTGAGCCACCAGGAAAATCCTTAGGGCTTCCCTGATAGCTCAGTTGGTAGAGAATCTGCCTGAAATGCAGGAGACCCTAGTTCGATTCCTGGGTCGGGAAGATCTGCTGGAGAAGGGATAGGTTACCCACTTCAGTATTGTTGGGCTTCCCTTGTGGCTCAGCTGGTAAAGAATCCACCTGCAATGCAGCAGACCTTGCTTCTATAGAAAAATTTCTACCAATTGGGAAAAGAAAAGCTCAGAATATAGATAGGAAAGTTATTTAAATGTTCAACTGGTAACTACTCTACTGGTTTCCGGTAGTCTTTGTGTAACTTGCTTTTTTTCAGTACTGAAATATGAGATTTTGTTGTTATCGATACAGTGATTTTATTTTCATATTTTTAAAGTATAAAGTCTGAGTTATTTATGTCATAGCTCTCACTCAGACAGTTTTTAGACAATAAGTAGGATGATTTGAGGTGAAGGTGTGTGTGCAAGATGTGTGGCCTGCAGCTATCTTCTTGTCATTCCCCCAGCAAATTGCCAGATGAAACATGCTTTCAGAGCAACCAGAAGTTGTTTATATAAAACATGCTGGCAACTCAACAGCAACACTGTTGAGGCACTATTTTATAGGCTTTTTCTTTGAAAAAAATTAAATTACATTTTGAATTTTTCAGGATAGCTTTCATTTTATGTTGGTTTTTTTGGTTTCCCAATAAATCTGGTTTACTAGGGGCTTCCCTCGTGGCTCAGTGGTAGAGAATCCACCAGCCACTGCAGAAGATCTCCTGAAGGAGGAAATGGCAACCCACTCCAGTATTCTTGCCCGGAGAAGTCCATAGATAGAGAAGCCTGGCAGGCTATACTCCATGGGGTCGCAAAAGAGTTGGACATGACTTAACAACTAAACAACAAGTATTTAATAGTTTTATCTACAAATGGACTTATGTTGGAATAATATTGTCTGATTCATTTTTATACTGGCATAAGTATATGTTTTTATTTGATGATTTTTGAGATACAGTCTTAAATATGAAATGCAGCTAATGTTTATTTTTCATAGCTTCTAAACTTTTATAAATTCTGAACATAAAAACCTGTTATTTTAGTATTGCATGGAATAAATACCTAATTACCAACATTGTTGTTTTGCTCTCATCTTGCATGTCTAATTTCAAGAAATAGATTAATATTTCTCATGTTGGGTCTTATTTTCACATAGGTATATGTCACTCTGATGAGAAACCCAAAGGTTATAAATGGCCAAGCATCCAACCTTCTGAATACAGAATGCCCTGTCCAGGGAAACAGGGCTTCTCTGCTTCACGAACATGGTAATACTTTCTTAACTCTTGCCAGCAAACTCCATGTACCTGCTTTCCAGAGTTACAGGCGCTGTTCCATAGATCCCATGCAGTGTATATTAATAGGAAAGAAGGACAGGAATCTCTTTGTACGTCAAATCCATGTGAGGTAAAGATGAGGAAGGTAGGTTACCAAGAAAAGCGTTTTTTTCTCTTTAAGCAACATGCTAATTTAGCCTTCTTCAAAGAAAGATGGAGCAATTTGAAAACCAGAGGGAAGTTCTAGAGCAAAGTTGATGAACAGAACCAGCATATATGTGATATGACATGTATATACATGACATGACATGACATACACTTACATGACATGACTTGCATATATGTGTCATGACATGCCAAGTCTTTTTAAATCTTTGGAGTGGTCATCACTGGAGGGGAAAAGAGAAATCAAAAAGAAGAAAGACAAGATCCATGTTAGGGCAGTCTGCTAGTGGAGACTGGCAGGGTGTGGATTTTTCTCTAATTGTTGAATGGAAACCTCAGACAGGTTAACAGAGGATTCACTGAATAAGTCAAATCCAGTTCCTCACCCTCCACCCCACCTTCAGTGAGAATTTTCTTGCAGGGAAATTCAGACACTGAAACTGCCCGTGTAGAAATACTTTGCCCCAGTGGTGGAGAGGAAAGAAAGGGACTTGGCTTTGGATTGTGGTTCTGCCTCTTCCTGCCTGTGACACCTTGGAAAAGTCCTTGATTTATCTAAGTCTGTTTCCTCATCTATGAAACATGGATTATAATCTGCTTTACAGAGTTATGTGAAATCAAAATGAGATTTTATCTAGAAAGTTCTTAAAGTGATGCTTGATCCATGTTAACAACTATGCTTTTAACTTTAGTAATCTGATGGAGCCTATGCTAGGATATAGGCCACTGCTAGTATTTTTTTTTCCCTTGATGCACGTGCCTGATTTTTTTTCCCCGATAAGAACTTTTAATATGAATTTTATGTCCATTGTTATAGTCTTCAAATGAAACTTACCTAGATATCAAGGGAAATTCTAAAGCTTATTATTAACTACTTTTGTCAGCTATAATGTCATGTCTGTGAAACCTTTTACATTTTTTGTTTTATAGTTATAAAGACTCTGTCAACACTTCTGTAGCCTACTGGGGGCATCCCGATATCTCCAATTGCTCAAGTAAGTGAGAGATGTCTTCAGTTCTCCAAGGCAAAATAAGATGACCTCAAGTTTCAGGGTTTTCATCTTCTTTGGAAGATGTTCTGTTCTGTGGTATCACGTGCTGATACCATTGTGATATTAAAAGCTAAGCAAATGATTGTTCGACTCACTTAAAGTAGAAAATACTGTTTTTGCTCATTCTGACTTTCTGTTATACTTATTCTGTAGTAGATAACAATAGTAAGAAAATTTTGGAGAAGAGACTGTGTAAATTAAGATTGTGTGTGTGTGTTTTTTTAAGCAGCAAATACATACTTATTTAGTGATTCTGCGGGCATCTCACTTAGAACTATGTGTGAATATTGGTTCCTCCAAGTTATTTACCTAAGCTGCTTATAAGCACAGTTTGTGTCTCACTAAAGAAAGAAATTAGTTTGTGTGTGTAAAGAAATACTGTTGTCCTGTGAAAATCGTGCTAAGGGATACACACAGGGAACCTGATTTGCTGCTTTACTGTGAAGTAAAATGTTATCCTATGTTTCGGATCCCTAGAACTGCTCAGAATACACACGTAAAACTGTATGTTGTTCTTCTGTCATATTTTTTAGGGGAAGCAAATGAAGTTGCCAGTCAGATTTTAAATTTAACCAGTGACGGGCAGACATTAAGCTCAGCCAATATCACCAGCATCGTAGAACAGGTCAAAAGGATTGTAAATAAAGAAGAAAACATTGATATAACGCTTGGCTCAACCTTAATGAATATATTTTCTAATATTTTAACCAGCCCAGACAGCGATTTGCTTGAGTCATCTTCTGAGTAAGTCTGTTTGTTTTTCTTCCAGAGAATAATGTTTATTGGATACAGGTATTGTTATGTAGTTTCTCAAAAATCTGAATGCTCAGTACCCAGCTTTCATAATTTAAATCTCTAGAAGATCCACTGATATTTTCCAAATCATTCACAAAATGTACTTCAAAATTCTGTTTGTTTGGGGTTTTTTTTGAGAAAATAATTTACAAGTTGATTAGGACTGCCCACCTGGCTAGGTAATGTAAATAGTCCCTGAAAGACATTATTGGTATTTCATTTTTTCATCTGAAAAATGTTAACTGCTGTAAATTCAAAAGATAAATTGTGTATATTTATATATTTAGCATAAATATAATTTTATATTTAGAATATATTATATATATTTTATATATGTATATAAATTTATGACACTATTTTTGCTTGCAAAGGAGATACTTAGCAAACATTCAGCTCACATCTTTTAGGTATAATGTGGTCATTGCTGTCTACTATTCCATGGACTGTGACACAAAACAGCCACTACTCTGACTGTTATACTTCTGAAATGAAAATGCCTAGGGAAGGGTGAAATATACCTATTTTTACATAATTCAATTTATATCCAATTATTTAATTTAATGTGTTAGTATTAAGATGTTTGGGCTTCCCAGATGGCTCAGTGGTAAAGAATCTGCCTGCCAGTGAAAGAGATGTAGGGGACACAGGTTCAATCCCTGGGTCAGGAAGATTCCCTGAAGGAGGGAATGGCAACCCACTTCAGTATTCTTGCCTGGAAAATTGCATGGACAGAGGAGCCTGGTTGGCTGCAGTACATGGGGTCACAAAGAACAGGACATGACTGAGTAGCTGAGTATGCACGAATACTGAGATATTTTTCCTTTCTATTTTCTTTCAACCAAATTTCTTTGATGAAAATTTTCCTTGTTAGAATGCATTCTCTAACTTATTATGCAAAAATAATTACAAACTTTTTTTACAGGGTCTTGCAATTCAAAAAATACTTTTATCATATTATTTCCTTTGATTCTCACTCAGTATAAAGTAAGAAGAGAATTTTTTGTATGAGGAAAGAAAGGCTAAAATACCTAAAAAACAGAGTATTTGTTTAGGATAACTTTATTGTTCCTTTTCCTTAAAGTATATATTTCTCTTGAAGTTTACCTCTAGAATTCAGTGTTTTAACTGATATTATTGTGATATGAGGCAATTAATTTAATAGGTATTCGTATTAAGGTCAAAAAAAATTTTTTTAAGATCAAAAGATTTAAGGATGATTTTATTTGGTTTGTATTTTGTCCTGCAGGAAATCACATGTGTGCAGGTACCTAAAATGTGTTCCTTAACAATGCTATTGTCATTTCTTTAGAGCTTTGAAAACAATTGATGAATTGGCCTTCAAGATAGACCTACAGAGCACAACACATGTGAATATCACAACTCGGAATCTGGCTCTTGGAGTATCATCTGTGTCCCCAGAGACCAATGAAATTTCAAATTTTAGCATTGGTCTTCCAAGCAATAATGAATCATACTTCCAGGTAATAAGTTAGTGGTTTCTGTAATCAATTAGACAAAAATCTCTGATCTTCTGCTAATTGCTATGGCAAGGAGATCTTGGTTCTAGGGGTGGAAGGTGAGTCTCAAGGCTGACTGAGATTAATAGCAGCAGTAGCCATAAGCCATGTCGACTCAGACAGGAGGTATACCTTCAGCTTACCTTCTCCAGGAGGTGATACTGGAATTAAACGTTGAACTATGAGGGAGTACCACCCCACTGGGAGTGGGATATGGGATTAGTTTAATCAGAAGAAAGGGCTTCCCTGATAGCTCAGTTGGTAAAGAATTCACCTGCAATGCAGGAGACCTCGATTTGATTCCTGAATCGGGAAGATCCCCTGGAGAAGGGATAGGCTACCCACTCCAGTGTTCTTGGGCTTCCCTTGTGGCTCAGCTGGTAAAGAATCCGCCTGTAATGCGGGAGGCCTGGGTTTGATCCCTGGGTTGGGAAGATCTCCTGGAGAAGGGAAAGTCTCTCTACTCCAGTATTCTGGCCTGGAGAATTCCATGGACTGTATAGTTCATGGGGTTGCAGAGAGTCAGACACAATTGAATGATTTTCACTTTCCTTTAGTCAGAAGAAAGACCTTTTTAAGGACCCAAAGATGGGAAGATGCATGGTGTGCCAGTATTTCTCAAACTGTTACATTATAACCACCTAGAGAACTTACCAAAACAGATTGCTGGGGCTTCCCTGGTGGCTCAGTGATAAAGAATCTACCTGCCAATGCAGGAGACACAAGTTTGATCCCTGGTTTGAGAAAATCCCACATGACGTAGAGCAACTAAGTCTGTGTGCCACAGTTCTTGAGTCTATCCTCTAGAACCGGGAGCCACAACTGCTGAGCCCATGTGCTGCAACTACTGAAACCGCAATAAGAGAAAGTGGAAAGTGAAAGCTGCTTAGTCGTGTCTGACTCTTTGCCCCCTCTGTCTGTCTCTTTGCCCCCTCTGTCTGTGGAATTCTCCAGACAAGAATACTGGAGTGGGTTGCCTTTCCCTTCTCCAGGAGATCTTCCCGACCCACGGATCAAACCTGTGTCTCCTGCATTCAGGCAGGTTCTTTACCGTCTGAGCTACCAAAGAACCCAAGAGAAGCCACCGCAAAAAGCCTACATACTGCCACTAGAGTGGCTGCTGCTTGCCCCAACTAGAGGAAAGCCTGAGCCACAATGCAGACCCAGCAGAGCCAAAAATAAATAAACAAATAAAAGTTTCTAGGTCCCATCTCCAGAGATTCTAATTTAGGGTCCTGAGTGGATCTCTCATTTGCACTTTTAACAAGTTCCCAGGTATTTGCTAGTACTGCTGGTCTGAGGATTGTATTTTGAGAAACAGTGATATAGAAGGCTGCTGCTGCTGCTGAGTCGCTTCAGTCGTGTCCAACTCTGTGCGACCCTATAGACCGCAGCCCAGCCCACACCAGGCTCCCCCGTCCCTGGGATTCTCCAGGCAAAAGTACTGGAGTGGGTTGCGATTTCCTTTTCCAATGCATGAAAGTGAAAAGTGAAAGTGGAAGTTGCACAGTCTTGTCTGACTCTTAGCGACCCCACGGACTGCAGCCCACCAGGCTCCTCCGTCCATGGGATTTTCCAGGCAAAAGTACTGGAGTGGGTTGCCATTTCCTTCTCCAGGTATAGAAGGCTAAGAATGACAGATGAAAATGAGGCTGAACAAGAAATTCGGGGCTAGATTAATGGAGATCCTCTCTGACTTGTTCAAGTGACACTTCAGCAAATAATTGTCAGATTCCTCTTATGTACTAGACAGTGTTAGCCACATGGGCAAATGAAATGATTGAAACATCATCCTTGACATGGGAGAACACCTAAGTGGCTGGCATGTCATACTTCTTAACTGTGGAGATAATTCAAGATAGAATATTTTAAAATCTGGATATAAGGAAGAACTTTTTTTCTGCTTTGGACCAGCAGCTCTTTTGGAGTAATTCTGTTTCACATCTTAAGAGTTAAAAAGCAGTCAGCGTCAGTCTCATTTCAGGTCCATTTGCAGGAAAACACTCTTTGGCGTAATCTGTGGGTTCAGGAAAAATGATACCCAAGAACGCTCATAAAACTTCAGCTGCTTCCTCAGTGAAAAGATACTCATTCTCAGCAATAAAACAAATGAATTCCAGTCTTTTTTTTTTTTCTGGTAGTTATTTTTTCACAGTGTGTTTTGAGAAAAATTTAAAATCTATTAAGTGCAAATCTAATCTTTATTCTTGAAAATGTCAACTGATTTGTAGATTTCTCGGTTTGAGTTAAACTCTACATTTCTTGTTTGCCACATTTGCAAAGCTCGAATAAGATCCAGGCCTTCGTAAGGGACTCATACTGAGGGCAGAGACTGTGGTGGAGGTAAAGAGGAGACGAAGCTGAGTCTTGATGACGGCAGTTACTGTCCTAGGGAGTAAAGTTATCATTGCAATTTAAATATAATTACTCAACTGGTGTCTGTGTGTGTGACAGATGGATTTTAAGAGTGGACAAATGGATCCTTTGGCTTCTGTCATTTTGCCTCCAAACTTACTTGAGAACCTAAGTGAAGAGGATTCTGTATTAGTGAAAAGAGCACAATTTACTTTCTTCAATAAAACTGGACTTTTCCAGGTAAGTGTTCATTAACTTACTATTTTTCAACCGAAATAGTTTCCTTGCTTAAAATGAAAGATAAAAGTTCAGGTTTCTCGAAAACATGTCAAAAGTATAGAAAAATTAATCTACTGTATTTTAAAAAGTTAGTTAATATAACTCTAAATACTTTATTTCTGGTAATCATATGCTTATTAATAAGATGTATTCATTTAAGTTTTTTAAATAAATCAGATTAAGACTTGCATGATGCAATTAGAAATGGAATTTGTGGAGAAGTTATTATTTCTTATTTCTTTTGTTAAGTATTTTATGCTCTCCAGCAATTTAGATCTTCAGAGTTAAAGAAATTGTGTGCCAAAGGAAAGGTTTTTTTCTTGATTCAGCGGGAAGCACTGTTTACATAACGAGCAGCATTCTTGGCTTTAATCAGTTTTCCCATTAGTATTTCAAATGGCCTTTGGCCTTCCCACATCCCCCGAGTAGCGTGGCATTGTGCTGAGCACATATTATCATTTTTATTGGCATCATTTCCAAATACTAGAAAGTCCCCTGCCAGCAAACACTGATGACCTCTGGTTGCCTTTGAAAGTACAGCTCATTTTGAGCAGTTTCACTGAGCCCTGTCAATAAAAGTTTTATCTGTTATGTTGAGGATACCTGTGTATATTAAACAGTGTGACCTATGTAAGAGAGAGCTGCAAGTTTCAAAGTCAGTAGAAATGTTTTTCACTGTGCTAGGCATCACATTTAGAAGAATGGCAAAGGAGGCTACGGGGAAGTAAAAGGAGGAACATGGAACTGTTTATAGTCATTAACTCAAAACACTTTAAAATGTTATCAGCAAATGCTTTCAGAACAAGCTATATACAGTTTTTGAGTAAATTAAGAATGTAGCTACATGCAATTGCTTTGAAGGATTTAATAGCTACAAACACTTAAAAATGCATTTGTTAAAGTTGTTGGAGACGTGTAACAATGGCACCTTTTAAGATAATAGGAGAGGACTTCCCTGGTAGTTTAGTGTTTAAGATGGCACGCTTCCAATGCAGGGAGCTTGGGTTCAGTCCCTGATCAGGGAACTAAGATCCCACATGCTTCCAGGTGTACCTGCCAAGCCCCAGCAAATAATAATAACACAAAAAAATGCAGTAGGTTTTGGATGATGTGAATAGTGGGAGAAGAGGTCATTGAGAGGAGAGGTGGGCACTGGAGGAAGTCCTAGCATTATAAGATCAGTCACTGTTTCATTTTGAGTCTCATCTTCTCATGTGATCACTTCCTTCTCCTTTGACATCTCCCAATCCTCGACATTGTTAGAAAACATATGTTTGGTTTTTAAAGTAAATTTATAGAAGACTGAAAAACATGGAAGGTTCTAATTGTATTCCCCTCAAGAAGGGAACAGAATAAGAGTATTTTTTTATTAATTAATTTTTATTGCAGTATAGTTGCTTTACAATGTTGTATTAACCTCTGAAAAGTGAAAGTGTTAGTCACTCAGTCTTGTCTGACTCTTTGTGACCCCATGGACTGTAGCCCACCAGGCTCCTTTCTGTACATGGAATTCTCCAGGCAAGAATACTGGAGTGGGTAGCCATTCCCTTCTCCAAGGGATCTTCCCCACCCAAGGATTGAACCCAGGTCTCCTGCATTGCAGGCAGATTCTTTACTGTCTGAGCCACCAGGGAAGCCTTACTGCTCAGCAGAATGAATCAGCTGTATATGTATGCATATCCCCTCTCTTTTGGATTTCCCTCTCATTTAGGACAGTACAGTGTATCAAGTAGAGTTCTCTGAGTTATACAGTACATTCCCATCAGTTGTCTATTTTATACGAAGTATCAATAGTGTATATGTGTCAGTCTCAATCTCTAATTTCTCTCACCTCTCCTCTTTACCGGAAAGGCTGGATATCTCCAAACTGTAGCTCCTTCATTGAGAGAGAGAACACACAAACCTAATAAAAAGCTATACTCTGGGTGCTGAGAACTAGGTAGCATTGAAGGAATCCTATAGTTATTCCAAAAGGGCTGATTTACAAGCTGTAATAGAGAAATTGAGGAGGTTCAACAAGAAATACAAAGGAAAAGAGAAAGTGATGATAACCTATTGTTCCCAGGCATTTTGCAGCACAGATTCATTAATTTGATTTCCTGACAACCTTAACTTTGAAGTGGTAGCTACAGACGCCATCAAGTGTACGATTGGAGATGGTAGAAGTTTTGGTGGAGTTTTAATCCAGTAGAATTACATTTAGGTTTACATTAGCAAACACTCAGGCTTCCCTGGTGGCTCAGCTGGTAAAGAATCTGCCTGCAGTGCAGGACACCTGGGTTCTATCCCTATATTGGAAAGATCCCCTGGAGAAGGGAAAGGCTACCCACTCCGGTATTCTGGCCTGGGGTATTCCATGGACACTGTAGTCCATGGGGGTCACAAACAGTCAAACACAACTGAGCGACTTTCATTTCACTTCACTTTAGTAAACACTCAGGTTTCCTTAGAAGCTCAGACAGTAAAGAATCTGCCTGCAATACAGGAGACCTGGGTTCCATCCCTGGGTGGAGAAAATCCCCTGGAGAAGGGAATGGCAACCCATCTAGCATTCTTGCCTGGAGAATTCCATAGACAGAGGAATTTGGTAGGCTACAGTCCATGGGATCGCAGAGTCAGACACAACTGAGCGACTTTAGCCTCACTCACTTCACTTCTAGTAAACACTCAGACTGTTGTCATGAACCTGAAAGATGAATTGATTTTTATTTTTCACACCATATTTCCTTGTTATTTCTTTAGAGGAAAACAACCTCATCTATTTTTTATGGTAGGGAAATGATCTAACTGTCTCGCAGCTTTTTATGAGTGTATATTATTTGTGAGTTTGCATTGTTTCAGATGTTAACTGGCTGACATCAGTTACAGCAATCAAGAACGAAGTTTTATGAACATTATCTTACAGCATTGGCTCTAAGGTTCCTTCAATGTATTTATTATAATAAGGGAAATAGCAGAGCTCTTTCAGGAAAGCTAGCAGTTTGATCTTATAAACAGGATGTTCTATAACTGAAGATCTTAAGTGTAAGAAGTGCTGACAGATTGCTTACTTTGGAGCACCAAAATAAAATAAAAGGGTGTACTTCTGACTAATACACATTTTTTTTTTTCTTTGAAAGGATGTAGGAACCAAGAAAGTCACCTTAGTAAGCTATGTGATGGCGTGCAGTATTGGAAACATTACTATCCAGGATCTGAAGGATCCTGTTCAGATAAAGATCAAACACACAAGAACTCAGGTAAAGAAAAGCTGCAAACAGCCATGGGACGGAGTCTGACTGTTTCATAGCACTCCGAGGCATGTTTTAAAACATGGTTAGAAGTAACTTGTACCTTGTGGGGGGCTGTTTTCCACAAAGGGGAAACCAGCTAGTCCGGCAGTCCTGTAATGTCACAGATGGTGGCTGTAGGATGAGCGAGGGAAATTTAGTCTTATCTAGGATTCAGTCATCTGAAGAGGAATAAGAGTGAAGGAAAGAGCCACTCCTTTTAAGAAACGACATATGATTTGATGCTTTCAAACACTGGTACTGGAGAAGACTCTTTAAGAGTCCCTTGGACAGCAAGGAGATCAAACCAGTCAATCCTAAAGGAAATCAACCCTGATTATTCATTGAAAGGACTGATGCTGAAGCTCCAATACTTTGGCCACCTGATGCGGAGAGCCAACTCATTGGAAAAGATCCTAATGCTGGGAAAGATTGAGGGCAGGAAGAGAAGGGGCTGACAGAGGATAAGATGGTTGAATGACATCATCAACTCAATGGCCATGAATTTGAGCAAGCTCTGGGAGATAGTGAAGGACAGGGAAGCTTCCCAGTTCATGGGGTCGCAAAGAGTCAGACATGACTTAGCCACTGAACAACGACAACAAATAATTATTGGACTGGCCATAAGGTTCATTCGTATTTTTGTGCCGCTTACAAAAAACCTGAACAAACTTTTTGGCCAACCCAGTACTTCAGCTAAATTAGATTTAGACACAGTGCACAATTGTGTCATTAAAGGTTTTTGTTGTCTTTTTTAAAGTCAAGTGAAAGTTAAAGTCGCTTAGTTGTATCCGACTCTTAGCAAGTATAGCCTACTAGGCTGCTTTGTCCATAGAATTCTCCAGGCAAGAATACTGGAGTGCCTATCCCTTCTCCAGGGGATCTTCCTGACCCAGAAATCGAACCAGGGTCTCCTGCATGGCAGGCGGATTCTTTACCAGCTGAGCTACCAGGGGACCCCTTTTAAAGTCAAAGATATCTGAAGCTGGGAAAGCAGAAGGGAAATGGGAGAAACAGGAGAGAGTTGACTTATTTTTTGAGAGGTTAGTGCTTGTCTAAAATCTTGGCAAATGTTGCTTTTTTTTTTCTGCTTCATCTGTTTATTTTACAAAATTATGTGGGGGTTCTTATTGTCCTCAGTGGCCTAACCACAGTGTTCCCCTGTTTTATAGAGGCTCCCAGTCATGGTTCGACTGTTAGGCAGGCAGGAAGGCAGGCGGGAAGTGACCCAGCTGATAAGGAGTAAGGCTTGGAATTGAAGTCTACTAAGAATTCGCCTTGCTTTGTCACGGAACCCTCTGAGACTTCCCTGTTCTACCCTTTGGCCTCCTTTGTTTCAGCTCCTTCATCCATAAAGGATTTTTTTTTATCGTGGTAGAATATGTTGTTGTTCCATAGCTAAGTCGTGTCCTACTCTTTGCAGCCCCATGGACTGCAGCATGCCAGGCTTCCCTGTCCATCACTCTCTCCCAGAGCTTGCTCAGACTCACATCTATTGAGTCAATGGTGCCATCCAACCGTCTCATACTCTGTTGCCCCCTTCTCCTCCTGCCCTCTGTTTTTCCCAATATCAGGGTCCTTTCCAGTGAGTTGGCTCTTGGCATCAGGTGGCCAAAGTATTGGTAAAATATACATAACATAAAAGTTACTATTCTAACCATTACTAAGTGTGCAGTTTTGTGGGTACATTCACACTGCTCTGCAACCATCGCTATATCCATCTCCAGAACTTCTTCATTTTCCCCAGCTAAAACTATGTCCCCATGAAACACCTTCCATCCCTCCTCTCTCAGTCCTTGGAAACTGCCTTTCTATTCTGTCTCTCCATGAAACTGACTACTTGGATATCTCATATGAGTGGAATCATACAGTATTTGTCCTTTTGTGATTGGCTTATCTCACTTGGTATTTTCAAGTTCTATCCATATGATACCATGTGTCATAATTTCTTTCATTTTTAAGTCTGAATGGTATTCCATTGCATACATTCACACACAGAGACACACACACATTTCGCTTATCTTCATAATGGGTACTTTAGCTGCTTCCATCTTTTGGCAATTGTGAATAATACTGCTCTGAGCATGGTTGTATAAATATCTGTTTGAGTCCCTGCTTGCGATTCTTTTGGGCATATACCTAGAAATAAAAGAGAATTTTGAAGATGAAGTGAAATTTTAGTGTAAAGAGCTTTGCTAAATGCTTAGAATTGCACTTTACGATGAGACATAAAATTAGTAACCTGCAGATAAATGAATAAGGTGATGATTCCTCTGGAGCTATAGTTGATTTCCATTTGAAGTCTATAAGAGCAAACCCCTTAAACTGCCTGCTGTTCTTGGATTGTATTGCTGTGACTAATGGTGATCTATTCCTTTGTGAAAAGCTTAGCATTTTTACTCATTTCCCATGTTCAAATTGTATGATTTTTTTTTTATGATTTTTTTTTCATTTTTTTTAAACACAGTTTAACATGTTTATTCTTATGTTAATATAGGCAGTGGCTCATCCCATCTGTGCCTTCTGGGATTTGAACAAAAATGGTAAGTTTTAAAATATTGGCTGTCTTAATAACAGCTGAATTTTAAACCTTGTTAGACACCTCCATTTCCTTTAATTCCATCTCAGATCAGAGTGAGTCACAATGTAAGGTGATGGCAACTGAGCTGCAAAATTTAGTTTAGGTAGCTTGGGAAGAGAATTCTTATTTCAGTAATTTTTTATTCATTGCAAGAAGAAATAGGCTTACTTTACTTTAAAAAAAAACTACCTCTAATTTCAGTAATTTATAAGCTATAGCATACATTTTATTGCCCCTTTTAGATGAATGTCAGTATACATTTGATCACATTTCTTCTGGGACACTTCTGAGATCATTTGATATGCATGAGGCATGCAGTTTAAAATCTAGTTTCCAGACCATGGATTATGGGGGGGTATCATATTAGAGGACTTATAGGAATGGTTATAATAGATACATGTTACTTGAAAGAAATGAAGTGCCTCCAAAATGACATTTTACAGTTGAGAGAGAAAGGCAAAATTAAGGGATAAATCACTAGGTGTAAAGGGTGGTGACGTCTGTGAAGGGAAGGGGAAACCTCACACCTGGTCGGCTTCCCCTGGGATTCCCTGCTGTTCTCCTGCGGTTCCCCAGTGGGACTGTGGTGGCCCAGTCAAACCAGTGCTAGTGTGGGCTGCTTCTCAGAAATGTAATCTGATAGTGTCCCAAACCTCCTCATCCTCCTTATCCTAGCTGGAAAGTTTTTGTTGTTGTTTGGTTTCTGGTTGCAGTTTGAGAAGATCCTGATTTACTTGCTACATAGTTAAAAATGATATCACCTTGTAGTCTTAAAACACTTTCCAACTGTATGTGTCATTCATATTCCATATCATACCAGGAAAGTCATATAAGATGTGGTAAAGGCATTACAGTAAGTTGTTTCTGTGCATGACTGCTGTGTGCTTAATAGCATGTTCTAAGGAAACTGACCTTTGTTCTTATGTCTTCCCAGAAACATAGGTTAACTCAAGGGGGTAAAAAATTGTATTGATCTGTAGAGACTTTTTTAGTACATAACATATTTGGAAAGGAATATTCTTTTCATGGAAATTAACTTTGAAATATATTAAATAAATTACACATCAATTCATGCGTTAATATAGTTATGTTAAATATATATTTATATAAAATATGATCTACTAAATAAATATGTCTTATAGATATACTCAAGATACATACATTACATAAGTAAAATATATATTCAAATATTTTGAATTTTAAAAATTGACGTTTTTGCAATCTCCCTGAGGAGGCACTTCCATAGGACACAGTTGAAAACCGCCACCTAATCTCTATCTGCCCATCTTGTAATAACATCCTATGATTACAGGAATCGAAATTATTTTAAGTATTGGCAGTTTTCAAGACAGTATCTGTCTTGCAGATAAACAGCAGGGCAAAAGAGACTGAGGCATAGTTCCCTAAGGGAAAGCTCGCCCATTCTGGGAAAGGAACTGATCCGCTGTCGTTTTCACACTGTTGACTTCTTCCCACAGAAGGTTCTGGATTTTGGAACACTTCAGGATGTGACGCACACAAAGATTCAGATGCCAACGAGACAATCTGCCTGTGTAACCACCTCACCCACTTTGGGGTTCTGATGGTAGGGGAGGAATGTCTAACCTCATTTTGAAATGATATAATTGTGGAAGGCGTATTTCTTTTTGTGAGTCAGCCTTTATGGATGATGTGTTTGGGAAATTTTTTTCCTAATTATTTTCATCTATAGCCTGAAATCTTGATTCTTAAATAAGAATCTAACTGGCAGAGATCATATATTTAAAATGTGCAAGGTAAGTATAGAAAAGAATACTGTCCCCCCATCCCGTGCATTAACAGTAATCACAAATAACCTCAGAAACAAGAAAATCACCATGAAACCCTCAAATTAACAGAGGAAGTTAGGGAGATGGGGAAAGAGAGGGAGGGTGGGAGAGAGAGAGAGAGAAAAGTTAAAGAGGGAGAAAATGTTGGGTTTTACTAGCATGGAAGTGAACTGTGAAAAGTTTCATCAAAAATTGTCTTGTATTATCACTCGTATATTTGAATGGAACTTTGTACCAGGTACTGGTGATCCAGTTGTGACCCCAAATGACTGCAGCCCTATCTAGAGATCACGCCTGTTAGCACAGACTAGTAACTAGGGTAGTGTGGAGGCTTGCAGAGGAATGATGGGTGTGACATTTCTCTCACAACTAGACCTTCCTATCTTTCTTTCCTCCCTTTCTTTTGCCTTCTTTCCCCTGGCCCTGGTTTTATCTCATTAGCCAGCCTGTCCAACAGTTCTAAGCAGAAATTAGATCGCATCAGTATGTTTTTTCAGCCCATCACATTTTTAAGAGTCAGTTTTCGAGAGTCATACAAGCAGGAACTTGTATGACTTCATCCATAGACTTAAACCTTCATTTTATAATCTGGTATGCTAGTGTTTGTGTAAACATCTTTCTGGTATGAAATATACCCTCCACATCCAAACAGAGCCATTGTTTCTGTATAGTTTCCATAAAGGGAACAAACCACATTTGTTTTTTAATTGAAGATGGGAGTAATGAGTGCTAAGGCAGTAAAGCTTTTTAAATTTGAATCACAGACGTCGGGTTATGTGTATCCAATCTGTCCCTTGAATCTTATACCCACTTCCAATGGGACTGAGACGAAGCAGTGAGGGACTGTGGGGCGCAGTGACTGGCTCATGGATCTACTGGGCCTGTGGACTGATAAAGGGCCATTGTCATGAGGCAGCCCTGCCCGTTGTGATTTTCCCGACAATCCAGTACTTAAAGCTCTGAAGGATAGGACCATGTCATTTAAAAAGACTGACAATCATAGAAAGTAACTTTTTAACTTTCCTCAAATATTAATGTCTTTATTTACTGACAGACCATGAAAATGAGCAATTAAACTATAGTATGTCTTCCCTAAATAATTTTTTAAAATCCTGTTTTCTTCTGTATTTGTTTTTTTGAAAAGTGACAGCCTCTTTCTTTCATGAAATGCTGATTTTGCATCATTAATCATTTAGGTATACAAGCTTTAGCTTAATTTACTGAAGTATTTAACTGTGTGTGTGTTTGAGCAGGATTGTGTGTGTTATAAATCAATATTAGATAAATAGATAGCAATAATACTATTCACTGTTCAGAGATGATTTATGAGTAACCAAAGTTTGGCTTCCTATTACTTTTTTTCAAGTATTGTTTACATTTTGTTATGAATTTTTAATTATATATTACTTTTTCTGTTGTATTTTGATGAAATAATTAATTTTACAGGTATAAGGGTATGTGCATTTTTCACTGCTCTCTTTCCATTTTCCATTGTGGCTGCTTTTATAGGATTATAAAGTTCTGGAAGAAAAACTTTCCAGAATTTATCTTTTCTGGTCATATGTCCATATCCTTTCAGCGTTTCCAAACCACCAAGACATTGTTAAGAGTCTTTCTTGGTGTACAGACTCTTTATTCACTTCTGTAAGGTGTTCCTTGAGTCTGCTTTGCCCCATGACACAGTCACCATATGAGAAATTTAAAAACATACCCCCCCAAAAAAACATACCCCCCCAAAAAAACATACCCCAGATTCATAATTGTATCTCCTAATCTACAAACATGAAAATGTTCACATCCTCTGTTCCAAGTATTTGTAGTAAAACCGATTTTCATCTTTTTTGACATTAGTATGTTTTCATGTTGGCTAGTTCAGAGGAACAAATATTTTCATATTCTTCATTCTTTAAAAGTACAAAACAGCATGAAAATTGTGTTTAAATGTGTAACCATGAAGAGCATTATTTTATTCAATTTACATTTTAAACTGTGGCTCTAATCATGACTTGCAAGTCAACCACAACATCTAACGGAGAGCCGTACATTTTTCAAGAGGTAATAATGAGTCCTTTGGAGGTTCTCAAGATATTTCTCTGCTCCATCAAATCCTGGAGTAACCAGAATTTTGATCAGGGTAACCTACCAGTGAATCGAGTGGCCTGACTCAAAGACACCCCATGTGCCAGGGGAATCTCA
This sequence comes from Ovis aries, assembly GCF_016772045.2. NCBI lineage: Eukaryota > Metazoa > Chordata > Mammalia > Artiodactyla > Bovidae > Ovis > Ovis aries. The sequence goes on from NC_056061.1 coordinate 67,092,223, forward strand.
GGTCCTCCCAGTGGTTTGAGGGATTCCTGGGAGAGGAGGGTAGGGATTGATGGTCCTCTCTGACCCTGAGTCCCTGTGTCTGCTGAATTCCATCACTTTGTGCATTTCTTGCTATCACACAGGTACTGTTACCTGCTCCTCACTGTGTCAATCGAACCTGGAATTAAGTCCCACTCGTGGTTTCACGTAAATAGGCACTCATACAAAACGACTTCCTGGAGGTTTTTGTATGAATAGTAGATTTTATTGACATTTTGGTGACAATTAAAGAAAATTAACATTACAGAATGAAAAACCTATAAACTTTTTTTTTCATAATTTAAGACCTAAAAGTTTAAACCAGATATTCCCTGTTCTTTTTCCAAAAAGGCTCCATTTTCAAACATCTGTATAATGGAGATGCCTTTCTCCCCCATCCAAGGCTTGAGTAGTTGGTCTTAACTCAAGGTTTATCCCTAGTCCAATTCTCCATTTAAGGAAGAAAAGAAAGATTTTCCTATCATACCTGAATTTTGCAAGTCTGCCTCCTTCTGCACAGTGAAATTACGGCTGTGTATTCACATGCAAAAATGTTTACTTATTTTTAACCACAATAACATCTAATACTTAAAAAAAAAATTATTTCCTGCTGTGCTGGGTCTTCACTGCTGTTGGCAGACTTCTGACTTTGGTGGCTTCTCTTGTTGCAGAGCATCAGCTCTAGAGGCTTAGTAGTTGTGGTACACAGGCTTTAGTTCCCCTCCGCATGTGGAATTTTCCTGGACCAGGGATTGAACCTGTGTTCTTTGCATTGGCAGGCAGATTCTTATCCACTGCACCACCAGGGAAGTCCAACCCCTAACACTTTTAAGTAACAACTTTTCAAGTGTATAAAAACGAAAAATCTATGATACCCTCTCCACCAAAAAAAAAACTCTTGGTGGCTTCTTATTTATGACAACAGAAAAGGAAAGACCATATATGTACCAAACTCTGCAATGACCACAGTAAGAGCCTTAGCACTATTCTTAGAACTGGGCAGCCACGTGCCAGCCAGCCTCTGGCTGTCTCGGATGAGTCCCACCCTACCAAGCAAAGAAATCAGGCCCACCTGAGGGCTTGGACACATGGGCCACAGTGGCCTCCATTTGTGCTTGGGACCCCAGCTCTGCAAATGGTAGGAAGGGTCTGGTTATTTATAATGCAAGACAATGACCTCCTTTCCAGTTTTTGTTAGGGGAACCAGTGGTTTTGCTCTTCAAGTTATACTGATGTGCAAAGAGCTTGGGTAATAGGTAATGATAAAAAACCATGTACAATTCTCTCAATAATGCTTCATTTTTATTTCATGGAGTGATCCACAAGAGTGCAATAAGTGGAAATTTCAGTACACGCATACCTCGGAGATATTTTTGTGGGTTCAGTTCCAGACCACTGCAATAAAGCAAATATCAAGATAAAATGAGTCATACAAATTTTGGGGTTTCCCAGTACATATAAAAGTTACGTTTGTACAATACTGTAGCCTGTGAATGTGCAATGTCATTATCTCTAAAAGGAAAACAATATATAGATACTTTACTTTAAAATATGTTATTGCTAGAAATTGGTCACCATCGTCTAAGCTTCAGTTTATCAAGCAGTGACATCGATCACTGATCACAGGTCACCATAGCAAATATAGTAACAATGAACCGAACAAGTTTTAAATGTGATGAGAATTACCAAAGTGCGACACAGAGGCCCAAAGTGAGCAAATGTTGGGAAAAGGTCTTAATTCAGAGTTGCCACAAATGTTCAATTTGTAAAAAGAATGCAGTGTCTGTGAAGTGCAATAAAGGCAAACACTTAAAATGAGATTCACCTGTATTGATTTACACTGTTGTTGTTAGCCCCTAAGATTGAGTTGCGATTCTAAGTGTTGTCATGAAGCTTCTACTAGAACAAAACAGCATTCTCATGAAAAGAGATTATTACAGCTGTTTCTCATGTTTTCGGTAGGACCTTCAAGGAACTGCCTCACAGTTGGATGCGAAAAACACTAAAATCCTCACCTTCATTACCTATATTGGGTGTGGAATATCTGCCATCTTTTCAGCAGCTACCCTCCTGACATATGTTGCTTTTGAGTAAGTTTTTTTTTTTCACTATCTGCCAAATCCAGAGCGGACTGTTGCAAAACATGAATTGTCTCAGCTTTTAAAAAACATGTATACACCCTGTGAATCATGTAGGATTCAGTTTTAATGTTCAGATTTCTCATGAGATGTATCATGCAACATGAGTTTCCCAGCTTTAGAATCTTAATTTATAGTTACTATATTTCTATTGATAACATGTATTTAAGCCTGTTAAGATAATTAGTATTTAAGTAAATAACAATTGTATGAGTTGCTTTTTACGGTAAAAGATAAAAACATTTTTGTGAAAATACAAGATGAAAAAAAGATGAAAGCAAAATAAATCTTATAAAATTGGTTTTGAAACAGGAAGTCTTTTTAAAAAAGGACCCTGACCTCATTAGAAATCAATAAATTTCAACAAGTTTTAGGGAAATTGGTTTTTAACAAAAATATTTTTTCTAATGAATCTAGAATTTTTCCTGGATTAAAAAAAAATCAATCTGTTGTAACCAATTAGAAAATTTGGAAACAGTTTTAAAATTAGATTAGTAGTTTTAAAAAAAAATCTTTATAATTTGCCTGGTACTCCTATATCTTTGGCCCTCCTTCCGGTGGAGTGAGTGAGTGAGTGAAGTCACTCAGTCGTGTCTGACTTTTTGCCACCCCATGGACTGTAGCCTGCCAGGCTCCTCCATCCATGGGATTCTCCAGGCAAGAATACTGGAGTGAGTTGCCATTTCCTTCTCCAGGAAATCTTCCCAACCCAGGGACTGAACCTGGGTCTCCCACATTGTAGGCAGATGTTTTACCATCTGAGCCACCAGTGAAGTCAAAGATGGTAGTATCTAGGTTATTGCAGAGCTGTATAAGATGTGAATTAACTGCCTGTGCTTAAAAGATTTATTTACAATATCATTCTCATTTATCTTTCTATTGCTCCTCCTTTTTTTCCTAAAGAAAATTACGAAGGGATTATCCCTCCAAAATCCTGATGAACCTCAGCACAGCCCTGCTGTTTCTGAATCTCGTCTTCCTCCTGGACGGGTGGATCACCTCATTTCATGTGGATGGACTTTGCACGGCCATCGCAGCCTTGCTGCACTTCTTCCTTCTAGCTACCTTTACCTGGATGGGACTAGAAGCAATTCACATGTACATTGCTCTGGTGAAAGTATTTAACACTTACATTCGCCGGTATATCCTGAAATTCTGCATCGTTGGCTGGGGTAAGCCTCCTGCATTTTTTTTTTTTTTCCCCTGTCCTGGAAATCACTAGGTTCTCATAGGAAAATCCTATTTTGAAAGAATAGGACTGCTAAAAGAAACTTCAAGATTGTGAGTGATATGCCTTTGATATACATAACCGAAGGCAGGGGTGTTTTTAAAACTGTTCCACAGTCCTCACAAAAGTCACGATTAAAGGGGAAAGAAAAAAAAGCCTTAGCTCTTGAGTCACCACCAACTTATTTCCTGTGTCCAGAGCCAGCCCACCCAAGTCTGAAGAAGCAGCTGGCAGACAGTGGTGGATTTCCATTATATTTCAAAATAGAAAGGCCAGCTCAGACTCTTAACTATTCTTGCCCCTAGACACATGCCCATGTCTTGGAAACCTGAGCGAAAAGGTTATTTTTGTGAGTGCAACCAGAATACTGACAGAATTCTTGCTTTGAACTTCTTACCATGATTCCTCAGCCCCACACAGATGGCTATGTTAGCCTGTTTACAGTCTTCCAATCAGGCTCCTTCTTTTATCTGGGTTCTGTATTGGGGCAGGCATTTTCAAGCTTTATCACAAATCTCTTTTTCAGATGGCAGGGGGAAAATGAGACATTTGCAAGGTGTTCAGTACCTCCTTAGGAGGCAGTGAAGGCACCTTTCAGGGAATTCAGGTGGGGTAGCATTTTCCTACTGATATATACATGCAAATCTATATAGATTCTCATGAGAAAAAAGAGATGACTGTAAAGACTTTCTGCCCCCATTGTTTCCCCTCAACTTATTCTGAAGACGTTTCTTTCTATAGAAAGGGGTAGAATGAAGCTGCACTTTCTTTCCAACCTGAACTCGGTCAGTCTAACAGGTGTCATTCATGAAACTACATTTTCTGGTGCTGTGTTCAGTATAGGGCAGGTCCTTATACTCTAGTGGGTACCAGCAAGCAAACAGAATACTTAAGATTTAGATTGTTTCTAATTAGAGTTGGATGTTTCATACCACAAAGGGGATTTTATTGTTGTTTTCAACCAAGCTGCCAGTTCTAAGAAATTTGATTTTATAATATGGAGTGTTTACTTTCTTTTTTTCCCCTTGCCATTTTCAGTCTTATAAAGCAATTTCAGATGTTTCAGAAAAGTTGTTTCTGTCATGGTTTTGTTATAACAGGTGTGCCTGTCTTAGTTGTATCCATTGTTCTAGCAAGCAGAAAGCAAAATGAAGTCTATGGAAAAGACAGTTATGGAAAAGAACAAGGTGATGAATTGTAAGTAACAAAAGTTTGTTGGGAATTAATTTGTGATGAGTATTATATGCTTCATTTCCTGAAGTTTAGTGTGAGTTTTCATGCCAATAG